>NC_054486.1:98323409-98660841 GCF_017639515.1 Carcharodon carcharias
TCCATTTCAGATTCCACACGACAAAGCTGGTTGGTCAACATTCAACGATAAAAATCACCAACATAAACCCTAACAAAATATCTTAATTCAACAATGAATTCAGTTATGCAAAAACAATTAAGTATTTTTCCAGGTGCATTTCATAAGCCACTGTCTTGTGGCTGCTCTTGCCCATTCTCATGTGCCTCTGTGTGCTACCCTGTGACTGCAACATAGCTGGTTGAAGGCTACAGACTTTCACTTGGGGGGTGACTGCAGATCGCCTTACAGGATGCTTTGAGCTAGCTCTGAACTTTGAGAGCTTGACTTTGGACTGCACCATTTCAGTATGTGTAGCAGCAGTCAGGGCTGACAGCAAGGGCACTGATGGAGTGACAGTAGTCGGGGCAAAAGTAGTCATGCTGAGAGAGGACAGCTGGGTCATTCTTTTTTGGGGCCAATGCCACTTCCATAGGGTGGCACCTCAACAATCCACATAATCTGCTGGAGCACAGGTTGCTGGACTGCTGTGAGAGCCTGTATGCCCCATTCAGCACAGATCCACACCCACGATGACAGCCGTCTGAGCCTGCATGGGAGTGATCATGGATGCCATGATCTCCATCTGAACTTCATCTGCAGATTTCACCTATGCTGCAATGAAATTATTCTATCAGAGGTTGGTCTGCCAGTGTTCTTATGGAGTTGGCTAGCACTTCGATCGTGGAAATGATGGGCTGCAAATTCTGCATGTTGGTCTCTGCTATACTGGTACCGGACTCCTCCAAGGCCCTAGATAGTGAAAAGAGGCTGTCTGCAGGCCAGTCAATGCCCCAAGCATCTCGGTGTGCATTGTCATCAACATTTTTTTTCTAGGCTGCTCCATCCAAGTCCTCATCTGAGTGACATGCAGCAAATCATGTCTGTGACCGCGGCTTAGTGGCAGAAAAGCCTCTCTTTCTCTCTCCCTGATTTCAACCCATTTGTAACTCACCATGTGTTGATCCCTGCTCCATGCAGGCTTCTAAATTTTACAGAGTGCAAGTACCTGAGCCGGTGGCTGTGTGTGTAAGATTAAGTGATGGTGTCTCCTCATTACTTGCATGGGGTAGCTCTTCCCCTTCCTGTCTCTACTGAAGCTGTCTTGGCAGCAGTTCTACTGTATCTAAAAGCATAAAAGCAGAAGGGTAGGGATTGTGTGAGGGAAGGAGGTCAGGAGAAAATCAGAGGTTTCATGGTCACACCATCTTCAGCATCCAATTGTTACTACACCTGAAGGTGAGGGTGAGTAGGGAGTTGAAAAGAGGGCATAAGGCTGTCACTTACTGTCATCCTGGACATCTGCTGCACCAGATACTTGGGTTGTGTTGTCTGCAGCACATGCTTTTAAGCACTATCTCTTCTAGGGGTTTCAGGGGACGGAATATTGGAGTCTCCTTACTCCCTTCCTGGCTCTGATAATGGTCCATAACCTCTGATCTCCAGAGGGTCATACCCGGGAGGTACCCTAGAAGATGCACTGAGGCTCCCGGAAGTCCCTGCACAAGGACTGCATGGCAATTGTCCAGGAAGTTCAAACTTTAGATGGGTAATTACCCTGCACTGGGAATGATCCGGTACTCTGATTTAAATCAGAGACTTAAGATGGATCTGACTGTCTTAGTGGAATAGTTTAATTCAGGAAAAGTTAGAAGAATTAAAACCACTCCTAACTTCTGGGTAACTATAGTACTGAACACCTAACCACCCCATTGGCTACACACTGACCTCCTGACTAAACCACCACCACCCCCCCGCCCCCGCTGACCCCCCAACTACTCTCCCGATACCTGACTTACCAGCTGACTGCCCCCCAATCGACCACCAGATCCTACCCACCCTCCCAACCATCCTACCCACTCTCTTTACACACTTACCTTCTCCCTGGCTTCTCAAACTGGCTAGGACCTTTAGCCACACGTACTTTACAGCAGTTAGCGCTGTAAAAAAAGAGGGGGGCGGTGGCTTCCTTTTCTCTGACTCCCTTTCCTCTGACTCCGCTACACTTGTCTGAAGGCCTCGGGAACCTGCTGTCAGGTTGTTGCTTGATTAGCTTGTGGAACAGCTCTCCCAATTTTGGCAGCCAGCAGCAGCAGCAGTGGTAGAATTGTATTCTATTACAATCTGTAAACTTAAAGCCTGACATATCTCACAGTTTACCAATTCCAATGGAGCCAGTTCAACAAGGATTGTAGAAATACATGCCAGGAGCAGCACCAGGCATGCCTAAAAATAACCTACAACACACATCTACCTACATGTGAAAAAAAAGAAGCACCATGCAATAGAGAGAGCTAAGTGATGCCATAGCCAATGGATCAGATCAAAGCTCTGTAATCCTCTTACATCCAATCATGAATGGTGGTAAAAATGAAACAACTAACAGGAGGAGCAGGCTCAATAAACATCTGCATCCTAAATAACAGAGGAGTCCAATGTACCAGTGCAAAAGACAAGGCTGAAGAGTTTACAATCACCTTTAGCCAGAAGTGCCAAGCAGATGATCTACCCCAGTCTTTTCCTGAGGTCCCCACCATGACAGATGCCATTCTTCAGCCAATTTGATTCACTGCATGTGACATCAAGACATGGCAAAGTGCAAAGGGTACAACAAAGGCTATGGCTCCTGACAACATCCTGGCTGCAGTGCTGAAAACTTATGCTCCAAGACTAGCTGTGCCGCTAGCCAAACCTTATCATGCATTTTATATATCCATGAGAGTACTGAAACACCTGAGCCCTAGGGAAAATATTGCTTGATTGACAGCTCTGGTTCTCCAATCTATGCTGTCAATTACACAATGTTTATTTGTGCAAGGTACAGAGGTTTCAGGTGCTTGCTATTTCAGCTGTTGATACTTTAAATGGTCTGGATGATTGATAAAAGCAAAAACCTCTACCTCTAGTGCACCGACCTGTACCTCGCAGTGGCTGAGCGTCAACTCGCAGACACTTCCTCCTATCTCACCCTGGACCATGACCCCACCACAGAACATCTAGTCATTGTTTCCAGGACTGTTACTGACCTCATCTCCCCTGGAGATCTTCCTTCCACAGCTTCCAACCTGATAGTCTCCCAACCTCAGACGGCCTGCTTCTACCTCCTACCCAAAATCCACAAACCGGACTGTCCTGGCAGACTGATCATGTCAGCCTGTTCCAGCCTCACGGAACTCATTTCTTGCTATCTTGACTCCCTTCTCTCTCCCCTTGTCCAGTCCCTTCCCACCTACATCTGTAATTCCTTTGACACCCTACATCATATCAACAATTTCCAGTTCCCTGGCTCCAACTGCCTCCTCTTCACCATGGATGTCTAATCCCTCTACACCTCCATCCCCCACTGGGATGGTCTGATGGCTTTCCCCTTCTTCCTCGAAGAGAGGCCCGAACAATCCCCATCCACTGCTACTCTCCTCCGTCTGGCTGAACTTGTTCTCACACTGAACAATTTCTCCTTAAACTGCTCTCACTTCCTCCAAATAAAAGGTGTGTCTATGGGTACCCGCATGGGCCCCAGCTCTGCCTGTCTCTTTATGGGGTATGTGGAACATTCCTTGTTCCAGTCCTACTCCGGCCCCCTCCCACAACTCTTTCTCTAGTACATTAATGATTACTTCGGTGCTGCTTCATGCTCTCGTCTGGACCTGGAAATATTTATTAATTTTGCTTCCAATTTCCACCCCTCCATCATTTTCACATGGTCCATCTCTGACACTTCCCTTCCCTTCCTTGACCTCTCTGTCTCAATTTCTGGTGATAGACTGTCCACCAATATCCATTACAAGCCTACCGACTCCCACAGCTACCTTGACTACAGCTCCTCACACCCCACTTCCTGTAAGGACTCCATCCCATTCTCTCAGTTCCTTCGCCTCCGTCGCATCTGTTCTGATGATGTCACTTACAAAAACAGTTCCTCTGACATGTCTTCCTTCTTCCTTAACCGAGGTTTTCCACCCACGGTTGTTGACAGGGCCCTCAACCGTGTCCGGCCCATCTCCCGCGCATCCACCCTCTCACCTTCCTCTCCCTCCCAGAAACATGATAGAGTCCCCCTTGTCCTCACTTATCACCCCACCAGCCACCGCATTCAGAGGATCATCCGCCATTTCCGCCAACTCCAGCATGATGCCACCACCAAACACATCTTCTCTTCACCCTCCCTGTTGGATTTCCGCAGGGATCGTTCCCTCTGGGACACCCTGGTCCACTCCTCCATCACTCCCTACACCTCAACCCCCACCCACGGCACCTTCCCAAGCAACCGCAGAAGGTGCAACACCTGCCCCTTTACATCCCCTCTCCTCACCATCCAAGGGCCCAAACACTCCTTTCAAGTGAAGCAGCATTTCACTTGCACTTCCCTCAATTTAGTTTACTGCATTCGCTGCTCCCAGTGCGGTTTCCTCTACAGTGGAGAGACCAAACGCAGACTGGGTGACCGCTTTGCGGACCACCTTCGGTCTGTCCGCAAGAATTACCCAGACCTCCCTGTCGCTTGCCAATTCAACACTCCACCCTGCTCTCATGCTCACATGTCCATCCTTGGCCTGCTGCATTGTGTTCCAGTGAAGCTCAACGTACACTGGAGGAACAGCACCTCATCTTCCGACTAGGCACTTTATAGCCTTCTGAACTCAATATTGAATTCAACAATTTCAGATCATGAACTCTCTCCTCCATGTCCACCCCCTTTCCGATCCCCCCCCTTTTCTTTTCCCCAATAATTTATATCGATTTTTCTTTTCCCATCTATTTCCATTATTTTTAAATGTATTTGCATTCATTGTTTTATCTCTACCTTTTAGCCTTTTTCGATTCCTTCACCCCACCCCACCCCCACTAGGGCTATCTGTACCTTACTTGTCCTGCTTTCTACCCTTAATTAGCACATTCCTTAGACAATATAACCACCTTCAAGGCCTCTTTGTCCTTTTGTCTATGACATCTTTTGGCAATCTCCACCTATCACTGGCCCTCTACCCAGCTCTACTTGTCCCCCCACCAGCCCCCCGGCATAAAACCAGCTTATATTTCACCTCTCTTCTATTTTTACTTAGTTCTGTTGAAGAGTCATACAGACTCGAAATGTTAACTGTGCTCCTCTCCGCAGATGCTGCCAGACCTGCTGAGTTTTTCCAGGTATTTTTATTTTTGTTCTGGATGATTGATACTTTTATTGGCCTGGAGTAAAAAGGATTGTTCCCCTCGATGTTCAAAGAGCACCCCATAAGTTTTTTTAAAAAGTTTTTTAAAAACGGCCTGCCGAGTCACGCCCGACTGCCCACGCCAACTGCATTTTTTTTCATTCATTCATGGGATGTGGACTTCGCTGGCTGGGCCGGCATTTATTGCCCATCCCTCTTTGCCCTTGAGAAGGTGGTGGTGAGCTTCTTTCTTAACCACTGCAGTCCATGTGGTGTAGGTACATTCACAGTGCTGTTAGGAAGGCAGTTCCAGGATTTTGATCCAGCAACAGTGAAGGAACAGCAATATATTTCCAAGTTAGGATGGTGAGTGACTTGGAGGGGAACTTCCAGGTGGTGGTATTTCCATCAATTTCGGCCCTTGTGCTTCTAGATGGTAGTGGCCTTGGGTTAGGAATGTGCTGTCTCAGGAGCCTTGGTGAATCCCTGCAGTGCATCTTATAGATGGTACGCACTGCTGCTACTGTGCGTTGGCAGTGGAGGGAATGAATGTTTGTGGCTGTGGTGCTAATGATGCAGGCTGCTTTATCCTGGACAGTGTCAAGCTTCTTGAATGTTGTGGGGGCTGCACTCATCCAAGCAAGTGGGGAGTATACCATCACACTCCTGAATTGTGCCTTGTAGATGGTGCTCAGGCTTTCCCGAATCAGGAGGTGGGTTACACGTCGCACGATTCCTAGCCTCTGACCTGTTCTTGTAGCCACAGTATTGATATGGCTATTCCAGTTCAGTTTCTGGGCAATGGTAACCCGCAGGATGTTGATAGTGGGGTATTCAGTGATGGTAATGCCATTGAACACCAAGTGGCAATCATTGGATTCTCTCTTGTTGGAGATAATCATTGCCTGGCACTTGTGTGATGTGAATGTTTCTTGTCACTTGTCAGCCCAAGCCTGGATATTGTCCAGGTCTTGCTGCATTTGGACATGGATTGCTTCAGTTTTTAAGGAGTCACGAGTAGTGCTGAACATCGTGCAGTCATCAGTGAGCATCCCCACTTGTGACCTTATGATGGAAGGAAGGTCATTGATGAAGCAGCTGAAGATGGATGGGCTGAGGACACTACCCTGTGGAACTCCTGTGATGATGTCCTGGAGCTGAGATGACTGACCTACAACAACCACAACCATCTTCCTTTGTGCTAGGTGTGACTCCAACCAGCGGAGAGTTTTCCCCCAGATTCCCATTGACTCCAGTTTTGCTAGGGCTCCTTGATGCCACACTCAGTCAAATGCTGCCTTGATGTCAAGGGCAGTCACTCTCACCTTACCGTTATGGCGTGGGAAGCATATTATTGGGGTCAATTGACTTGTCAACAAGCTCAATTGACCCTTGATTATTTATTTAAAATGGTGGATGGGCTGTTGATTTCAGCGCCAATCTCTTGGTTGTGGTTGTCAGAGGTCAGTCACCTCAGCTACAGGACATCACCGCAGGTGTTCCTCAGGATAGTGTCCGTGGCCTAACCATCTTCAGCTGCTTCATCAATGACCTTCCCTCCATCATAAGGTCACAAATGGGGATGTTCGCTGATGATTGCATAATGTTCAGCACCACTCGCGACTCCTCAGTTACTGAAGCTGTCCATGTCCAAATGCAGCAAGACCTGGACAATATCCAGGCTTGGGCTGACAAGTGGCAAGTAACATTCATGTCACACAAGTGCCAGGCAATGACCATCTCCAACAACAGAGAATCCATAACCTGCTGCGTTATGGGGTGAGCTTGGGGTTGGATGGGAAATGATGGTGGGGTTGGCACTCACCCTATTTTACGTGCTCTCCTGCCATCAACATGCCTGGGGAGGGCATGTAAAATCTTATGACATTTTCTTAATCATGGTTATGGATCCCATGGTTGTAAACTTTTGTTGTTAAAATACCTTTTTTGCAGTTATTCTAATGGTATTAGAAACTGCATTGTGATAGCACAAACCTTCAAAATTAAGCTGTAAAAGTTCCGGCACTTCCTTATTCCAGATAATAATAATTTACTGTTTCCTGAAATAAATGTTTAAAGGTGAACATCTGGCAAAATATTTGGTTTTCAAAGACTAGGTCAGATTGATTTTGAGAAAAAATTGTTTTGACTGAAGAGCCCTTGAGATTTCTTTGAGAAACAGTACAGACTGACCTTTGAAAACACTGACTGACAGAGTTAATGTACAGTGAAATCCTGTTCCACATAATTGACCAGGATGGACAGATAAATTGTTGAAATCTCAACTTGAATGTACTGTAACAGGTTTGTATACACAAGTACAGTGTTACTTGTTAATGAGAAGATTTATTTAAAGAGAAAAATGGAAAAAATAACTGCTGCCATATTCAAACAATTGATACATTTCATTATGGATCAACTTCTGGATTAATAGATACAGGAGCTTTAGACAAAAAAAGTTTCATTTTTATGTTGTCAGTCAATTACTGTGACCCTTTGTAATGAGTGTCCAGTTTATTTTTTAGGATAAACTGATGATATTGGTAGTTGAAACCTGCCCAAAATCTTAGCATTCCTATTTCCAGAGTGAAGAAGGTCAATGCACCAGTTTTGCACATCTTTTCATTTGCCAAACATGTATTGCCTCCAAGGAATAACTCCATAAATAGTTGTTTGAAGTACTCTGTTATATTTTTATTGGTGCCTTCCATTGGCTCATTTTTATGCTTTAAAACAGCTGCTTAAACATATCAGGCTGAATAATATTTGGGGGGGGGGGCGTGGCAGACATACTCCATGCTGACCCGCCTCACAGCCATAAAGCACTGCAGGGTGGACTAACGAGGGCCGAGTGGGACTTAGCCCCTCATCGGGGAGGAAGTCCTACCTGCTGGAGCTGCCAGCCATTCCATCAGCACCAGGGAGGCATCAGTGCCAGCTTTTGGGACCACAGGAGAAGAGGAAGATCAAAGCCCATGGATTCATGGAGCAGGTAAGTCTGGTGGCTTGGGCTGGGAAGGTTAGTGTAGGTTAGAGAAGAGGGGTGGAGGTGGTGGGTTTAAGGAAGTGAATTGGTAGGATATTGATTGCCACCCTGCAATCGGGAGAGGGCAGCTCCCAAACAGTAACCCCCTTTGCTTCCCACCCACTAAATTGATTTAAAAAAACGGGTTTCCTGTTCCCACCTGGTTGCCCATGCCAAAAGTTTTTTGGCATGGGCAGCATATTATCAAGGTCAATTGGCTTAAAGCAAGCCTAATTGACCCTTGAATATTCATTTGTATTCTGCTGCGAGAAAAACGCCCGCCGGGGGCACATGAAATTCGGCCCATCTTGTGTAGGCTTCTCTTGTGTCACTTTGGGCAGCACTGTCTATTCATTATGGAGAAAATAACTTCAGAATATCAGATCAGGTGATCCTCATTCAAAACATCTGCTCCTATGCTTATTCGGGTTATTAATTTTAAAACTTTAAGTAATGAGAAATGACTGCTGCCTTTATATTAGCAAATTGTTTCTTGATATAGCTCTTCAATACTGGTTGTTTGTTTGCAAAATAGGGCTGGAATTAAACATTGCCCTGCTGGTGGATTTGAAGGTGTGGTATTAAAATCCTAAGGCAACCTGCCCACTTCTGCCCCCATGGCAGTTTTACCAGTGGCAGGGGTGGTGCCGGGTGACTCACGTGCCAGTGGGCCATTTGAGGTCTTTAATTGAACAATTAGAGTACTGCCCACTGAAAGGTATTCTGCATCGCTGGGATTTAACCAGCCATGGGAGAGGCCCACACCAAGTTTCCAGCCCAGCAGATTTCCCTGTGCAACCTAGTGGCAGGTGGGGAGGGGTTTCTCCTTAATGGGTGCCCTATGCCTATTGGAGGGCTCAACCAAGGTGTTATCTCTCTTCAGGTTCCCTTTCCCTCATGGCCTTTCAAAACCTGGCCCAGCCCCCTTGCCAGGGCCTGCCTGCTCGGCACCTAGCAAGACCACCAAACACTTACAAAGTCACGATTCAGCACTGAACGCCTCCTCAAGTCCACAGTACCAGCAGTGTCCACCACCTGGTGGTGCTGTTGGTACTAGAGAGCTACCATCTTCTGTCTGGCAGTCAGCTCTCCGAGGCAGGACTTCCTATACCTTACGGGCAGAAATCCTGCCTCCAGTCTATTGTTAAATGACTACAGTGCAGCTCTTCTTTGCCTGCCCGAATGCCCCTCCGCGCACCCCCCCCCCACAGCATTTTAGCTTGGGAGACCACAGTGTCCTGTAAAATCCAGCCTATTGTTTCCACAGCAACCAAATGCACTCACAATTGCAATTACAAATAACTAAGATAAAAGCAAAATACTGCGGATGCTGGAAATCTAGAACAAAAACAAAAATATCTGGAAAAACTCGGCAGGCCTGACAGCATCTGCGGAGAGGGATACAGTTGACGTTTCGAGTCCGTATGACCCTTCATCAGAATTAAGACATGTAGAAATGAGATGAAATATAAGCTGGTAGAAGTGGGTGGGACAGGAGAGCTCGATAGGGGGCCATCGATAGGTGGAGGCCAAGAAGAGACTGCCAAAGATGTCATAGACAAAGGGACAAAAGGGTGTTGACGGTGGTGATATTATCTAAAGGATGTGCTAATGGGGACATTAAGGGAAGCAAGCTAGTGGCAGAAGGCCCTAGTGTGAGCGAGGTGGGGGGGAAGGGATCAAAATGGGCTAAAAGATGGAGATGAAACAATAGATCGAAATGAATTTAAAAATAGGAGGGAAAAGAAAAAAATATAGTTGTAAAAAAATTATAAATTATTGGAAAAAGGGGGATTGGAAAGGGGGTGGGGATGGAGGAGAGAGTTCATGATCTGAAATTGTTGAACTCAATATTAAATCTGGAAGACTGTAAAGTGCCTAGTCGAAAGATGAGGAGCTGTTCCCCCAGTTTGCATTGAGCTTCAATGGAACATTGCAGCAGGCCAAGGACAGACATGTGGGCATGAGAGCAGGGTGGAGTGTTGAAATGGTAAGCAACAGGGAGGCCTGGGTCATGCTTGCGGACAGACCGCAGGTGTTCCGCAAAGCGGTCACCCAGTCTGTGTTTGGTCTCTCCAGTGTAGAGGAGACCGCATTGGGAGCAGCGAATGCAGTAGACTAAATTGAGGGAAGTGCAAGTGAAGTGCTGCTTCACTTGAAAGGAGTGTTTGGGCCCTTGGGCGGTGAGAAGGGGGGAAGTAAAGAGTCAGGTGTTATACCTTCTGCGGTTGCATGGGAATGTGCCGTGGGAGGGGGTTGAGGTGTAGGGGGTGATGGAGGAATGGACCAGGGTGTCCTGGAGGGAACGATCCCTGAGGAAAGCTGCCGGGGGGGAGTGAAGGGAAGATGTGTTTGGTACCTTCACCCTGCCCCCCTCCTCGGCGGCTTTCCGCAGGGATTGTTCCCTCCGGGACACCCTGGTCCATTCCTCCATCATCCCCTACACCTCAACCCCCTCCCACAGCACCTTTCAAGTGAAGCAGCACTTCACTTGCACTTCCCTCAATTTAGTCTACTGCATTTGCTCCTCCCAATGCGGTCTCCTCTACATTGGAGAGACCAAACACAGACTGGGTGACCGCTTTGCGGAACACCTTCGGTCTGTCCGCAAGCATGACCCAGACCTCCCTGTCGCTTGGCATTTCAACACACCAACCTGGTCTCATGCCCACATGTCCGTCCTTGGCCTGCTGCAATGTTCTAGTGAAGCTCACGCAAACTGGAGGAACCTCATCTTCCAACTAGGCACTTTACGGTCTTCCGGACTTAATATTAAGTTTAACAATTTCAGATCATGAACTCTCTCCTCCATCCCCATGCCCTTTCCGATCCCCCTTTTCCAATAATTTGTAATTATTTTACAACTATATTTTGTTCTTTTCCCTCCTATTTTTAAATTTATTTCGATCTATTGTTTCATCTCCACTTTTTAGCCCATTTCGATCCCTTCCCGCCACCCCACCCACACGAGCGCCATCTGCCACTAGCTTGTCCTGCTTGCTTCCCTTAATGTCCCCATTAGCACATCCTTTAGATAATATCACCACCGGCAACACCCCTTTGTCCTTTTGTCTGTGACATCTTTGGCAGTCTCTTCTTGGTCTCCCCCTATCACTGGCTCCCTGTTGAGCTCTCCTGTCCCAGCCCCTCTACCAGCTTATATTTCATCTCATTTCTATATGTCTTAGTTCTGATGAATGGTCATATGGACTTGAAACGTCAACTGTATCCCTCTCCCCAGATGCTCTCAGACATGCTGAGTTTTTCCAGGTATTTTTGTTTTTGTTCCAGTTACAAATAACCGTTTCCCTGAAACTGTGGAAAGACAGGTTTGCAAAGGTAAAACTAACTTGTTTTTTTTGCATAAGGTGGGCTGAACTTTTTAAGTGCTCAACTTACCACTGGTCATGTTGTAGCTATCTTTACTGCTAGAAGCAGACTGAAAACTATCTAATTTTGTATCTGAACATTGAATACCAAGGGCAGTATTAAATGGAGGCAACTGGGGTCTCGGACCCCTCTGTCACCTCTTTTACGTAAGACCCACTGAATTAAGTGCCACTCTAGCACAACTTTACAGTGGTGGGCTTCCCACAGGATTAAGGACCCGAGGGCAGAGGTACTGCCTGCCATGAGCTGCTGACCAATCAGAGGCCAGTGGCTCTATTGAACAGAAGCAACACAGTGAAAGTAGTTGCTGTTCCCAGTACTGCACCCATCTGATGCTTAGGGTTGTCACTGGATCCTAGGCCATTTGTGAGTGATGGGGGAGAGAGGTAGGAGTGGTGGGAGCGGGGTGAGAAAAGGGGTGATCAGCAAGAGCAGGGGGCTGAGTCTCAGTGGGTCCCCCATCTTCCCAATGCTAGGTCTCTTGATCAGGCACTGAGTGCCTTAGATGAGGGAACCCCTGTAAGCTGGGTGGTGGAAGCAACCCACATAGTTTGATTGTCGTGCTCCCTGCATGCGAGGCCCCGGTTGCTGCTGGATTAAACCAGCAGCAGTGGGATGGGGTCCTTAAAGGCCTCAGTTGTCGGCAGGGAATGAAGACTGCCCACGGGCTCCTCGGGATGGGGGTGTGCAGGTGGCAGGGTCCCCAACCAAGGTGGGGGGTTCGGGTGGTCTGGGGGTGTGCAGGCCAGGAGTGCTTGGCCAGTCCAAGGAGGGAATCAGGATGCCCGGGAGGTGTGCAGTTGGGGATTGCAGTCGGGGGAAGGGAGCTGGGTCGGGCAGTCCGACGAGTGTGGGTGTGCAGTTGGGGTTGTGGGGTGAGGGGCTAGGGTGGTCAGAGTCAGTACTGTTGGGGGGTGGGGGCAGGTGTTATCGGGGGAGGTCAGTACAACAGATACCCAGAAGCTAGAAGTGGTTTTAATTCTTCTAACTTTTTCTGGGTAACTATTGCTGTAAGACAGTTGGAACCATCTGAAGTTCATAATTTAAATTGCATTTTCGGATTCTTCTCAGCGCAGGGCAGTTGCCCGTTGGAAGTCTGAACTTCTAGGTGATTGCCGCGCAATCCTTACCTGAGAACCTCTGGGGGTGTGTCGGGGTTGGTTCCCCAGCGCATCTTTGGTGTGCTCCCCAGATACACTGATCTAGAGCTTGAATGTTATTAGCCACTACATTTACCTTCCCTATCCACAACCTGCTGTATGTCAGCAACAAATCTGCTTCGATCGTGTTCCTTCTGGGCTGTAACTTAAAACCTGATGATCTTAATCCTGAACTTTATTTTTTGAATTTTTTAAAGAAAATCATGCTTTGCTTTCTGCTAATTCTAAGTTGTGCACGATCAAGAATGAATATCAAGCTGCCTGTTGGTAAAAAAGGACAACTGATCATTTATGACATACTACTTAATTCTACTAGAATCAGATATACTTGAAACTAAATGCTGGACGTGGATAAGTTTTATGTGGATCATGGACAGTTCTTATGTACCTTTTGGTTTTCCCTCAGACTAAAATGTATGATCCTGTTCTTTCCTGTTTAGTAAGCTGCACAGAGCCAGCAGCATTTTTCTAATATGATTTTTTTCTGTTGCTAAATAGGACCATAGGAACAGGAGTAGACCAGTCAGCCTCCTGATCCTTTTCTGCTATTTAGTTAGATCATGGCTAATAGGTACTTCTTTTCCATATATTTGTTAGAGGAAACCCAAATGACAGGTACTTTTCACTACTTTTGCAGTCTCATTTCCAGTTGTGGTTGTAGACATTTTAAAGAGAGATTCTCATTTTTAGTGATCAGAACACTTGCAGGTGGCTCAGACAAGAGTTTCTTAAATTCACCAGATGAAGGAAGTAGGGCCAGAATACAGTTAGGCAATTTTTCTACACACTTCAAATACAGAAATGGGAAGATTCATGGGAAGATTTCTTTCTTTCTTTCCTTGTGAAAACCTATTGATGTAAATAATATAAATGAAATTATTTTGAATTTTGTACTAGCATCATGGGCATGTTTTTTAGGTCGTAGGGTGGGTGTGATCGGTGGGTCCGGGCTCGGCCGGTGAACGGACCGCCAACCGCGATCGGCGCCCGACCGCGAATTCATGCTGGCTGGCCAATTAACAGCCAGTCAGCGTGAAGCATGTGCTGAAATGCTCAGCGCTGCCGGGGTGGGGACAGAAGGTGGGCTGAAGGCCACGCGGGTGCAGGCAAGTGCTCACAGAAAGCTCCCTGAAGGCAGAGAGCTGCCTCAGGGAGCTGAAGACCTGAACAACCTAAAATAGACCTGCTGAGTTTTTCCAGCATTTTCTATTTATCTCTCAACCTAAAACAAAGGTCACAGAAACCGGAAAAAGTGTCCAAGTGTCATAATCTGTCACCTGAAAATGGAGGCAATTAAAGTGCTGTCCACAGAATCCTCACCTGGCCTGTGGATGAGTATCATCAAAAATGCAAAAGCTGCCTGGATGATTCACCAGCCTGCCAATCATAACTTCAGATGTGCAATGAAAAATCTATGTTAATTGCGCCGTTACTTCCGAGTTTAGCTGCGCCCACCGACCGAAATATTGCGCGAGTGCGTGATGACGTTGGGATGCTCGTCCAACGTCATCACATTTTTTTATGCTTGAGCAGGTCAGGCGTGTGTCCGCCCGTTGAGCGAAAAATTCTACCCCATGAAATTATGCACAGCAGCACCATGGATGGAACTGCTCATTGTAGTCTGCATTTATGATATTGACAATGCCTGATGTTTTTTTCTTGCAAACATTTTTAATGTCTGAAAATATGGTGCGATTGTGAGAAATTAGTGTAAAGGTGGTACCTACAACACAATTACATTGCAACTTAGGTGAATAAATAGTTAAATAACCTAATAGTTCTTGACTTTATCTACCTCGCATTCTGCCTCCACCTCCCCGGGGCCTGCCTGACTGGCCCCAGCGAGTCTCACAGACTCAACTCCACCCCAGGACCTTCTCCATCTTTGTTGGTTGTGACTGACTGCAGTACCAGCAGTTGTGCTCCGATTGATCAGCAGCTCTTGGAAGTGGGATCTTAGTCCATAAAAGTACTGAAACCCTGACGCCAGTTAAAAACTTGATGGGCAAATGCGTCGGAACTCCTGAATATAGCTGTGATGGGATTGTCCCCAACTTGCTGGCTGGTGGACAGGGTCACCACTGCAACTATTAAATTTAGCTCCATTCTCTCTACGTTTAGATGGAGTACTGAAATTTACAGCAGATCGCAGTGTTACGCAAATATAATATTTCAGTAATTTATTAATATAAAAACTAGGTAGTCAAATGTTCACCTGGAGCAAACATTTTTTTCTTAGGTAGAGCAAAGATAAAATACTGTGAACACTGGAAATCTGAAAGAAAAACAGAAAATACTGAAAATGCTCAGCAGGTCAGGCAGCATCTGTGGAGGGAGAAACAGAGTTAATATTTCATGTCTGGGTGTGGTTACAGATCTGAAACTTTGGACTGGATTTTCACAGAGCTGGAAAGTCTCAGGAGCCCTTTAAAATATGGTGGCCAGGACCCGATTCCCAACCCCATTCCCGGGGTTTCTAATTTTTGGGAGTGGCTTTTGAGGGGGTGGGCTGATTTGGAGCTGGGCCAGGTTTTCAATTAGTTATTGTTCATGACACCTTAGAGGTGTCGTAAACCATAGTCTGCATGACATAACCTTTTAAAAGATATCTTCAAAAGGTCCTCCTCTTGGCCCAAGCCAAGGTATGCCCCCAAACAACCCCTATGGCCCCTCATGACCCCCATGCCAAGGTATAACCCTCAAACAACCACTGTGGCCTCTCATGCTCCCAATGCCAAGATGTGTACCCCAAATAACATCTTTGGCTCTTCATCGATGCCCATTGACCCACTATACATTGTATGGAACCATTGAACCCTATAGTGATAATAGGATGTGTAAAAAAAAAGCTTTAAATATTCATAACTTTCTACTATGTTTAAAAAAACCTTTTTTTAATACAGGACAATAAAAGTGTCAGTCATCCTGACCCTATAAAGTTTCAGTAGCTGAAACTGCAAGCAGTTGAAATCTCAACTTTGTGTAAATAAATATTGTGCAGTTGGCAGCAGAGATTAAAGAGTGAGATCTGTCAATCAGGCAATGTTTTCTCTGGGGCTCAGGTGTTTTAACAGATTATTGAATGTCTGGGCTCTCAGCCAATAATACATAATGAGGCTTGGCTGAGAGCCCAGAAATCCTTGGCATGGGGGTATGATGGGCCATTGGGGTTGTTTGGGGAGCATATCCTGGCTTGGGGTCATGAAGGGCCATAGGGGGTGGGGTCACATAAGGTGGCATGGATAGGTCATGGGGAGTGTGTGGGGAGTGAGGGGATGTGAGAGTGCAGGCTGGAGAGCCTTTCTGTTTTTATTTTAACTGGGACAAAGTCCCACAGCACTGAAGTAGGCCTTTCAAACAGCCTGCCTAGGCATCTGGCAGCCCTTTTGGCTGCCTCCGACTGCTTTCCCAGGTCGGCTGGCCCGATTCTAGCTGGCACCTGACTATCCCCAATGAAAATCCCATCCTTGTGGGCACTTTTTCTTGGGGTGGGTGGGTAAAGCCAGGTGTTTTCCCGACTCCTGCTACCCTCTCCACAAGGATGAAAGTCTAGGCCATTAACTCTGTTTCTCTCTCCACAAATGCTGCCAGACCTGCTGAGCTTTTCCAGAATTTTCTGTTTTTATTTACTTATGTAAAGGCATTTTCGAAGTGTTTATGAAATTTTTTCCTCTGTAACTGAATACAATTTATTTGGCTGCATTTTTCCCCGGAATAAAACTTTCACCTGCCTTAAGTGCTTGTTATTTGCAAAATACTATATTTCTTAATTTTTTAAATAAAGTTTGAGTTTGATTTGTGATTTTTTTTCTTTCAACAGCACACAGAGTAGGTATGGACAGCATGTTAATACTCAGCAATCACCAGGGACATCACGCACTGTGAAACACCTATCAAATGGAAACGGACTCTCCAATGCACTATTTAATGGCAATGGGCAGGCATGGGTTCAGAGCCGTTATGCTACAAATGGACAAGCATTAGCAGAAAATGAAAATTCACTGCCACGAGGTGAGTGACAGAAATATCCCTTTGTTTCGAATCTGGTAGGATTTTTGAAAAAAACTTTTTTTGAGGGACACAATTTAGTAAACTTTCCAAATTCTTTTCCTATAAGTTTTGTCTCAACTGCCTGGTCTGCCAAGTTAGCAGTTAAAGTGATAGGCGCGCAACTGGCTTCAGACTGATGCCAGTGATTCTGAAACCAGACAGTAGTATGGCAAGGACTACTAAAGCATGCCTCCTGTGAGTTTGTTACTTCTCCCCTTCCAAGCTTCCATTTTCCAGCTATCCATTTAACTTGGAGTAGATTGAGACATTAGGTGAAATTTAATGCTCTCTCCCAAGTTGAGTTTGGAGACGTTGGGGCATTTAATCAGACTAGAGATTACGGAACAGAGGCCCTAGATGGGATTTTCTGGTCCTGACAGCGGCGGGCATCATGGCGGGCAGGACGGGAAAATGTGGAGAAGGGCCAAAAGTCACTTTCCTGCCGGTGTAAAAAAAGTTTGCAATTTTCCGCTCCCAACTTTCATGGCGAGTCGGGTAGCCCACCGTGCCACATTGGGAACCACATTTGAATGCATTTGAATGTCATGAATGTTAATGAAAGAATCATCTCAACAGAATCACGCCCCCTACTCCAGATCAAATGGCCAAGCCGGCAGCTTGTTAGACCGGCATTAACCACAACTGGATATAAACACCTGGCAAGCACCACTTCACTCATGGCGATCGAGGCATGTTCGCCTACCTTTCATTGTGCTATGCTCAGGCGGCTCCGACTACATGTCATGGCCGTGCAGGCAAGACCAGCGGGAGTTCAATGTGGGGGTCAGAGCCAAGGCTTACTGTGCAAGACCGGCGGGAAGGCGGCGGTCGGGGGGGCTGAGGGGGGAAGTGGTGGCGGGGGGGAAGCAGTGTGGAAGGGGTTGGTGAGCAAAAGCTTGAATGGGAGTGGTGAGACAAGAGAGAAGAAAGGGAAGGGTCTGGAGGGCAAATTCTTGAATGGTTGAGGGGTTGTGAGACAAAACAGAGGACAGAGGCAAGGGAAGGGACTAGAGGGCAAAGGCTTGAATGCGGGGGGCGTTGTGGGGTGGCTATGTTGTACTATTAATGATAGAGTTGATACGCAGACACTTCTTGGATGGAAATATTAAGCTTATTTACAATATACTCAGCAACAACTATACGTGTGTTTTCAGTTTCAACATCATTTCTGCACTGACTGATGAAGTAGCCTGTGCTACTGTCTGTTGGTTACTACAGATCATGTGATCTTACTTAACAAGTTTAATTCTTAAAGGTACATTGCACACTAAATAAAACCATAATTATTATATTCCTCCCCCTTTAACTCAGCTATGCAGATTTTTTAAGACAACATAATATTTACACTGGGTAAGGAATTTAAAAGTTCAGCTCTTCAGGTGGCTTCCTGGTACATGTAGAACGTTGCAGCTCCAGAACTTCAGATTCTTTGTCAGGAACTTCCTTTTCTGGAGTTGCCTGAACATCAGGTGCTTCAGTGGGCACTTGCAGTTCTGTATCCTCAACTCAGACATCAGACATGTCACTTCTGGGTTGAATACTCTCAACAGGAAATGCAGACCTGATCATGATCACTGGTGGAACCAAATCTTGGTGATTTAGCTCTCTTTTCCTTAAATGATCTACATGTTTACAAATGATCTGGCCTTCCACCTCCACGTGGTAAGATAGAGATCCCGTCATCATGCATATTTCACCTGGTAACCACTTTGTTCCTTCCCCAAAATTTTTCACGTATACCGGCTCTCACACAGTAAATTTCCTCTTGGGACTGTGCAGTCATGCCTAATTTTCTAGCTTCCCTCTAAATTCGGCTTATTAAGCTCGATCTCATCCTGAGACGATGTTTCAACAATAACTCTGCAGGTGTGACATCTTTTGTTGGATGAGGGGTAGTCCTGTAATGAAAAAAATGCATGCTAACTTGGTTGCCAAGGAATCGCCAGTTAGCTTTTTCATGCCTACCTTAAAAGTTTGAACCACCCTTTTGGCCAGTCCATTTGAGGAAAAGTGGGATGGTGCAGTTTTCACATGAGTTATACCATTGAGACTGATAAACCATTGAAGCTCAGCACTCGTAAATTTGGGGCTGTTTTAGAAAACGACTACTTCTGGTAGTCCGTGAATGACAAAACTGACGTAGTTTCTCAATTGTAGTGGCCGATGTTGGTGACTTTAACTCATATATGTTCAACCATTTTGAATGGGCATCAACAATGAGCAGAATCATTGTTCCCAAGAAAGGTCCAACATCGTCAATGTGTAACCGCACCCAGGGTCTACCTGTCCACACTCATGGGTGTAACAGAGCTGTCACTGGCAACTTTTGCTGACATTGCACACGGTGCTTTACTAAATTCTCTATTTCACCATCCATGCCAGGCCATCATAGATAGCTGTGTGCTATGGTCTTCATTTGGGAAATTCCTGGATGGATACTGTGTAGTTCAGTTAAAAGTGGCCCCATCCCTTTGCGGGGAACTATCACTCATGCTCCCCACAATAAGATATCATCCTGGCTGGTTATTTCATATCTTCTGTTGAAGTATGGTTGCGTTTCGTCAGATACAGGCTCCTGTGACTGACCGTGTAGCACTTGACTTCGTGCTTGTGATAGGACTGGGTTCCAACTTGTCCAGTCTCTGATCTGTCGAGCACATACCAGCGAGGTATCTAAGAAATTTAACAGTAAAACAAGTTCCTGTGGAACTGGGATGTGCTAATAATTTTCTTGTAAAGGCAAATGACTAAAGGGCATCAGCGTTTGCAATTTGATTGCCAGGCCTATGTACAAAAGTGTATTCTAATATTGCCAGAATTAAATCTCATCATTTTATTCTTGCTAAGGCTATGGGTGGTATAGCTTTGTCCTCACTAAACAATCCTAGCAATGGTTTGTGGTCTGAAACGATTGTAAAATAACAGCTGTGTACACACAAGTGAAATTTCCTGATACCAAAGATGATGGACAGGCCTTCTTTTTCTATCTGTGAGTATCCCTGTTCTGCTGTGGTGAGCATCCTTGATAAGTAACCTATTGGCTGTTCCATCGTCCATCCGATGAGTGAGCGCTGCTACCACTCTGCATTCCACCTACCACAGATAACCTATCACCCCCTTGCTTACCAAGAATCTATTCACCTCTGCCTTAAAAATATTCAAAGACTCTGCTTCCACCATCTTTTCATGAAGAGAGTTCCAAGACTCATGACCCTCCTGAGTGAAAAGATTTCACCTCATTTCTGTTTTAAATGGGTGACCCCTTATTTTTAAACAGTGACCCCTAGTTCTAGATTCTTCCCAACAGAAAACATCCTCTCCACATCCACCTTGTCAAGACCCCTCAGGATCTTATATGTTTCAATCAAGTCGCTTCTAACTCTTCTAAACAACCCAAGTTGGTTGCCTTATGAGGAAAGGTTGCTCAGACTAGGCTTATGTCCGCTGGAGTTTAGAAGAGGAAGAGGCGACTTGATTGAAACTTGTAGGAGCCTGAGAGGTCTTGACAGGGTGGATGTGGAGAGGACCAAGTGCGTTTTGTGCAGAGTTGAGATGATGCAGCCTCTTCAAGTATCTCGCCAACATTCCATGGCCTATGGCAGCCTTGAAGAGGCAGGAGCAGCACTGCAATCTTTAGTGTACCGTGGCCTGCAGTCTGGCAAGACACCTCAAGGAGGGCAATCATCACTCAGTGGTTATTGCCTTCATGTGTGAGGTCAATTCTGAATCCCCATTGCGTTTTGTCCGCACGGGCAATGGTTCAGGCAAGACAAGTATCCATGCCTCATCATCATATTCAGTGCCCTGCATTGGATAGTTCTCCAGGACGCAGCCATCTGTAACTCTCAGTAATGGATATGAGGCTGCACTTCAGCTCATCTTTCAGTGGACCACGAAACCTTCATGAGCAGCGTGGCCTGATGCCTGTCAAGCACTCATGACCATGTCTTTGTTTGGAGTCTCTCCGTGTCCTGTGCTGCCTAGCCATGATATTTGTAGACCCAAAAGAAAATGACACTTCATCTGGGCCTTAAGGACCCAATCATTGATAATAAAGAGCACACATCAGATGTCTTGGAGACTTGCTCGGATTCCATTTGAGACCTCCACATTTTTATTTCAAAAGTCTGACAAAAACACATAGAACCCAAGCACACCGATGCAATAGTAAATTGCACATTACCATGTCGATTGACTATCTCAGAGCTGACAGAGGGCTAATGTGACGAGATGGTAGCCAGACCTTCAGGCCCAGTGCTGCATCCTCCCATATCCAAGTCAGGCATCTGGGGCCTCTGCAAACAACTCCTAGGTTGCACAGTTTTAACCATCTAGCAGGAATTGCAAGGCTCATCATATGTCAGTGAGGCTCATAGCTCTAAATCATGAAGGTTGGAAGGTGTGTTCCAATATTGGGCTAATGTTTGGATGTACACACGGACATGAGATAATGCTGCAGGCAGACAGGAGCGTATAAGAGATCCGAGTTTGGGTCCATTTGTGATGCTCACTTAGGGCTTATGGAAAGAACATGGAGGCCAATAAAAAATACATGACACCATATGTAACACCACTCAATCCTGTAAGATTCATGTTGAGCAATCTACAGTGCAAAAGCATCAGGGGACTAAATCAGCCTCTAGGTTCTGAACTCATGAGGCAACATTATATGAACCTCTGAAGCAGGTCTCAATATGCCTTGGCCAACCACAACTTCCTTGGAGGCAGTGGCATCACTTATGTCGATACTATGCAGAGAATGGTCAGGCGCTGTAATGAGATGGTTCCAGACACCATAGAGCAGAGGCAGGAGCTGGGTGGCATCCATGACATATGATGGACCACAGAGAATTTCATCAGATAGAAGAGATACGCAACATGAGGATTGGAATGAGTTAAAATCTATTTACATTTGTGCAAATTCTAAACAGATTGTGGACATCTGTGTTACCTTTGTGCTCTTATTATTTCTTAATTTTTCTTACCCTACCACTACATCTTGGTGCTTCCATGACATCCACAGTAGAGGTGGAGGCAGCCTGCTGCCTGCTGCACCCTGTTATATCTGATGACTTTGGCAGGTGTCCTCTGGAGTACCAAGGCCTGGAGAGCCCCAGCCTGCTTTGGGTCACCTGCTATTGGGCAGATGCACCCTCCTTGACCTGTGGAGCTGCAGATGATGGGGGCAATAGGCAGAGGGGATTGATAGCTGCTGGATACTCTGAGTCAGCTGGGTGGATGGCCCTGGGGTGCCCTGCTGACGGTTGTCCTCCCTATGTATGCCAAGGGCCCCTGCCTGACTCATTGAGGAGAAGGGTCAACTGGAGTGAGGCTGTTTCTTTGTCCCCCCTCTCACTTAGCCACTAAAGGATTCCACCTTTGGCTAGAGTGATGGAGTAGAGGTCCTGGTGCATATCAGGTGCACTATCCTGGACAAAGGTTTCCGGGCAGTCACCATCCTACCAGTGTTGACCTCGGTGCACTGGCATGTCAGCAGTACGACATCAGACTGAACGTGGACAGACTTTTCCATCATTCGTTGCAATCTGGTGTCGGCATCTGACAACTCTGCCTGATATTTCTGTGTCTAACTTTGCAGCTCCAACTCTGTGTGGGCTGAGTCCAGAGGCTCGGCATCTGATTCTGACTGTGCAGGAACCTGGCCTCCAACAGTCCCCCAAGTGCCGGTGACCTTGGATGTCCCTGTCTCCACCTGCTGTGGACCCGAATCTGTGCTGTGCTCTAGAGCTATGCCCAACTGAGGTGTGTGTCTCTGTGCTGGTAGAAGGTGTGGGTGAATGCTGTGATGGCTCTAGTGGGTCCTCAGGATCCTCATCTGAGGTAGTATGGGGACTGGGGCTGATGGGCTGGCTGCAGGTGGGCCTCTTCCTTTTGCTGCTGGTGCCTGTCAAAGAGAGAAGAGATAATTAGTGGCTGCATAGTCACCAACATTATAAAGCACTCAGAGTTTCATCGGGTGACCAATGAACTGTTAATGGGTCCTCATTGTCTTGGGAGATGCCGGTCTCATCCTCGGTGTAGGCACGGTCCTGGTCCTCACTGGTCAATTCTGCCACATTCTCTTCAAAGATAGTGAGGGCCCTGAGCTCGCAATCCCCCCTCCGGCTGGGATCTCTCCCTCTTGTTTTGGATGATCTTGTCCTGCATAAAGACAAATGGGCAGGCTGTGAGTAAGACGGATGCCAAGGCAGATGAAAAGGATGCCTGACTTCTGTGTGTGCTGAGTGGACCTGTGTAAGGGCTGAGGATGCGAGCTGTACAGGATGTGAAAAGTAGTAAAGATGTCCAAGTGTTTGTGACAGAGTCAGTGGTGATGTCACTTGTGCTGGTAGTGTGTGAGATCCTGGTGGACTACAACCCTGCGAATGCCTGATGGGCTTTGAGATTGTGAGTTGAGAGTGAGGAGAAGGTTGAATTCCCTGGTGGAGCAGATGAGGTCATTCATCCTCTTCCTGCACTGGATGGTGGCCCTCCTCTGAGGAGCGTTGGCACCGACCACCCTGGAAATCTGTTCCCAAGCTGGCATCACAGGGGTAAAGTGTGTCCGGTATTCCTCAACTGCGTTGAGAAGTGTCCGAAGCGCTTTGTTGCTGAACTTGGGGGCAGTAGACTGCTTACCTTTTGGGGCCAAACTTGCCATGACCAGTTCTGGGCTGCAGAGAGTGAATGATGTGCATGGCTGTGGTTTAATTATGACGCCTGGAAAGATGGTCTGATGAGATCAAGGCAGGGCGGACGAATGCCAGTCCGCTCTACCACAAGAGATCATATACTTCTTGTTCATGCATGTATAATGAGCTGTAAAGCGGCAATCTGGCACAGAAACCTGCCATGCTGACCAGTGGGAAACGCACCGCTTTTTACACCCACTACCACACCTAGTCTTTAGAGCAGAAAATTTTGTCCCATGATTTCTTATTGGTTATTCTAAGTTCACTAAAAATAGTCACTTCCATGCTGTTTGTTTCAGCACATCTGTCATTAAAGCTGGAACTGACTGCTTTTTGGAAACTCAAATTGATATTGTCTACTTCAAAATAAAAGCTCCATCTGTATTTGCATATTGTGGCATATATTTTAAATATAGTTATTGCAAATAAAGGTAACAATTATAAACCAATGAAGATAAAAACATATCATTATGCATGTACACATGATTTTTATCAAAAAAGCATTAGAAAAGTAATAGAAATCTTCTGTGGGAATATACTGTCCACTGTTGTTCATATAAAACTAATGCTTTGGTTATCCAGAAGCAGCAGGTATAAAGATTGTCTTCTCCCTTTTCATTCATATTTTAAGAAGATGAATAAAACATGTGGTTCATTATTATCAATTGGTCAGAAATAGCAAGTACATTGGCATAAAACCATACAATTTCAGAGGACTTAACTGTGATTGGGTCAGTTCAAATGTCCACATTCCATTTGACTCAAATTTAATTTATGAACAGCTGGACTGTTCTGAGGAAACAGTTCTTTGCATAAGAACTAGTAATGTTGAACTTGGATTCTATTTTGAGAGACCTTTAATTAATCCACTGATAGCCTTTAATTAATCCACTGATAGCCTTGAATTCCTCACATTTGGGAATAGTAACCAGAAAATGTTGTCTTTTGTCCAATGCCTTACATAGATTTGGTACAATTTGACAATGTGCCATCCTTACTCAACATTCCACACGCCCTATACCTCATCACCATGATAACTGCTTGGAGCAGAGCCCAATCTAAACTGGCTACACGCCATCCAGTCCTTGGTCCTGTGAGATATCTGTCAGCTACTTTGTTGCATAACAACTGTTTCTGCACAAAATCTAATTCTCTCAATTTGGCTCCAACAACGTCAAAGCTCTGGACCAACGATAATTTTCAAGTTCATGCTTCTTTGCTTATTTGCTGTATTATTATTTCTTGCAGGAGCAAATCTGACCACCAGTATAGGAACAATAAAAATTGTCTTCACGCCAACTATTTGCAAACGCCTGTGTACAAATGGAAAGTGTTACAACAATTGTAAGAAAGGTGACCCAACCACCCTTTACAGCGAAAATGGTTATGGGCCTGTGTCTAAATCAGGTTTTCGAATCTGTAAGTAAATTTACTATTTTTTTATTTTTTTTCTCGGGAAGAATAGCCAATTTTTGCTCCCCTATTACTTCATTTACAAATGTTCACAGATTCAAGATTCTAAGACATTGGGAAGCAACAAGGGGCAACATTTGGAAAATTAACATATCAACAGATTAATATATCACTTTGTGAAATCACATTGGAATGTATTATTAAACCTTAATAGACAATTAAGGGGAGATTTTAAGTTTGGGCAGACAACAGACTAATGGCAAAAGATATGCTTGCACTGAGGGTCCTGCCAGGTCTCTCTTGCCTATCAGCAGTAAGCTGCAAGTACTCACAGGCGGCTTGCCAGATAGGAGACTGGTTGGGAATTCCATGAGTTCTATCATGGAGCTGAGCCACAGGTTTTTCTGGCAAGTTATGTATGCAGGCCATTGCTGTGCAGGTTATTTATATGGGCCAAAAGATTTCCATGGGCCAGGGGATGCACACCCCACCTGTCCATACAAAAACCTTTTAAAAAAAAATAATGGAATCTAACTTTTTTCTGAATGCGTTAGGCCACTTTATGTCTGGTACCAATGGGAAGATTGTGTCCACTACATGCTTCACCAATACCTCAAAATTGTGTTTGCGTTGTGTGAATGTCATTGGAGCACAATTCTGACCACATATCCACACCATCACCAAGACTGCCTATTTCCACCTCTGTAAAATCGCTCGATACTGCCCTGCCTCAGCTCATCTTCTGCAGACCCTCATCTATGTCTTTGTTACCTGTAGACCTGACTATGTCAGCACCTTGCTGGCTGGTCTTCCATATCCACCTTCCATAAACTTGAGGTCATTCAGAACTCTGCTGCCGTGTCTTCACTCATACCAAGTCCTGTTCACCCATCACCTCTGTGCTCGCTTAAGTACACAGGTTTTTGGTTAAGTAATGCCTTAATTTTTAAATTCTCATCTTTGTTATTCAATCCCTCTACGGCCTTGCCCCTCCTTATCTATGTAATCTCTTCCAGCCCCACAAACTTCTGAGATAAATATACCCATCTGATTCTGGCCTCTTGAGCATCCCTGATTTTAATTCATCCACAATTAGTGGATGTGCATTTAGTTTCCTAGGCTCTAAGCTCTGGAATTCCCTCTCTAAACCTCTCTTCGTCTCGACCTCTCTTTTCTCCTTTATGAGACACCATAAACCCCACCTCTTTGATCATGCTTTTGGCCATCTGTCTTAATATTGCCTTATACAGCTCTGTGTCAAAGTTTGCTTTATAACACTCTGTGAAGCACCTCAGCATATTTTATGTTAAAGGTGCTATATAAGTACAAGTTACTGTTGTATTAGCATATTAGCAATAGGCTCTTGCTTGAAACAGAACGGTTCCTGAGTTGCCCTGGAAAACATTCCAACAAAAATACCTGTAAGTGGAATCAAAGGCTGGGATTTTCCAGCCCTGTGGAGGGATCCACCACGGGAGATTCAGATGTCCAGCCAAAATTCCATTGACTTTCGGCAGGACCAGACAACCCTGGTGGCAGGTGGGGCTGGAAAATCCCATCCAAAGTATCAAAGTGTAAATAGGATAGTAAGTGTGTCACTGGGATTTTTGGGGTGCTGCCACCCTCTTTCTGTTGTATGCAGAGACCACCTGTTTTTTTTCCATATTGATTCAGAAATAACTTCCATTTTGCACAAATGTAGCATTTTTCTGAAACAAGCATCTTTCATTTTGGGAGAATTGTTTTTTGATTAGCTAATGATTTTTAGTGGGCAAAAACTAAGAACATTTGATGATAGGTTTTAATATAAATTATAAGTTAGACTAATCACTGATATCTAAAGGATTTAGGCTAATTAAGTGAATAAATTGCTGTAAAAAATGGGATTAAGATTTAAAAGCGCTTGGCTTTAAAAGCAGAACTAGGAAAAGTTTAAAGACGCTGTGTGTTCTGAAGAAATTAGCATTAGAAAATCATTAAATGATATTATGATGATGATATGATTTTAGATAAAATGGTGTCTGTGTAATTTTGTTATGTTTCATTTCATGGCCCATTCACAATAGGCATTCAAATGTATAATTCTCTGAAAGTGTATGTGTAGGTAGGTAAAGGCCTGAAATGGCCAGAGACATTTTGGGTCTCAGGTCAGACAATGGAGCACAAGAATAAAGAATTAATGGTCAATTATATAAAACTTCTGATGGATCACAATTAGAGTGTTCTGTGCAGCTTTTGATTACATTAAAGTCATAGAAAGTGTAGATACACCAGGTTAGTACCAATGATGGGAAACTATATTTATGAGTAGATACTTAAAATACTGGGATTCATTCCACTGGAGTGGTGAAGGCTAAGATGAGACATAGCAAAGGATTTTAAAATTGTGAAGAGTATTTGCAATGAATAGGAAAATACTATTTCCTCTGGTTTGGGAGTCTGTGACAAAGCTGGGGTTGGGGATGGTGGGGCTGCATGGTGCTCATCAATTTAAACTTTGCTACAAGCGTGAAGAGAAATATCTTTAATGTTTGAGTGTGAACTGCTGTGCCAAGGGAATGTTTCAGCCAGAGATCAGAGCATCTTTTAAGGGAGGACTGGGAAATTATTTGATGCTGGGAAAGATTCAAGGCTATTTTAAGAGAGCAGGGCAGTGGAATTAATGTTAAAGTGCTCTAGCAAAGAGCCAGAACAGAGAAATTACAAGGGTGACTGGGCTGAGAATGAGAATATCATGGTATTACAACATTTATGCTGTTCTTAGTGTTTAATTATTTTACTCTACATTTAAAGATTCCTGTACCTGTTTGATGCCTACAGTATGTGCCTAAAAATGGAAACGTGTTTCACTGCTAACATGACAATTATTAATTTTGATAAATTCCAAATTAAAAAGTTCAACAAATCACTGGTTAGTCCTTAAGTAGACTATTGTGTCCAATTCTGGTAAACACACTTTGAAAAAGAGGGAGATGGTGCAGAGAAATACCAGGGATGAAGGAATATGGTTATGTGGAGAAACTAGAGAAGCTAGGATTGTTCCCTGCTGCCCTGAAATCATGTATTTCTTTAGGTTCTATTAATTTCCTGTTTTTCTCTCTTCAGGCTCATTTAGTTCAGGAGATCTACCTCCCTCAATTTTATCCTGTCCAAAGTGTTGACCACTCAAATTCCCTTCCTGGGCCCCATGGTAGCTGATATTTTAATGGTTCACTCTCCCGCACTGTTTACATTACCGCACTCTCCCACACTTCACTCTCTCGCACAGTTTCCTCTGCCAACCCCAACTTTAAATCTGTCATCATCACTTCTCTCCTCAAAAAACCCACCAGTGGTCCCTCTGTTCCTGAAAACCTATCACCCCATCTCGAACCTCCCTTTCCTATCCAAAGCCCTTGGATATGTTGTTGTCTCCAAAATCTGTTTCCATCTTTCCTAACTTTCTAAATTTAGGAATTTCCTAATTCCTAAATTTTATGTTTGTGTCTGTCCAATCACATTTCCAGCCCTAAAGTAGTACTGAAACTACTGAAAGTAACAAACTACATTCTTTGTGATATGACTGATTAAACTGTTCCTCCTCATCCTTTCCAGTCGGTCTGTTGCTTTCAACACTGTTGATCATACCATCCTGTTCTTCACCTCTCTGATGTCCAGCTGAGTAGAACTGCCCTTGCTTTGTACCATTTTTGTATATCTAACCATAACCAGAGAATCACCTGTAGTGGTTTCTCTTTCCACTTCCCCACCATTAATTTCTGGAGTCCCCCAAAGATCTATCTTTGACTACCTTCTATTTCTCATCTACATTCTACCCCTCAGTGATACTTTCAAAAACAATACATCAGGTTCACATGTATGCTGACAGCACTCAACTTCTCTGCTGCCTCTGATATGTCACACTGCTTGTCGAATACCTTATATTAGATGAGTAGAAATTATTTCCACTAAATATTGGCAAGACTGAAACCATTGTCTTTGGTACCAGCCACAAACTTCATTCTCTGGCCATCTTTTACACTACTGGCAACTGTCTGAAGCTCAGCCAGACTATTTGCAACCTTGGTGTTGTGTTTGGCCCCGAGGTGAGCTTCTACCCAATATCCACTCAGTAACTAAGACTACCTCCAGTCCTGTCTCAGCTCATCTGCTGAACCCTCATACATGCCTTTGCCAGTGCTTCCCTGACCAATCTGTCTTTCACCCTGCCTAACCTTGTGCTTATCCAATATTCTGCTGCCTTTAGTTTAACTAGCCCTATTCTTGCTGACCTACACTGGCTCCTGGTCTGACAACACCTCAATTTTAAAATCCTAATGCTTTCAACAACATCCATAGCCTTGCCCCTCCCTGACACTGTGATCTCCACCAGCCCTACGCACCTTTAAACCCTCTATGCTCCTGAAATTCTGGTCTCTTGCACATGCCTGATTTCCATCACCCCAGCAGTGATGGTCATTCATTCAGTGGACCCTAAGCTCTGGAATCCCCTCCCTAAATCCCCCCGCCTGTACCTCTCTCTCCTTCTCTAAGATTCTCCTTAGAACTCCTCTTTGACCAAAGTTTTGGCCATCTGTCCTGATGGTTCATTCTTTGACTCAGTATCAAAATGGTATCAATTTATTGGCATTGCTCTGGGAAGTTTTGTTACAATAGAGGTTTTATATAAATGCAAGTTGTTGCCCTTCTTAGAGTGAGGAAATTTAAAGGGAGATTTAATAAAGGTGTTCAACATTGAGGGTTATGATAGAGTAGTTCAGGAGAAACTGATTTCTCTGGAAGGAGGATTGCTAACCAGAGGACACAGATTTAAGATAGTTGGCAAAAAAGCTAGTTGGAGGATGAGGAAAAATTATTTTTTTTATTCAGCATGTTGTTGTCATCTGGAATGCATTTCCTGAAAGAATGGTGGGGAAGCAACTTCAATATGACATTTCAAAAGGGAATTTGATGTATACTTAAAAGAAGAAAAGCTAGGGAAAAAGAACAGAGGATTGGGACCAATTGGTTCTTTTAGAGATGGTAAAGGCATGGCTGGCCAATTGGCCTCTTTCTGTGCTGTATGAGTCTACAAATTTTGTGAATTGAGAAGGGAAATCAAATGTCTGACTTGCCATGGAGGAGTTCAAAAACACAACCTGTGTCTTGCCACTCAATTAGAAAAGCCTGTGCCATGACATAAGTACATAAAGGTGCTTAAATATTGCAGAAAACTGGCAAGTAAATTTAAATATTTGGGAAGATTTCCACCGCATGCTATTTGCAGCAAAATCATAGGTTTGAAATTTAACTTGGAAGAGTGATGATGCTGGCGTGCCAAAACTAACATGAACTCACTACTTCCACCTTTAACCGGCATGCTTTTGGAGGTGGTGGGTTGATATGTGGATATATTAATGAGCAGCTGAATTAAGATTTAAGCGGGCATTCTGGCTTTAACAGCCATCACATGGCTTTCTCATGCTTTGTGAAACTGACTGGAGTCAACAAGTTGAGAGCATGACTGGGATTGATAACTATGGGGAGAATTTTCTCCCTGTCGGTGGGGTGGGGGGGGGGGGGGGGGTTGCACGGGGCTGAGTGGGAGCGGGTGCGGGCAGGCACACAGGCGATCGTCTCCTGAGATCAGCTGCGTGCTGCCATTTTATGTGGGTGGGCCAATTAAGGCCCGCCCAGTGTGACGTGCACCCAGAAGCACTCCCTGTGCAGGTGGGGGCGAAGAGGCTGTGTCTGGGCCTGCGCTTTTGTGCGCATGCACGCGTAAGAGTGCAGAAATCTCCCTGAGGCACAGAGCTGCCTCAGGGAGTTTAATTTCATTATGAAAAGTTTAAATAAAGAAAAAAAGAATTTCAGACATGTCTTCTCATGTGACAGTGTCACGTGAGCTGGGACATGTCAATGAACTTTAATTAAAAAATTTATTTGATTTATAAATCCTTCATGAAGCCTCATCCCACCCTGGATGAGATTTTATGATAAATGCAAAGGCCTCCTGGGCTCTTTGCCTGCCCACCAACCTTAAGGTTGATGGGTAGATCCATTAAATCTTTTAATTAGTTTTTAAATGGCCTTAATAAGCCTTTGACAGTTCGGCAAGTGCGCAGCCGACTCCGGTGCACGCCTACTGAACTGAAGATCTGAATGACGATCATTGATGTCGGGATGCACGCCCGACGTCACCACGCGTCATCTTACGCATTGGCGAGTGGGACCTACTCCCGCACGTCAACCAGAAGATTCAGGCCTAGGTGAAATTGAAGTGCCAGCAACACCATCAGCAGCTTTTCAAAATTAATTTATGGGATGTGGGCATCACTGGCTAGGCCAGCATTTATTGCCCATCCCTAGTTGCCCTTAAGAAGATGGTGGTGAACTGCTTTCTTGAACCACTGCAGTCCATGTGGAATAGGTACACCCACAGTGCTGTTAGAGTGGGAGTTCCAGGATTTTGACCCAGTGACAGTGACAGAACAGCGATATGTTTCCAAGTCAGGATGGTGAGTGGCTTGGAGGAGAACTTGCAGGTGGTTGTGTTCCAATGTGTCTGCTGCCATTGTCCTTCTAGATGGTTGTGGTCATGTGTTTGGAAGATGCTGTTGAAGGAGCCATGGTGAGCTCCTGCAGTGCATTTTATAAATGGTACACACTGCTGTCACTGTGAGTCAGTGGCGGAGGGAATTAATGTTTTTGAATGGGGTGCCAATCAAGTGTGTTGCTTTATCCTGGAGGGTGTCAAGCTCCTTGAGTGTTTTTGGAGCTGCACTCATCCAGGTAAGTGGAGAGTATTCCATCACACTCCTGATTTGTGCCTTGCAGATGGTGGACAGACTTTGGAAAGTCAGAAGGTGAGTTACTCACTGCAGGTTCCTAGCTTCTGTCCTGCTCTATGGCCACAGTATTTATATGGTTGGTCCTCTTCAGTTTCTGGTCAATGGTAACCCCCAGGATGTTGATGGTGGGCGATTCAGCGATTGAATGTCAAGGGGCGATTGTTAGATTCACTCTTGTTGGAGATGATCATTGCCTGGCACTGTTTGACGTGAATGTTACTTGCCACTTGTCAGCCCAAGCCTGGATATTGTCCAGATCTTGCTGCATTTGGACATGGACTGTTTCAGTATCTGAGGAGTTGTGAATAGTGCTGGACACTGTGCAATCATCAGCGTACATCCCTACTTTTGACCTTATGATTGAAGGAAGGTCATTGATGAAGCAGCTGAAGATGCTGATCCTAGGACACTACCCTGAGGAACTCCTGCAGTGATGTCCTGGAATTGAGATGATTGACCTCCAACAACCACAACCATCATCCTTTATGCCAGGTATGACACCAAAATAGCGGAGAGTTTTCCCTCTGATTCCCATTGACTCCACTTTTGCTTGGCCTCCTTGATGCTACATTCGTTCAAATGCTGCCTTGATGTCAAAGGCAGTCACTCTCACCTCACCTCTGGAGTTCAGCTCTTTTGTCCATGCTTGAACCAAGAATAAGATCAAGAGCTCAGTGGCCCTGGTGGAACCCAAGCTAACCATCAGTGAGCAGGTTATTGCTAAGCAAGTACCACTTGATAGCACTGTTGATGACCCCTTCCATCACTGTACTAATGTCAAGAGTAGACCGATGTGGCTGCAATTGGCCAGCTTGTATTATTCTTGCTCATTGTGTTCAGTACATACCTGGACAACTTTCCACATTGCTGGATGCATGCCAGTGTTGTAGTTATACTGGAACAGCTTGGTGAGGGGCACGGCAAGTTCTGGAACACAAGTCTTCAGTACTATTTCTGGAACATTGTCAGGGCCATAGCCTTTGCGGTATTAGTGCCTTCAGCCATTTCTTAATATCACATGGATTGAATCAAGTTGGCTGAAGACTGGCACCTGTGATGCTGCGGTCCATTGGAGGAGGCCTAGGTGGATCATCACTTGGCATCTCTGGCTGTAGATGGTTGCAAACGCTTCAGCCATATCTTTTGCACTGATGTCCTGGGCCCCCCCCCCCCCCATCGCTGAGGATGAGGAAATTTGTGGAGCCTCCTCCTCCAGTGAGTTGTTTACTTGTCCACCACCATTCATGACTGGATGTGGCAGGACTGCAGAGCTTAGATCAGATCTGTTGGTTGTAGAATCGCTTGGTTCTTCCTATCGCTGGCTGCTTATGCTGTTTGGTACACATGTAGCCCTGTGTTATAGTTTCACCAGGCTGGCACCACATTTTTAGGGATGCCTGGTGCTGCTCCTGGCCTGCCCTCCTGCATCATCACTAAACCAGGATTGATCCCCTGGCTTAATGGTAATGGTAGAATGAGGGATATACTGGGCCATGAGGCTACAGATTGTGATTGAGTACAATTCTGCTGCTGCTGATAGCCCACAGCGCCTCATGGATGCCCAGTCTTGAGTTGCTAGATCTGTTCGAAATCTATCCCATTTAGCATGGTGGTAGTGACACACAACACGATGGAGGCAGGGCTTTGTCTCCATAAGGACTGTAGGTTGGTCATTCCTACCAATACTGTCATAGATGCATCTGCAGCAGGCAGGTTGGTGAGGATGAGGTCAAGTATGTTTTTTCCCTCTTGTTGGTTCCCTCACCACATGCTGCAGACCCAGTCTAGCAGACATGTCCTTTAGGACCCGGCCATCTCGATCTGTGGTGGTGCTATCAAGCCACTCTTGGTGATGGACATTGAAGTCCCCCACCCAGAGTACATTCTGCGTCCTTGCCCTCCTCAGTACTTCCTCCAAGTGGTTTTCAACATGGAGGAGTACTGATTCATCAGCTGAGGAGAGACAGTACGTGGTAATCATCGGGAGGTTTCTTTGCCCATCTTTGACCTGATGCCATGAGACTTCATGTGCTCCAGAGTTGATGTTGAGGACTCCCTCAATTCCCTCCCGATTGTACACCGCCACCTCTGCTGGGCCTCTCCTGCTGGTGGGACAGGATATACCCAGGGATGATGATGATGGTGTCTGGGACATTATCTGGGCTTTGTCTGGCTGTTGCCTTATTAGTCTGTGACACAGCTCCCCCAATTTTGGCACAAACCCCCAGATGTTAGCAAGGAGGACTTTGAAGGGTAGACAAGGCTGAGTTTGTCGTTGTCATTTCTGGTGCCCAGATTGATGCTGACTGGTCTGTTCAGTTTCATTCCTTTTAGACTTTGTAGAGGTTTGACACAACTGAGTGTCATGGTGGGATTTGAACCCTGGTCCCGAAAGCATTACCCTGGGTCTCTGGATTACGAGTCTGGTGACAACACCACAACACTACCACGCTGCTCTGCCTCAACCACATGCTACTCCACAGGACAGAGCAGCTGGATCCTGAATTTCATCACTTCCAGCAACTTCTGGTGATCTATTGGTGACATCTGCAAATTTCTCAATCTGCTGCCCAAATGTGTTTGTCAGTGCCACCATTTTGCAACTGATGAGACCAGTCAGAACCAGAGGACTCATGCTTATGCTGCAGTGGCTGGATTTCCACTGACACAGGGAGTCAAATTCTGCATGCATGTGACAATCAAGGTGCTGTCAAATCAACCAGCAGTCTTTGTCAGTTGGAAGGGATTCCACTTCATTCATGCTGGTATGTTAACACTGGAAAGTTTTCATGGATGTCTATGCAAGTTATTTTGGAAGCTGCTGCAAAATACATCAGTAACATCTCCAACGGCTCTTTGCACCTCCAAAGAGTCAAGGAATGGTTCCTTGAAACAATAGAAAGGCTTGCATGGAGATAACTGGAGGGCCACCTATGGTTTTCTGCCTCTTCCTGTTCTCACTTCTCCTGCAAAGAGAGAAAGAAGAGACTTACATGTGAGAAAATTGGGATGAGAGGGTCGAACTATAATAAGAGGCTGAATAAATTTGGGTTATATTCTCTGGAGTTTCGAAGAATGTGAGGTGATCTCATTGAAACATACAAGATTCTAAAGGGAAAATGCTGGCAAAAGTCTTCTAGCTCTGAAGAAGAGTCATATAGACTCGAAATGTTAACTCTGTTTCTTTCTCCACAGATGCTGCCAGACCTGACTTTAACCAGCATTTTCTGTTTTTATTTCAGATTTTCTGCAAGCGCAGAATTTTGCTTTTATCTTAAGATTCTGCAGGGGCTTGACAGGATAGGCACTGAGAGGTTGTTTCCCTGGTTGGGGAATCTAAAGCACAGGGGCACAGTCTCAGGATAAGGGTTCGATCAATTAGGACTGAGATGAGGAGAAATTTCTTCACTCAAAGGGCTGTGAATCTTTGGAATTCATTACCTCAGAGGGTTGTTGATGCTCCATTATTGATTAAATTTCAGGCTGGGATATACAAATTTTTGGTGTCTCAGGGATTTAAGGAATATGGGAGCAGGTGAGAAAATACAATTAAAGCCCAAGATCAGTGGTTAAGTGGTGGCGTAGGCTCAATGTGCTATATGGTCTATTTCCGCTCCTATCTCTTGTGTTTTTGAGAGCTGGAATGTTTTGAGAGGATGGAAGGATAACATTTGTGGAAAGTCACATGACTGCAGTTTACACTCCTCCAGGGGCAGGTTGGCAGGCAGGCAGGGGTGTAAAATTGAGTGCAATGCCATAGGTGCCATTTCAGATGCCTACCTGTCCACCCCACCCCTCTGCAGCTTAGATCAGTTGAGTCCCTTAAGTGGCCAATTAATGGCTATTTAAGGACTCTTCCTGCCCTGCTATAGCGGGGTGAGACTAGTGTCAGATTTGGAGCTCAGCAACTTTCACTCCTCAGGCAAGTGGTGGGCAAGGAGGGGTATCTCCTTTAAAGGTCTCCTGAACCCATTGGAGGCCCCTCCCCGACACGAGCTCTTTCCCCCTAACGTTTCCCCACCTTCCTGGCCTGTGTATCCTGGGCCCCACCCTACCTTACTCCTGCCAAATCCCTTGCCTCTCTTGCAGATGCTGATGACATCCCTCCACTTCACTCAATGCCTGGCTCCAGTGACAATCTTCCTTGGGGATTGGATGTGGCCACCTTGAGGTACTGCTGGGACCAGAGAGCTGCCAGTCATTTAATTGGTTGGCAGCTCTTGGAGGTGGGACTTACTCCCAGTGGGCAGTAGGCCCACCTTGATCCATTTAATTGCTTGCTGGCCATTAAGTGGCTGCAGGGCAAGCCAGCAGAGCGGGTCCCAGATTTGTGCTGAGTGGAGGGTGGCGTGGGAGGTGGGGGGTAGGAATGCTGGCAAAGTGTAAAATCCCAGCCACTGCGAGGGTTCAGTGTGACATTGTATTAAGTTGAGGATGAGTGTCAGTGATGGCTGATCAGATGAGGAGGAGCCTTGACAGAGAGGAATAGGTATATCTGTGTAAAGTCCGTGAGATTGAGAATCACAAATGATGCAATTTCACAACAAATGCAACAGCATTATTGCTGAAAGATCAAACTTAAAAAAAGAGTAATTTTAAGAACATACTGTTACCCCCTACTTAGTCAGACTAGGTTGACTAAAGGTCGATTAGGGACCTCCAATCTAAGGACCAATTCGCTTCCAGCAGGACTTCTTCTTCAGTTGATGGTCTCACTCCTGACAACACCATACTAATGACAGTTCTCAGCTTGTTTTTATACTTTGGCTGCGCATCAACTGCCCTTCTGCCTGATCCTTTTGGGACACTTGATTGATCCCCAGGATGCGTGATCAATCTTTGATCGATCCATGTTGGTCTCCAGGGTGTGTGATCAGTCTTTGATTGGTCCATACCCCACTGGACCTAGTCCATATAGTTTGTTTTCATCACATAACCCTCCTATACATAGTTGTTTCACCACAGGATGTCTGGCCTTCCATCTGTTGTTGCTTCAAGGGCTTATTTGTTTTTGCAAGTGGTTGTGTGACTGTCCACAAGTCATGAGGCATCTGCACGTATCAAAGGTAAGCACAACAACAAGCTCCTTCATTAGCAATAATCTTTTAACAGTGAATCTAAGGTATTCTTAAGCAAACTTTTGTAGGAACTCTTAAGCATATTCTTACACCTGCAAGGTGCTTTAGTATGAGGAGTGAGGTGCAGAAGAAGGCTTGTGAAACAAGAGTGAGGCTAGTTGCAATTAATCGTAAATTAGGATATAGTTAAATGTGCCCTGTCACTCAGCTTTCTTGGCGTTACATGAAGATGAGTGTGAGTGTGAATGGTGGCTGGTCAGATGAGGAGGTGCCTCGCAAGACAGGAATAGGTACTCCTGCAAGGTGTGTTGGTATGAGGAGTGAGGTGCAGAAGGAAGCTAGCAGAGTTGAGAGTGAGGGCAGTTGGGTTTAGTTGTACATCAGGAATGCCATACCACTCATTTTTCCTGCCCTGATTAGGTCATTGAACCTCTTGTACTTTACACAGGAGCGTGCTTGTTTTTGGAGATGAGCTTCTTCCTGTCCTTTGCAGGGAACAGAATCTTCCTGTGGACCTTTACAGCCTGCAGCATCATGTCTTGAGATGCATTGGAGAAGTGTAACACTGTCTTGCCTTGTTGTGACTCCATTCCTTTTAGTTCTGTCTGTAGACCCCCACTATGTTTCAACACTGATCCTGGCACACTCCCTTTAAATCCTTAAGCGGAAATACACTTCTGTGGGCCATCATCATACTCACTTGCTGTAATTGGCTGGGAAATGAAGAGGTCAGATGTAAATACAGTGGCTGAGTTAAAAAGTCATTGACAAATATGCTGTTGAATCTTCCAGGTTCCTGCTGTAAGCAAGTCTGAATTTTAAAATGCAGTCCATTAAGTTCCAGAAATCTATTTCATTGAAATTACGTGGGAATGTTTGTGAGGTTTTACTCCTGCTGTAGAACATCACTTGACAATGATTAACGTTAGTAACCAAAAAAACCATAATTCTGTGACTCACATTCCTGTCAAGTAAGGCACCGGAGTCTTGTGAGCCCAACTACAACCCTTGCTTCCTTCATCTGCTCCTCATAATAATGCCCCGAAGCTTTTTGCATCTGGGTTGCATTAAATACATTTCTCAATGGATTGAAAAAATTTGAAAAATAAAGTAGTAAAAACTCTGAATGCTGAAAATCTGAAATTGAAAAAAAGAAAATAATTGGGAATATGCAGCAGGTCTACTAGCATCAATAAAGTGAGAAGACAGATTAAGCCTCTCATCAGAGCTTTGACAGAGTTCAGATGAAAACTAAGCGGCATCAGAGACAGCCACACCAGACAAAGAAGGCCTGGTAAGAGATGGCAGCCCAGGTCAACAGGTATGGTGTAGTCTGTCATTCCTGAATCCAGTGCTGCAAATGATGTAATGATCTTCTTTGCTTGGCAAGGGTGAGTACTGAGTTGGCATGGTATTGTGTGGAGATGTCATGAAGGGTGGCCATCCTTCATGGCGCTCAGGAGTGTAAGGATCAGAGTGGCAAAAGGCACATATACCTGTGCTGGCCAAGGCTGGGAGATGTGGCTGCTAGTCTTGGGCGCATAGAAGGGTGGGATATGCAAATTTTACGGGCTCCTCAACCTGGTCCTTTGGGGTTTTCGGGAGGGGGAGGAGGTGAGACTGGTATGGTGTCGAAGGTAGAGGATGGATGAATGAATGCACTTCGTTCCGAACAGAAGAGAAGCCATAATGCTGTGGAGTGCAGATGAATGGATGGTGAGGTGGCCAACCTGCTCATAGTGACCAAATTTGAGATGGACATGCTTGGGCTCGAGTGCCAGTGAGGAGCAAGGTCCACAGGTTGCAGAGAGGCAGGGGTGTCAGAGGGAGGTACGAGTCCAATGGACAGATGTGAGACTAATGGAGAGTGCAAACAATGTAGGGTCATCTCATCTCAAATGAGGACATTGAAGCAAGAGTTCCTAGTGATTCAGCAATCACAATGCCAGCATGATGCAGTTGTCCATAGCCTCACCCTCCCACCTAGCATGCACATTGACCATGTGATGATTGATAATACTGACATATTGTCTTCCTCCCTCAGATGAGTCATCCTCCAGGGGCTGCAGAGACCCTGAGGACTCTCCCTTGACACCTGAGGGGGGTCCGTAGACAGATCCACCAGGGTCGCACACCTCTCGCTACCAGGCACCAGCGCAGATGCAAGCACATCGATGGGCATTAGCTCGTTGGCTCTGATGGTAATGCACTGTGGGGAGGGCACGGCACACTCGCATGAGGAGCGGGTGGAGGCAGATAGTAGCCAAGGAGCCAGCTGTCGGAAGACTGCTGGAGACCAGGATGAAGCTGAGTCCGAGATAGATGATGAGCCCTTGGAGTCGTCTATCAGGCAGCAGATGCTGGCTCTCCACCGGGATGCACGGGAAGAACCTGGCAGAGATCCCTGAGGGTTTGCATGACATGGTGTCTGTCATGGAGGGGTCCATGAGGAGCTTGAGCACTGCATTGACCCTGAGCACTGAGCGCACAGCCTCTTTCATTGAGAGAGTGGCGACTCACATGGAGAGGCAAACCCAGGAACAGAATCAGGGGTTCCTGGGGTCATGCTCAGATCTGCATGCCCCCGCACCGGCAGGGATCTCAGTGACCTCACTGCCAGTGTGAGAGATGGATAAGGCACTTAGTCTCTCTGCTAGGTGCCCGTCCATCAATGGTGAGCAGGGAGGTCCAGACATACCTCACACTGGTGATCGAGCTGCCTGTCATCTTTGTGGGCCCCTCTCACACTGCTTCAGACAAGGGTGGCAGCTCCTCCGTGGTGGTATCTGATGAGGCCACGATGACTGAGGAGTGCCCAGCCAGAGTGTCGCTGGCCACACCCTCCCAGACGGAGCCTGCCCAGGTTCCACCAGCCAGAGGACGATGCCCAGGTCATCAGTGCCAGCATGACAGCAGAGTCGGCAATCTGCCTCCAATGCCGCTGCCAGCGATGGGTGGGGAGGGGTACCAAAACGTAGCACTCGCAAACGTAAGTTTAAGGCATCATGAGCACAGGATGGGGTTTTCATGGGTGACATTCATTTCATCAGTGTTATGTATTGTTTTTGTTTGACAGTAGCACCAAAATTATTTTATGTTCCTTTTTTGCAACTCTGGAAAAGATCTAATTTAGATTTTGTTTCAATGCCCTGAGTGTCCTTCATGTTTTCCATAGGTGCAGGCCTCATCAGTGCCTTATGATAGATGGCAGGGGCAGCAAACTTTATTACAGAGATTGTGAAGTGACTTTGGGGTCATGGTATTGCCTCCTCAACCTGTTATGATTATCAGTTTTGGAATTCACAACACTTTTGTAAAGCATCTGTGCCAAAGTGTTTGCTTTGCTATAATTGTGGGAGAAACAACAGCCTATAAGCCTGTCATTTAGCTCACCAACATAGTATTTTTCAGTACTACATCATCTTTTCATTTCCTTGTGTAAATTCATATTGAAATTCCAAACATTTCTTCTGGTTTGCCAGGTTGTTTTAAGCATTAGAATGCCAGACAACAAGAAGTTCATTATGTCTGAAAGTAAGAGTGATAGAGTAATATTAATATTTGTATGTATCGTAACTTTACTAAAGATACAAACCGTTGTCCGTCTTGGAGCTGGGTCAAGAGTGGCTTTTTTAATTCATTCTTGACTGAGCAATTTATTAATGAGATGAAACCAAAATAATGTGTAACTTATTTCAGTTAACCACAGTAGAATGTGCATTGAAAGAATATTCTAAGTTATTTGGTTAAACACATTTCCTGATCGGTTAGCAATGCCTATTTTAATAATGTAAGTTTGTTTATTAAAAAAAAAACACTTGCATTGATATAGCACATTTAATGTAAAGAAAGTTTTGAGGCAATTCACAGATAGGCAATGAGACGGAGTTTCTTTTTTTTCTTACATAAATGAATAATGTGAGGAGTAAACCTAGAAGTCCAAGTGACATAATATAGTAAGTATTTCATGGCACATAGGGATAGGCAATAAATTCTAACCTTGTCTGTGACACCCAGATCCTTAGAATAAATAATTGAAAAAACATTTTCCATAATAAATAGTTACATTTTGTGCAGGAGAAATCCATTGTCCCATCTAGCATGCCCTTCCAAACCTCCCATCAATTTCCTTCCTGTAATGTCAGAACTTGTGCTGTAATATAAGAGAAAAAGAAATAGGTGCAGGAGCCCCTCAAGCCTGCTGTATCACTCAACAAGTTATGGCTAATCTGATCGCGACGTCAACTCCACTTTCCTGCCTGCACCCCCACCCCACTGCCATAATCCTTGACTGGATTCTCCCATGAGGGAAATTTCCTCTCAGCATCTATCCTATCATGCTCCCTCAGAATCTTATATGTTTCAATAACATCACCCCTCATTCTATGAGTTTTTACTGCTTGGGCGAGCTTGGTGGCCAGGCTTCAGTCGCCGCCTTGACAGCATTAGTTTGCATGTTTTCAGGTTGGAGCACTTACTTTAACAGGAGAATCACGTGAAGATTGCTATCTCTCTCCTCATATATTGTGCCATTTTCCAGAAAGGCCTGAAGGCAGGAACTACCTTTGTTGGCTTACCCTGTGCCTGTGACACAGTGTGGCACACAGGCACGCTGCTGAAACTCTCCAAAATCATCTCTGCGTGAAAACCTTATAACTAAACATCTCTATGATCACTGTAGAAATCAAATCAATGCCCATGCATAACTAACAACAGGCTCCCAAAGGGATCAGTCCTCGCACCGGCTGTCTTGCACAAAGTCCCTCCCACAAAGTTGCTGCTCTTTGCATATGCTGACAATTTGGCCATGGCTTTTCAGGATAAAGAACTTCAGGTCATTGAGAAAGAAGAAAAGACCACTGAAAATCTATGTTCTCTGGAAGCCCACTTCAGAAAATGGAGACTTCAACCAAACCCAACCAACACTAACATATCAGCCTCCCCCTTAACAACTTGAAGGCCAAGGAAGAACTTCATGTCCCAACAGCAGTGTACTGCTGGTCAACCTAGTTCAGGAGTTAACACACAAACATGGTAGATATCCACCTCTGGAAAATCTTGAGGATTATTTCTGGAGCATTGAGACCAACATAGCTGTCGCAGAACCTTTACAGTGCAGAAGGAGTCCATTAGGTCTATTAAGTCTGCACAGGCTGTCTGAAAAAAATATTTTTACCTAGTCCCACTCCCCTGCCCAAAATCTTGCACATTCTTTCTTTTCAGATAGTAGTCCAATTCCCATTTGAATACCTTGATCGAACCTGCCTCTACCAGCAACTCAAAAAGTTTGTTCCAGACTCCAAACACCCTCTGGGTGAAAAAGGTTTTCCTCACATAACTTTTACTCCTTTTGCCAATTATTTTGAATCTATGCCCTCTAGTTCTAGATGATCTCTTGGGTGGGAACAGTTTCTCACTATTTACCCCTTAGGATCTTGAATACCTCTATTGATTCTCCTCTCAGCCTTCTTTTCTCCAAGGAAATCAGTCCCAACCTCTCCAATCTATTCTCAAAGCTACAGTTCTTTATTGCTGGAATCATTCTTGTGAATCTCCTCTGTACTCTCTCCAATGCCTTCACACCTTTCCTCAAGTATGGCACTCAGAACTGGACGCAGAACTCTAGACAAGGCCTTACTACTACCTTACACAAGTTCAACACGACCTCCTCACTTTTTACTCAATGCCCCTATTAATAAAGCCTAAGGTACTATGTGCTTTATTAATTGCTCCCTCAATATGCCCTGCTATCTTCAATGCTTTATGTACATATACACTGAGGCCCCTCTGTTCTTGCACCTCCTTTAGAGTTTGTCCCTTTATTTTATGCTGGCTCTCCATATTCTTTCTTCCAAAATTAATCACTTCACACTTCTCTGCATTGAACTTCATCTGCCACTTGTCAGCCCAATCCACCAACGTGTCTATGTCCTTTTGAAGCTCAAGACTATCTTCATCACAGTTGACAACGTTTCCAATCTTTGTATCATCTGCAAATTTTGAAATCATGCTCTGAACACTACAGTCTAGGTCATTAATATGTATCAGGAAGAGCAAGGGTCCCAACACTGACCCCTGGGGAACTCCACTACAAACCTTCCTCCAATCTGAAAAACAACCATTTATCACTACTCTCTGTTTCCTGTCACTCAGCCAATTTCTTATTCAAGTGCCTACTTTCCCTTTTATTTCATGAGCTAGAATTTTACTTGTCTTTTGTTTAGCACTGTATCAAATACCTTTTGAAAATCCATATCAACAGTGTTTCCTTTATCAAACTTCTCTGTTACCTCCTCAAAAAAACTCCAAGTTAGTTAAACATTATTTTCCCTTAATGAGTCCACGCTGGCTATCGCTACTTATCCTGCACTTGTCTAAGTGACTATTGATATTTTCCCAAACTGTAGTTTCCAGGAGACTCCCTACCAATGAAGTCAGACTGACTGGTCTGTAGTTGCCGGCTTTATCCTTGCACCCATTGTTGAACAAGATTGTAACATCCACAATTCTCCAGTCCTCTGGCACCACCTCTGTGTCTAAGGAAGACTGAAAGATTATCACTAGTGCCTCTGCAATTTCTACTCTCACTTCCCTCAGTACCCTTGGATGCATCTCATCCAGCCATGGAACCTTGTCTATTTTAAATAAAGATAGTCTTTCTAACATCTCTTCCTTATCGATTGTAAATTCTTCTTGTGTACCAGTTACCTCCTCTCCCACCTTGGCCTGAGTAGCATCTTCTTCTTTGTAAAGACAGATGCAAAGTATTTGTTTAAAGCTCCACTATTTCTCCTGTCTCCACGTGCAAGGCCCCCTTTGTAAATCTCTAATCGGCTGTACTCTTTCTCCTACCACCCTTATGTTATTTATATGCTGATGGAAAATCTTGGGATTCCCTGCCAGTCTCTTTTCATGCTGTCTCCTTGTTTTTCTTTTTAGTTTTTTTACTTCCCCTCTGATCCTCCTACATTCAGCCTGATTCTCCATCGTATTTTCCACCTGACATTTGTTGTATGCGCACTTCCTTTTCATCTTCACCTCAATCTCACTTGTCATCCAAGGTATTCTGGATTTATTTGACCTGCCTTTCCCCTTCAAGGAAAAAGATGTTGACATTGCCTGCAATGCCTTTTCTTTGAAGGTGGAACATTGTTCAGCCACCGTCTTTTCTGTCAACATTTGATTTCAACTCCGATGCATTCTCATTCCATTGAAATTGGCTTTTCCTCAATTAATTATCCCTGTTCTGGATTGTTCCTTTTCCTTTTCCATGGCCAACCTAAACCTTATGACACAATGGTCACTGACCCCAAATGCTCTCCCACTGAGATTTGATCCACTTGGGCCAATTCATTCCCCAGAACTAGGTCCAACAATGCATGCCCTCTCGTTAGGCTGGAAACATACTGCCACAAAAAATTATCTTAAACACATTCCAGGAACTCTCGTCACTCTTGTCCCTTTGCACTCTGCGTATCCCAGTGTATATTTGGATAATTGAAGTCCCCCATTATAATTGCTCTAGAATTCTTCTACCTCTCTCTAATTTCTTTGCAAATTTGTTTCCCTACATCCCTTCCACTAGGTGGTGGTCTATGTACTGCAATGATCAACGTTATTGCATCCTTTTCATTCCTTACCTCTAGCCTGACAGATTCCATCCTTGACCCCTCTGGAACATTCTCTCTCTCCAGTGCTGGAATGCTTTCTTTAATCAATACTGCTATTTCCCCCACTTTTCTTCTTTTGTTGTCTCTCCTAAACACCTTGTATCCAGGAATATTTAACATATGAACATAAGAAATAGGAGAACATGTAGGCCATTCGGCCCCTCGAGTCTGCTCCACCATTCAGTAAGACCTGGCTGGCCTGTTTGTGTTTCGAATTCCACATTTCTATCTACCCCTGATAACCTTTAATTCTTGTTAGACCTTAAAAATATTCAGTGACCCCGCCTTCTGAGGCAGAGAGTTCCAAAGTCGCACAACCATCAGAGAAAAAAATTCTCGTTATCACTGTCCTAAAAGGGCAGCCTCTAATTTTGAAATAGTGCTCCCTTGTCCTGGACTCACCCACAAGAGGAAACATCCTTTCCACGTCCACCTTGTCAATACCGTTCAGGATCTTACATACTTCAATCAAGTAACCTCTCACTTTTCTAAACTCCAAGGGAAATAAGCCCAGTCCGTCTAAACTTTCCTCATAAGACAACCTGCTCATTCCAGATAGCAATCTAGTAAAACTCATCTGAATCACCTGCAACGCATTTACATCCTTAAATAAGGAGACCGAAACTGCACGCAGTATTCGGGATGTGGCCTCACCAATGCCTTGTATTACTGAAGCATAACATCCTTACTCTTATGTGCAATTCCTCTCATAATAAAGGATAGCATTCCATTAGCCTTCTTAATTACTTGCTGTACCTGCATACTAACGTTTTGTGACTCATGCACTAGAACACCTAGATCCCTCTGTACTTCGGAATTCTGCAGTTGTTCTCCATTTAAGTAATGCTCTGCGTTTTTTATTCTTCCTGCCAAAGTGAACAACTTCACAGAGATAAAAACAAAAAAACTGCGGATGCTGGAAATCCAAAACAAAAACAGAATTACCTGGAAAAACTCAGCAGGTCTGGCAGCATCGGCGGAGAAGAAAAGAGTTGACGTTTCGAGTCCTCATGACCCTTCGACAGAACTTGCGTTCGAGTCCAAGAAAGAGTTGAAATATAAGCTGGTTTAAGGTGTGTGTGTGGGGGGCGGAGAGATAGAGAGACAAAGAGGTGGGGGGGGGGGTGTTGGGGGGGTGTGGTTGTAGGGACAAACAAGCAGTGATAGAAGCAGATCATCAAAAGATGTCAACGACAATAGTACAATAGAACACATAGGTGTTAAAATTAAAGTTGGTGATATTATCTAAACGAATGTGCTAATTAAGAATGGATGGTAGGGCACTCAAGGTATAGCTCTAGTGGGTTTTTTTTAATATAATGGAAATAGGTGAAGTAGGTGGGAAAAGGAAAATCTTTATGATTTATTGGAATAAAATAAAAAAAAAGGGGAAGTGGGAAACAGAAAGGGGGTGGGGATGGGGGAGGGAGCTTACGACCTAAAGTTGTTGAATTCAATATTCAGTCCAGAAGGCTGTAAAGTCCCTAGTCGGAAGATGAGTGACCTCATCTCCTCTGGGGATCTCCCTCCCACAGCTTCCAACCTGATAGTCGCCCAACCTCGGACGGCCCGCTTCTATCTCCTACCCAAAATCCACAAACAGAACTGCCCCGGTAGACCGATCGTCTCAGCTTGCTCCTGCCCCACAGAACTCATTTCTCGTTATCTTGACTCCCTTCTCTCTCCCCTTGTCCAGTCCCTTCCCACCTACATCCGTGATTCCTCTGACACCTTACGTCACATCAACAATTTCCAGTTCCCTGGCCCCAACCGCTTACTCTTCACCATGGACGTCCAATCCCTCTACACCTCCATCCCCCACCAGGATGGTCTGAGGGCCCTTAGCTTCTTCCTCGAACAGAGGCCCGAACAATCCCCATCCACCACTACTCTCCTCCGTCTGGCTGAACTTGTTCTCACACTGAACAATTTCTCCTTCAACTCGTCTCACTTCCTCCAAATAAAAGGTGTGGCTATGGGTACCCGCATGGGCCCCAGCTATGCCTGTCTCTTTATGGGGTATGTGGAACATTCCTTGTTGCAGTCCTACTCCGGCCCCCTTCCACAACTCTTTCTCCGGTACATCGATGATTACTTCGGTGCCGCTTCATGCTCTCGTCAGGACTTGGAAAAATTTATTAATTTTGCTTCCAATCTCCACCCCTCCATCATTTTCACGTGGTCCATCTCTGACACTTCCCTTCCCTTCCTTGACCTCTCTGTCTCAATCTCTGGTGATAGACTGTCCACCAATATCCATTACAAACCCACCGACTCCCGCAGCTATCTCGACTACAGCTCCTCACACCCTGCTTCCTGTAAGGACTCCATCCCATTCTCTCAGTTCCTTCGCCTCCGTCGCATCTGTTCCGATGATGCTATATTCAAAAACAGTTCCTCTGACATGTCCTCCTTCTTCCTTAACCGAGGTTTTCCACCCACGGTCGTTGACAGGGCCCTCAACCGTGTCCGGCCCATCTCCCGCGCATCCGCCCTCACGCCTTCTCCTCCCTCCCAGAAACATGATAGGGTCCCCCTTGTCCTCACTTATCACCCCACCAGCCTCCGCATTCAAAGGATCATCCTCCGCCATTTCCGCCAACTCCAGCATGATGCCACCACCAAACACATCTTCCCTTCACCCCCCTTATCGGCATTCCGTAGGGATCGCTCCCTCCGGGACACCCTGGTCCACTCCTCCATCACCCCCTACTCCTCAACCCCCTCCTATGGCACCACCCCATGCCCACGCAAAAAATGCAATACCTGCCCCTTCACTTCCTCTCTCCTCACCGTCCAAGGACCCAAACACTCCTTTCAAGTGAAGCAGCATTTCACTTGCATTTCCCCCAACTTAGTCTACTGCATCCGTTGCTCCCAATGTGGTCTCCTCTACATTGGAGAGACCAAACGTAAACTGGGCGACCGCTTTGCAGAACACCTGCGGTCTGTCCGCAAGAATGACCCGAACCTCCCTGTCGCTTGCCATTTCAACACTCCACCCTGCTTTCTTGCCCACATGTCTGTCCTTGGCTTGCTGCATTGTTCCAGTGAAGCCCGACGCAAACTGGAGGAACAACACCTCATCTTCCGACTAGGGACTTTACAGCCTTCTGGACTGAATATTGAATTCAACAACTTTAGGTCGTGAGCTCCCTCCCCCATCCCCACCCCCTTTCTGTTTCCCCCTTCCCCTTTTTTTTTTATTTTATTCCAATAAATTATAAAGATTTTCCTTTTCCCACCTATTTCACCTATTTCCATTATATAAAAAAAAACCCACTAGAGCTATACCTTGAGTGCCCTACCATCCATTCTTAATTAGCACATTCGTTTAGATAATATCACCAACTTTAATTTTAACACCTATGTGTTCTATTGTACTATTGTCGTTGACATCTTTTGATGATCTGCTTCTATCACTGCTTGTTTGTCCCTAAAACCACACCCCCCCAACCCCCCCCCCCCACCCCCGCCCCACCTCTTTGTCTCTCTATCTCTCCACCCCCCACACACACACCTTAAACCAGCTTATATTTCAACTCTTTCTTGGACTCGAACGCAAGTTCTGTCGAAGGGTCATGAGGACTCGAAACGTCAACTCTTTTCTTCTCCGCCGATGCTGCCAGACCTGCTGAGTTTTTCCAGGTAATTCTGTTTTTGTTTTGAACAACTTCACAGTTTCCCACATTATACTCTGTCTGACAGATTTTTTCCCCACTCACTCAACCTAGTAATATCCATCTGCAACCTCCGTATGTCCTCTTCACAACATATTTTCCTACCTATCTTTATGTCATCTGCAAATTTAGCTACCATGAATTATCCCCTTAAATGCCTGCCACTGCTTCTTTATTGATCTATCCCCAACCTAGTATCCCAGTTCACTTCAGCTAGCTCAGCTTTAATGCCCAGTCTTGCTCTCCTTTGAGCCATGTCTGTTATAGCAGTAATATCATAGCTCCATTTTTTGACCTGTGCCTGTAGTTCACCAATCTTAGTAACCAAGCTCCATGCATTCACATACATGCACATTAACCCTGATTTAGGCTAATCTTTCCCCATTACTGTGACCCCATCTAATGACTTACTATTGCTTACTCTAATTCTATCACACTCTCCAGGTATTTTATTTACCTTGATACTATTCTTTATTATATCCTCCTTATGAGTTAATATTTCTCTTCTTCCCACTTCCAGTTTTTCTCCTCTCCACCTTGAATTCCCCCTGCCAATCTAGTTTGAACCCTCCCCAGCGCAGTAGCAAACCTCCCCATGAGGACATTAGTCCCAGTCCTGTTAAGGTGTAATCCGTCCTTCTTGTACAGGTCCCACCTGCCCCATAACCTGTCCCAATGCCTCAGAAATCTAAAGCTCTCCCTTCTTTTCCATTTCTTCAGCCACGTGTTGAACTGCTCAATCTTCCTATTCTTATCCTCACTAGGAGTGATCCTGAGATTAGTGATCTTGAGGTCCTGCTTTTTAATTCCCTTACTAACTCGCTAAAATCTGCTTTCAGGACCTCATCCATTTCCCTAGCTATGTCCTTGGTCCAAATGTGGACCACGGCCTTGGCTCTTCATCCTACCCAAAAAGACTGTCATGCAGCCATTCTGTGACATCCTTGACCCTGGCATCAGAGGGACAACATACCATCCTGGAGTCACATCTATGGCCACAGAAACACCTGTCTGCTCCCATAACTATGGAATCCCCTACCACTACAGCTCTTCCATTCTTCCTCCTCCCCTCCTGTGCACCTGACCCACCCGTGGTGCCATGAACTTGGCTCCTGCTACAGTCCTCTGAGGAATCATCTCGTTCACCAGTATCCAAAATGGAAAAGTGATTAGAGAGCGGGCTAGCCTGAGGGGATTCCTGCACTACCTTCCTGTTCCTCTTAGATACTCTGGTGGTCACCCATTCCCTCTCTGCCTGTGTGCTTAGCTGCCGTGTGACCGCCTCTCTAAGCATGCTATCCCCATATTCCTCAGTCTTGCAGATGCACCACAGTGACTCCAGCTACTGGTCAGGTTCCGCAATCTGGAGCCCAAGTTTCTACAGCTGGTGACACCTCCTGCAGATGTAGTAATCGAGGGCACTTTTTGCCTGCAGGACTTCCCACATCCTGCAAGATGCACATTCCACATGGCCAAGCTGCACTGCACACCATAAACTTTATATAAAGTGTTTACTACAGTATGGCATAATATAACTCACCTGTCACTCACCAGTCGTCTGCTGTGTGATGAGTCCAAAGGTCTATACTTACCAACCAATTAATTTACAGGACTCCTGTGACATCACCTTTAGCTTTTATCTGTTAACTCCCAGCTCTCTTTGCTGCTTTAAGTTCTCGCACCTGTCCAATAATTACCAGTTACTGATTAACCTACTCCCTCTGCATCACCGAAGTGGAAATCAAATGCTGGAGGCTGAAAAAGAGTAGAAGAAAAGAATACCTCCTCCCCCTCTTCACTGAACTCCCAACTCAGCAAGCTCTACTTGTTGCAATAAACCTTACCTAAAGCACCTCTTTCCCCTCATGCACCCAAATCCCACTTTGAATCAAATTCCCTAATACTCTCTCTGTCTCTGTCTCTGTCTCACTCAGGTGTAGCCTCCCTTACTGACCGTGCCCCTCACTCTCAATGGCCTCCTGTGCTAGCACATGTTGAACCTCCTGATGTCCACTAATGAGGCATTCCTATTGATACAGGGCCTCAAAAAACCCATGCACTTTTCTGAAATCCTGTAGTCTCTACTGGAACACACACCATACCCTACAAACTGATAACAGCCCCACTTCTCAATGGCATACCTCCTGGTTGACTGCAAACATCACTAACCACAACCTAGCAACTGACCCAAGTGGTGAGGTCCCAGTTTTCAACCTTCCACTGAAAACCCAGCCCTCAATCGCCGGAGGATAAGCAGGGAAGATGTAGCCCCTTGCTTCACTAGTAGAACATGTGGAACAGCTTAAATTGTGGCCATCCGAGTCAGATCATTGCCCTGAACTTTTGCCCTGAGAGATCCATTCCTGGTGACATCACAGCCATTCACAGTACATAAGCTGAAGCTGTTGAATGAATTGTTAAACCTTGACGTAGGAGCTATTACTGCTTCCCAGCCATACACATTAAAAAAAAATTCTCATTCTTCTAAACATCAATGAGTATAGGCCCAACTTTCTCAACCATTCCTCACCCTTTCATCCAAGGAATGAACCTAGTGAACCTTCTCTTAATTATTTCTCATGTGAGTATATACCTTGGTAAGTAAGGAGACAGAAATGGTACGCAGTACTCCAGGGGTGGTATCACCAACACCCTGTAGAGTGTCAGGAAGTGTTCTTTGTTTTATACCCCAACCCCATGCAATAAAGGCCAACATTCCATGTGCCTTACTACTATCTTGCTGTACCTGTCTGCTAACCTTTTGTGATTCATGTACAAGGACACCCAGATCCCTCTGCACTGCAGCATTCTGTGGTGTCTCGCCATTTAAAAAATACCCTGCTCTTTTCTCCTTCATACAAAAGTAGGTAACCTCAGATGTTTCCAAATTATATACCATTTGCCAATTTTTTGTTATTCACTTAACCTAGCTGTATCCCTTTGCAGACTCATAGTGTTCTCCTCACAACTTGCATTCCCATCTATCTTTGCATCATCAGCAACTGGTTCTATGCCATCATGAAACCAGTTTGTGATCATCCACTATACTTGTCAATGGCGAGCTGTGTTTCCTACCACCAATCATTGGGAATGTAATTTTAATACATTTGTATCTAATTATAATCCCTGCTTGCTGGAATCATTCCCCCAATGTCAAATTTACTGCCCACGTCGATGTGACTTCAGAACAGCATGCTTCATGACTGCCTTTAAAAGGCGTGTGCCTGGCAACCTCAACTTCGAGGGGAACTCGAAGGTGCGCACACAGCCTTCCACAGAGCTTGCGAGTATCGCTCACCTGCTCTACCCATCAATGGCAGGCCGTATTACCCGCTGCCAGACATCGGGAACATCATTTTAATACATTTGCATCTAATTATAAGCCCTGCTTGCTGGAATCATCCCTCTATGTCAAATATACTGCCCACGTCAGCGTGACTTCAGAATGGCGTGCTTCATGGCGGCCTTTAAAAGACGTTCACCTGGTGACTTGAACTTTGAGGGGAACCCGAAGGTGAGTGAACACAACCTTGTGCAGCGCTCGTTAGCATCGCCTGAAGGTCGTCAAAAGGTGGCCATGGCTCAGTCACTGGTGGAGGCACTCACAGCCCCTTGCAATGTCTTTATTAAGGCTTGGCCCAGTATCCCCTATGATTCAAGTTAACAGCGCAGCCTTGCAGTGCAGGTTAGGAGAAGGACTGCACATGAGCTAAGAGCACAGCATGCAGTCCAATGGCTGAAGCTGCCACCAGTTGGCCAAGTAGAGTGGGGTTTTGGACAGCCAATGAGTGCACGACACATTGGCCATCCAGGTAGGGGCCAGCGCTCTCCTTGCATGAAGAGGCATTCAGACTTAACCAAGAGAGGTTCTTAGGAACACAGATGCTGACCCACGCGTGTCTCTCTTTGATGTGTCTCTGATCCTGAAGGAGGAGAACATCAGGATCATGGAGCCTGGTGATTTAGTGGTATGCCTCATGGTTTACAAACACCAGAGAGAAGAAGAGAGGTTTGGAGGCACCTAGCTTGGCAAAGGGAAGAGCACCTCTCTCAAGATTGAGGAGCGGCAGGGCCTGCTGCGCACGCAACTGAAGAGCCACAGTGAGCGTCGTAGGCACCTTGCTAGACCAGTGTCAATAGGTGGTGCTTGTCATTCCTACAGGTGACTGAGAAGAGTGTCACCGAAGACTGCGTATGTCTAGGGAACTGGTCGGTCACATTTGCCACCTGTTCCAGAATTTGGTACCATGGGTACATGGAGGGCATCTTTATCTAGAGGCTGTGAAAGTGACCGAGGTATTCAATTTTTACGCCAGTGGCTCCTTCCGGTCTTCGCTGGTGACCTGTGCCGATCCCGTAGGCCTCTACACATAAGTGTATCCAGGAGTTCACAGATGCCATCTTCGCGAAGGCTCAGAACTTTGTGCATTTCATCTTGGATCAGGACAGCCAGGAAGTAGGTGCACTGGGATTTGCATTGATCTCAGGTTTTCCACAGGTACAGATTGCCATCGACTGCACTCATGTGGTGCTTAGATCTCTATGGCAATAAGCAATCAACTGTGTCAACCACAAGGGCTTCCACTTGCTGAATGTTCAGCTGGTGTGCGACCAGCACAAATGCACCCCGCAGGTCTGATTCTCAGGTATCGTCCACGACTCCTACATCCTTAGGTCTAAGATCCCTGACATCATCCAGGGTCCAGAGAGGCTGCAGGGTTGGCTCCTCGGGGACAAGGTCTACCCACAGAGGACTTGGCTGATGAAGCCCATGCAGCAGCCTCATACTGCAGCAGAGTGATGGTACAACGAGGTTCATGCCGTGACCTGGACTTTGGTGGAGCAAATGATATGCATTTTGAAAATGAGGTTCCAGTGCCTCAACAGGTCCGGTGGAGCACTGCAGTATAGTCCGGGGGGGGGCAGGGGGTGTTGCGCATCATCATTTGCTATGTGCTCCACAACGTAGTGCTGCAAAGCGGGGAGGATCTGACTGAGGAGGAGATGGAGAAGTTGCACATATCCTTTGATGAGGAGGACGAAGGGGATGACAGTGATGAGGCCCTTGAAGGTGAGGATGATGGCTATGGGGCCATTGCATTTGCCAGATGTGTTGGCGTGTGCGGGAAGCCCTCGTAACCGCAAGATTCATGGAGGATTAATACGAGATGCAGCGAAGACAGTCCTGTCATCCTCACCTTGCATCTGTGAATGTTTGACTCCTGTGTGGCTGGTTGCAGTGCACATACCCTCAGTGTTCAGGCTCATATCATGGAGACGCAGCGGAGGCCCTAATAGCCGCTAGATTCCAGGAGGATCATGACAACATGCAGTGAGGACACTCCATAGATCTTCACATTGCCTCTGTGAATGTCTGACTCATGTCTAGCTGAGGGCAGCTCACTTGCACTCTGCGATCAGGGTCATATCATGGAGACACAGCTGTGAAACTTTAAGTGCACCTGATCCTTTTTCAGCCTTCAGCACTTGACCCCTTCAGGAGCACAGCACCACTGGTCACAGATGCTGATGAGACAGGGTCCAGCCCCGCCTCAAAGGCTCTGCGAGCACACAGAGAGAATGACAGAACTCTATGACGTCTGTCCACAACAATCTGGCAGCAATGACAAACACCATTGAGGAGCAGGCATCACTAATGTGTCCAGTGAATGTGAAGCCAGACCATCACTTTGGTTTGGAGGTTACACACTGCACAGGGAAGAGGCCCTAAACTGAGACAACTGCCTTTATCTTGTGCAGAAACCAACGTTTCACATCTGAGAGACACGAACACTGCTTTTCATAACAAGGAGCAGAAGTCAAGGAGACATGCTTGGGAGTTTATTTACAATAGTGAACATTATGAACAAGTGATTAACACCTGTGCCCAGGCTGGCAACTATATCTTATTCAGGGGGAAGCGGCGGTGTAGCGGTATCATCACTAGACTAGACTGGTAATCCAGAGACCAAGGGTAATGTTCTGGGGACCGGGGTTTGAATCCCACCATGGCAGATGGTTGAATTTGAATTCAATAAATATCTGGAGTTAAAAGTCTAATGATGACCATGAAACCATTGTCGATTGTCATAAAAACCCATCTGGTTCACTAATGCCCTTGAGGAAAGGAAACCTGTTGTCCTCACCTGGTCTGGCCAACATGTGAATCCAGACTCACATTAATGTGGTTGACTCTTAAAAATGCCCCCTGAAGAAGGGCAATTAGGGATGGGCAAAAAATGCTGGTAGCGATGCCCACATCCCACGAATGAATAAAAAAATTTCCTTAACCCTGCCGCTACATCTTAGTGCTCCCTGACAGTGGCGCTGGAGTCACCCTGCCTCCTCTGGAGGGCTGAGACCCCCAGCCTGCTTTTGGGGTCCTGCTTTGTGGCAGTGGCACCCTCAGCCTGTGGAGCTGGAACTGCTGGCATCACAGGAAGAGGGGTTTCGGATAGGCCAGATGCTCCTGGAGTCACCTGGGTGGATGGCACGGGGTGCACCTGCTGATACTCCTCCCTGCGGGTGTCGAGGGCCCCTAACTAACTCCTTGAAGAGAAGGGGAAACTGGAGTGAGATTGAGTTGCCCCCCACCCCTCTCATGTTGACAATGTAGGAGGCCAACAATGGTGTCAGTGATGGAGTTCAGCCCGATCAGCAGTGCAGGACCAACGTCCTGGACCAAAGTTTCCACAGTAGCCGCCATCCTACCAGTGTTGACCTTGAAGCTCTGACATGCCGACACTATCAACTCAGACTGAAGACAGACAGACTCCTCCATCGTGCCTTGCAATCTGAGGAGTACATCCGTTCCTGATGTTCCTGAGCTTGCCGTTGCAGCTCCAACAATTGAGGTATGACCAGGTCCAGAGGTTCATCACTTGACTTGGACTCAGCAGATTTCTGACCTCCAGCTGTCCCCCAAATGCTGGAATACTGGAAAGTCCCTTGCACTGTTTGCTGTGGATCAGACAATGTGATGTGCTCATCACATTGTGATCCTGAAGCTACTCTATCTAGATCCTACCAAGGTGCGTGTTTCTGTGCTGGTCAAGGGTGTTAGTGAGCACTGTGTTGGGTCTTCAGTAGGGTGTCATCAGATTCTTCTTCCGAGGTGTTTTCGGGGCTTGAGTTGTGCTTGTGAAAGCAAGGAGAGATAATTATTCCATGGCAGGGGACTGCCTCACAACATGGTTGCCTGATGGGTGTTGCACTGCTGGATCCTCACTTGATTAAGCACCGCCGACCTCACCATCAGCACAGGAATGGTCCAGATCGTCGCTGGCCAGCTGGGTGATTCTATTTTCAGTCTGTGAGCATCTTGATGCCAGGCAGTTCTCCACCAGTCTACGACTTCTCCCCTTTATTGTGTGCCAGCTTGTCCCGCATGAATACAGATGGATAGAGTGTAAGCAGCTCACCTGTCAGGCCAGATGATAAGGATGCTTGAAGTGTGGGTGGTGAATGGTGCCTTAGATGGAATGATGACACGATACACTGGGCAGGTGAAGGTGTGTGTGAGAGAGCAAATGGTGATGCCCCTTGAATTGATAGTGAGTGAGATCGCTGTGGATGTGTGATGGGCTTGTGAGTGTGAGAGTTGAGAGTGATAAGAAGAGTGACTTACCCTGGCAGAATGGAGGGGATCATTTATCCTCTTATGGCACTGGGTCGCTGTCCTTTTTTGCAGGATTTGGCACTGCCACCGCCTCCCATGCTGGATTGCTGACCTTGCTTGTTGGTCTTCGCCCAGAGCAGGTGTAGAGAGCTTCATGGTGGGCCACCACAGCGTCCAGTAGGCACCTGAGGGAGGTGTCGCTAAATTTGGGGGCAGCATGTTTCCTCCCTTTGGCAGTTTCCGATACCTTGGAGAAAGCTAGCTCTGTGCAGTGGCACACTTTAAGTATGGTGCCTGGATTACTGAAGACCTGTAGTGACGGCAAAGTGGGCAAATCAGAGGCTGCCCTGCCTGCGATCCGGCGTATTTCCTGGTAATGTATTATTAATGAGATGGGAGGTGCCGGGAATAGGACAATATGGCACGAAGCCGCCAATGAGGCCAGTGGTTAAAATGTACTTTTCGCGCCCACACTTAGTGCAAATCTGGGATGATTCCACCCTTTATCTTTGCCCAAGCCTTGAACCCTTTGCCTAACAGAAATATTTTCTCTTTTTACCATCAAGACGTTAAATACACCTATCAAGGTTTCCCTTTTCTAAGCTAAATCAATAATAGGCTTTCTAGTTATTGGCATGTTTAAATAATTTTTAGTCTGTATCAAATTCAGTGCTTCACTGATGTTTTATTTTGTATTGTCAAAAGTAAAAGTCAAAGTAAAATCAACTGAAAATCTCGTATTCTATGTATCAAGCTTACATTGTACACCTTTTCATAGTGAGGAATAGGACAAAATGCAAACAGTACAAGGAAACCTAATAAGTCAAGGGGAGGAACTTAGTCAGTTAATGTATGATTTGAAAAGTAATCAAGAAAATAATGGTACTGGATATAGATTACTCTCCAGGGTATGCTGGTTTCCATCCCAATGTATTAAAAGAAATAGGCCGATAGATTTGATAAGGGTATCAAGTGATGTGAAGAACAGATCTGTGCAATTGAGGCATTGATCAGCCATAATCTAATGTAAAACAGCTGGAAGCTGGTGGTTAGACATCCAAGTTGCAGATCCCAAACCATTGTGTAAACATTGTCTCGGAATCTTAAAATTTTAATAGAATTTACATGGTGTATGAACATTTATCTAATAGGGAACATAATATGATTGGCTTCAATGTAATGTTTGAAAGGGAGAAATGCAAAACATTAACCCCCTGCCACCAAACCCGCCACAAGAGAGGGCATTAAATCCCGCCCTATACTTCTAATTACAAAGTCCGGATCACGTATGCCTTATTAGCTGCTTTTTCAACCCTCCCTGCCACCTTTTGCACATATACCTCTAGGCCCCTCTGCTTCTACATTCTTCTTAGAATTGTACCCTTTAATTTATATTGCCTCCCCTTGTTCTTGCTACCAAAATGTATAATTTCACGTTTCTCTGCATTAAATTTCACCTGCCTTGTGCCTGCCCATTTCACTAGCCTGCTTATGTCCTCTTGAAGTCTATCGCTATCCTCCTAACAGTTCATAAGTCTTCCAGATTTCATGTCATCTGTATATTTTGAATTGTGCCTTGCATACCCAATTCTAGATCACTAATATAGATCAAGAATAGCAGTGGTTCTACCAATCCCTGAGGAATCCCACTAGATACCTTTCTCCAGTCCGAGAAACAACCATTCACCACTACTGTGTTTTCTGATGCTCAGCCAACTTCATATCCATGATGCCACTGTCATTTTTATTCCATGGGTTTTAACTTTGCTGACAAGCCTGTAATGTGGCACTTTATCAAATGCCTTTTGGAAGTCCATTCATACCACATCAACCACATTATCCTTATGTACCCTCTCTGTTACTTCTTTGAAAAACGCAATCAAATTAATTAAACAGGATATGCCTTTAACAAATCCATGCTGACTTTCCTTAATTAATCCACATTTGTCCATTTGACTATTAATTTTGTCCCAGATTATCATTTCTAAAATCTTCCCCACTACCGAGGTCAAACTGTTTGGCCTTTAGTTGCTGGGTGTTTCCTTATACCCTTTATGAACAGGAGTGTAAGATTTGCAATTCTCTAGTCAGCTCTCAATAGCCTGTATCTAACGAGAATTAGAAGATTTTTTTTTTGAAAAAATATACTTTATTCATAAAATATCTGATAGAACATTACAAAACATTTCAAAATGGCCATCACAAAAAGTGCAATCAAAAAAATCAACTTTTCCACATAGATCATGAGGTGCTTCAATACAACCAATGAACATTATAGACTTTTCAATATGGTCATTACAGGCAGTCAGACTGTGGAATGGTTTTCAAGTTATCAACACAGATCATGTTGCACTCTGAGATGCTTCAGTACAATTATGATACATTTAGTATTCACTGCATACATTCCTTGTGAGTCATACAGCCCGAGGGGTCTATACAATTCCCAGTCCCTCGGTGCTCTATGGCAGAAAGATCTTAGACAGCGACCTTTCCCCATTGCACCTTTGCGGTGGCTGCCCCAAGTTTTAGTGCATCTCTCAGCACGTAGTCCTGGACCTTGGAATGTGCCAGTCTGCAACACTCGGTCGGGGACAATTCTTTGTACTGGAAGACCAACAAGTTTCGGGCAGACCAAAGAGCGTCTTTGACCGAGTTGATGATCCTTCAGCTGCAGTTGATGTTTGTCTTGGTATGCATCCCTGGGAACAGCCTGTAGAGCACAGACTCCTGTATCACAGCACTGCTTGGGATGAACCTCAACAAAAACCACTGCATCTCTCTCCAAACCTTCTTTGCAAAGGCACATTCCTCAAGGAGCTGAACAACGATCTCTTCCCCACCACAGCCACCTCAAGGGCAACGTGCAGAGGAGCTGAGACTCCTGGCATGTAGGAAGGATCTGACGGGGAGGGCCTTGCTCACCACCAGCCAAGCTACATCTTGGTGCTTGTTCGAAAGTTCTGGCGATGAGGCATTCTGCCAAATTGTTTTGACAGTCTGCTTAGGGAACCATCTCCTTTTCCTGCAGGGCTTCTAGGACTTAATTTGCTGACCACCGCCTGATGGACTTGTGGTCAAATGTGTTTCTCTGCATAAATTTTTCCACGAGGGACAGGCAGTACTACTTGGAGCGTTCCGTGCCAGTGTGGCCAGACCCATTCTTCGCAACACCAGGGACAGGTAGTGACACTTGGTGTTTGCGTACTGAGGGTCTCTGCATAGCTTGATATAGTCACACAGGTGGCCATCAGGATAAGGGTGATGTTGGGCATGTTTTTTCCGCTTTTATCTAGAGGCTTGTAAATCGTGTCCCTGTGAACACAATCCATTTTCGACCTCCAGATAAAGCGAGAGATGGTTTGGGTGATCACCACCATGCAGGAATGAGGAATGGGCCAGACCTGCACCACATACAGCAACACCGAGAATGCCTCACATCTGATAACCAGCTTCTTATCGGCAATGGAGAGGGAGCATCGCTTCCACATGCCCAGTTTTTTCACCATAGCCATTTGTTCCTTCCAGTTTCTAACATATGCCCTGGTCCCTCTGAACCGTATCCCCAGCACCTTCAGGAAGTTGCATTATCAACCTTACTGACGTTTGTCACATGTACTTTTTTCTGTTTCATCTTACTCTGTCTTTTGTCATCCAGGGCTTCCTGGCTTGCTTTGTCATATCCTTTCCTGTCACAGGAATGTACCTCGACTGTACCCGAACTATCTTTCCTTTCAAGGCAGCCCATTGCTCAATTACAGTTTTGCCTGCTGATCTTTGAATCCATTTTTTGTTCTCTCTCCATGGAAATTGGCCTTCCACCATTTATTTATTTTTACTCTTATAAATTAAAACATGACACTGAACCACAAAAGGAAATTATGTCAGATGACTAAAAGCTTGGGCAAAGAGGCAAGTTTAAACAAATGTCAAAGGACAAAAGTCAGTTAGATAGTGGAGAAGAAATTCCAGAGCATAGAGCCTAGGCAACTAAAGGCACAGCCTACACAGGCGAAGTGTTTAAAATCAGGGATGTTCAAGAGGTCAGAAGTAGAGGAGCTCATTTATTGCAGAGGTTTGTGAGGCTGGAGGAAATGACAGAGCTAGGGAGGAGTGAGGCTAGGAGGGTTTTGAAAACAAGGACGAGAATTTTAAAATCAAGAAGTCTGTTGATTTGACGCTAGTATAGGTAGCGAGCATGGAGGTGAGCGGTGAATGTGATCTGATGCAAATTAAGACACGGGAAGCAAAGTTTTGGATGATCTTAAGTTTACTAGGTAGAATGTGAGACACCAGCCAGGAATGGGTTGGAATAATCAAGTATAGGGTGACAAAGGCAAGAATGAGGGGTTCTGCAGCATAAGAGCTGAGATGGGTGGAGTTGAGCGATGTTATGGAGATGGAAACGGACATTCTTAGTGATGCCAGGAATTTGACGTCAGAAGTTCATCTCAGGGTCCAATATGGCACCAAGCTTGCAAGCATACTGACTTCTGTAGGAAATTCTCCGAAATATACTTTAGAAAATTACCCACCCCCTACCTTTTACACTATTACTATATTATTACTATTGTAATATTTGCTGTTACTTATAAGGAGAAAGTGGTGTAGTGGTAATGTCACTGGACTACAAATTCAGAGAACCAGGTTAATGGTGTGGGGATATTGTTTCAAATCCCACCACAGCAGCTGGTGGAATTTTTAAATTCAATTAATAAATCTGGAGTATAAAGCTAGTCTAAATAATGGTGACCTTGAACTTGTCAATTGTTGTAAAAATCCATCACTAATGCCCTTTAGGGAAGGAATTCTGCCATCCTTACCTGGTCTGGTCTGCATGTGACTCCAATGTGGTTGACTCTTAGCTGTTCTGTGAAATGTCCTGGTAAACCATTCAGTTCAAGGGCAATTAGGGATAGGCAACAAATGCTGGCCTTGCCAGCGACTTCAACGTCCTAGGAAACAATAATGAAAAAATCTCAGTCTTAGTATAGTTAATGTCCTCATTATAGCTACTCTATAGTTTTTGCACCTTATTATAATTTCCTTCCAAATTTGTTTTTCTATATCTTTCCCAAAAGTTGGAAATTTATAGAATGCACCCAGAAGTGTATTGTTTATTATCTATTCTTTATTATCTTTATCTTTATTATCTTTAATCAATAAATTCTGTCTTTGAATCCTCTACGACATCCTCTCTCCAGCATAACACTTGCCTGAATTAATACTGCTTTCTTTCCTTATCTTTTCTGAACACCTTGTATCCAGTACCAGGGCTGCCCTTCTTTTTGAGTCAGTTCTCCATTACCCACAACATAATTCTGCCATTTGGTTATCTGCATCTGCAGCTCACCAACCTTATTTACCAGGCTTCGTGCATTCTCATGCTTGCACTGTAAACCTAATTTAGACCTTACTGCATTCCCTCTTTCTTTGACCCCACCTGTAACTAAAATAAAAAGCATACAGAAATGAAATTAAAAAGCACAGATTCTAGCAAATAGAAAAAGATACGAAGAAACAGGATGACCAAACAGACGATAAGAGCTACAAACAGGGAGCATGAAAAGAAACTTTCAAGGGATGTCATAATCAATATGATTCTTTTTCACAACTGTATTGGGATAAAAGGGGTAATGAGGAGCAATATGGGCCTCCTGAAAACTGATAATGGTAAGATTGTCATTGAAAATACAGAAATGACAGACATATTAAGTAATTACTTTGTGTCAGCATTTATAGTAAAAGAAGATGTTAGCATGCCAGACATCCCAAGGAAACTAATAAAGAATCAGAAACTCAGAGGGTTGTGAGTCTTTGGAGCTATCTTCCTGAAAGGGTGGTGGAAGCAGAATCTTTGAATATTTTTAAAGCAGAGGTGGATAGATTTTTGGTAAGCAAGGGGATGATAGGTTATTGGGGGTAGATGGAATGCAGATTTCAGGTTACTATCTGATCAACCATGATCTTATTCAATTGTGGAGCAGGCTCGAGGGGCTGAATGGCCTACTTCTTGTTCATGTGAGACTTACCAATGTTAATGTAAGCAAAATAACAGTAATGTAGAGTAATAATGACACATTCTCAGGACCAGATGGTTTTCATCCCAGAGTTTTAAAGGAAGTAGGTGAGAACATTGCTGATGCCCTAACTATAATCTTTCAATGTTCTCTTGATCCAGAAACCTTAGCTTTGGATCAGAAAATTGCATATCAGTCCGCTATAAAAAAAAAGGATGATCAGAGTTAAACCACGGAATTGTAGATCAATTGGCCTAACATCTGTTGTCAGGAAATTACTGGAGCCTATAATAAAGTATAGGGTGATTGAGCACCTTGAAAATTTTCACCTTATTAGAGAGAGCCACCATGTATTTGTAAAGGATTGGTCATGCCTGACAGACTGGATTGAATTTTTTGCAGTGGTAACTAAAGTAGTGGACTGGGGATTTTGTTTTTATTTGTCCTTGGGATTTGAACATCGCTGGAAAGGTCAGCCTGTTCTTTGTTGCCTTTGGGTAAGTGATGCTATTTGTCGTCTTAAACCTCTGTAGCCCATGTGGTGGAGGTGCATTGATAGGCAGCTCGTGACCATTTTCTCAAAGGCAATTAGGGATGGGCAATAAATGGGGGCCTTGTCAGTGATGCCCACATTCCCAAAACCAAGTTGGAAAAGACATGCTGTTAGCGGGCAGTGGTGGGGGGAGGGGTGGGTGGGTGGTGGCAGGTGGGTGTGGGGGACAGGAGTTCCAGAATTTTAGCCCAGCCATACTGAAGGGAAGGCAAAATAATTCCAAGTCAAGATGATGCTTGACTTGGAGGAAAACTTGGGGATGGTGGCATTCCCATTCTTCTGATGCCCATGTTGTTCTTGGTGATAGAGATCATGAGTTTGGAAGGTACTGTCAATGGAGCCTTGGTGAGTTGCTCTAGTGCATCTTGTAGATGTGCTTAATTGACCAAACCATGGAGAGCAAATGAAAGCAAACCACATCAAAATTGAGTGAAGTGGTGGACAAACGAAAAGGGAGCAGATTGGTACCACTCATCTGGTATTTTCATACCTCCTTTTGATCTGGCTCACTAGGAATAAGTGAAAATTGACTCTGTGCTGCCAATGTTATCAGTTAATTATAATTCCAATACATCTTGTTTCCAGTCTCATTTGTGCTACATAATTCCTATATTAAAAGGTAGAGTTTAAACAAATGAGACAAAATAGTGAATAGTTTTCTACATTAGTTGAATGAAATTCTGCCCTCTCTATTGTTCTCATTCCAACTGCGCCTCTCTTTTGTTTATCAACTTGCTGTGGCTTGGAGCTGTCATCTGATTGGCTGTTGATAGTTTATGAATTTTGTTTGCATTGTTTTTAAGTGCCCACGAGCATTCCTTCTTATGGACAAGGCACAGAGACTGGGTTGTTGCTCAGTAGGACAAGGAAGAAACAGTTGACTGAATTTTTAAAAAATATCTTCCTGATGAATTCCCTGGAGGATAATAATTGCTCTTATTTGTATGAGGAGATTGTACATCTTAAAAGTAATAATAGAAACTACACCTGTGCAAAAATTTTTAAGATGTTAGGAATGGGTGTGCATCCTACTCCATGGTAACATACAGTGGCAAATCAAATCATTGCGCTGTTCTTATGATATTTAGTTTTCTAAGAAGAGTGCACCTCAGTAAACATTCCTTTGTTTATATATATATAAAAGCTTTTAATGACCTTAAATTTCCCATGTCATTATTGTCTTTGAAAATGCTCTGATGTTTACATACAACAGAAATAAATTTACACGGCAATAATTTCGTGATGACTGTGTTATTTTAAACAACATCCAAATGACTTTCTACTTGCTATCATTGGCTAAACTTTTAGTTTATCTATTTTTGAATGCCCTTGAATGATTAAATCTGAAAAATGAAGCAGTTTTGAATGATTTTGTTCCCTTATGATCTGTCTCATTAAATCCAAGCCAGGTGATTTAGAGCCGGAATTATGGTTGCGTAGCTTCAGGTAACTCTGCCAGTTTTGCCACTTAATAATGAAATGCTTTTCTGGAAATTTCCTTATTACATTTGTAAGCACAAGTCAGTAGGGTCAGCTGAAGCTCAGCTGGCAGCACTCTAATCTCTGAATCACAAAGTTCTGGGTTCAATTTCCACACTAGGACTTGAGTACAGAAACTACGGCTGACACTCCGGTTCAGTACTGAGGGAGCGCTGCACTGTTGGAGCTATCATCTTTCAGTTAAGCCAAAACCCCAATTGGCTGCTTGGTTGGATGTAAAAGATTCCATATCATTATTTTGAAGAAGAGCAGAGGAGTTATCCTTGGTGTCCTGGTCAGTATTTATCCCTCAATAAATTAGATAGGTTGTCTATTCATTATCATATTGCTGTTTGTGGGATTTTGCTGTACTCAAATTGGCTGCCATGTTTCTTGACAGGGACAGTATTTCAAAAAGTACTCTGTTGTACTTTGAGATGTTCGTTGGTCATGAAAAGCACTATAGGTCTTCTTTTTGCACGTCTTTAATCCCGTAATTTCTTATAGATATTTCTCCAAAGGATGGAAATACAGTGCAATAATCGTCCTATGTGATTTCAAAATGGTAAATGTGCTCTCTGTCGTGTAAAGTCTTGTTTATGTCTTTACATTCTATAAGCAGGATATTATTACAAACGTAAAATTTTATTAAGTTGTGTATTATTGAATTTTAGCATCACTTTTTGCTCCAGCTTAGAGAAAGAAATGATTTGGAGCCAATGGAAGAGGTTGCATTTCTTGAAAATAAATGTTTCTTCCTAAGGAAGCCTTCCACTCCACCTAATTGGGTATTGTATCTCGAAGTCTGGCAAAGAACCAGTGAAAGTTGTTTCAGCTTAAACATGAATTAAGAGTGAAATTTAAACTTTTGGCTCTTTGGGTTAAGAGATTGCCATTGGAGAAAGCTACCTCTCACTCTGCTTTAAAATCTATCGGGGCAGATTGAAGAATGGTCAGCTTTGAGAGTGTACCCAAAAATTTCAGGGCCAGAATATTGCCGTGTGTGTGTGAGAGTGGGCCCAACATGCTGACGCATAAAATGACGCAAGAAGACGTTGGGCCTTCGTCCCGATGTCATCACGCGTCATTTCGATCTTTCGTTCAGCGGGCGTGCACCAAAAGTGGCTGCGTGCCCGCTGAACTGTCAATGACTTATTAAGGTCATTAAAAAAAGTAATTAACCTTATTAACAATGCTGCCTGTCCAACCTTAAGGTTGGTGGGCAGGCAAAGAGCCTAAATGGCCTTCGCGTTTTTCAGGAAACCTCATTCACGGACGGGATGAGGTTTCCTGAAGGTTTTATGAAATAATTTAATAAATTTTGCTACACTCACAAACATGTCCCAGCTCATGTGAAAGTGTCACATGGGAGGACGTGTAAATAATTTTTTACTTTATTTATAACAATAGTTATCAACTTAATCTCCCTGAGGCAGCTCCGATTCTCCCTCCATCCCCTGCTCGCACAGGTGGTGCTGAGTGCTACTGGCTGCATATTACACCAGGTGGGCCTTAATTGGCCCGCCCACATAAAATGGTGGCATGCAGCCGATCGTGGTCAGTGATCGGCCCCACGCCCACCCCCGCCCAGTCCACCCGACATTGTATTCGCCTGGGGCTGAATCTTACCAATGTTAAATCAGTTTAATGGGAAAGACCCAATTCAATCCCATGAAAATTTAGTGTTTTTTTATTTTGAAGCCTTGCGACCAGTATTCGAAAATCTTATTATACCAAAATGGGGTTACCATTGACCAGAAGCTGAACTGGACCAGCCATATAAATACCGTGGCTACAAGAGCATGTCCAAGGCTGGAAATTCTGCAGAGAATAACTCACCCTCTGACTCCCCAAAGCCTGTCCACCACCTGCAAGGCACAAATTAGGAGAGTGATGGAATTCTCCCTACTTGCCTGGATGAGTGCAGCTCCAAAAGCACTCAAGCAGCTCAACATCATCCAGGACAAAGAAGCCCATTTGATATGCACCCAACCCACTGCATTCAACATTCATCCCCTCCACCACCGCCACACAGTGGTAGCAGTGCACCATCTACAAGATGCACTGCAGCATTTCACCAAGGCACCTTCGACCAAAGCCATGACCTTAGGGAAGCAGTGGTGTAGTGGTGTCGTCACTGGACTAGTAATGTGGAGATCCAGTATAATGCTCTGGGGATCCAGATTCGAATCCCACCATAGCAAATGGTGGAATTTTAATTCAGTAAAAATATCAGATTAAATGGTTTAATGATGGCCATGAAACAAATGTCGTAAAAACCCATCTGGTTCACTAATGCCCCTTTTGAGAAGGAAACTTGCCGTCCTTATCTGATCTGGCCTACGTGTGACTCCAGACCCACAGCAATCTGTTGACTCTGAAATGGCTTAGCAAGCCACTAAGTTGTACCAAACTGCTACAAAAATTTGGATAAGACATGAAACCAGACAGATCACCTGGCATCAACCTAGGCACCGGAAACAACAATTGCAAGCTCAGCCCTATCAACCCAGCAAAGCCCTCCTTACAAACATCCGGGGGCATGTGCGAAAATTGGGAAAGCTGTGTCATAGACTTGTCAGCCACAGCCTGATGTAGTCATACTCACAGAATCATACCTTAGAGATAATGTCCCAGACACCACCATCACCATCCCTGGGTATGTCCTGTCCCACCAGCAGGGCAGAGCCAGCACAGTGGCATACAGTCAGGAGGGAGTTGCCCTGGGAGTCCTCAACATCAACTCCGGACCCCATGAATCTCATGGCATCAGGTAAAACATTGCTAAGGAAATCTGCTGCTGATTACATTAATCAGCTCTGAAGGAGAGTTGTGCTGACTCGAAACGTTAACTCTGTTTCTCTCGCCACATATGCTGTCAGACCTGTTGAGTTTTTCCATCATTTTCTGTTTTTATTACCTGCTCATTAATGCTCAGTTTGGGTTCTGCCAGGATCACTCAACTCCTGACCTCGTTACAGCCTTGGTGAAAACGTGGGCAAGAGAGCTGAACTCCAGAGGTGAGGTGAGAGTGACTGTCCTTGACATTAAGGCAGCATTTGACTGAATGTGGCATCAAGGAACCCTAGCAAAACTGGAGTCAATGAGAATCAGGGGGAAAACTCTCCATTGGTTAAAGTCATGCCTAGCACAAGAGAAGATAATTGTGGTGGTCGTCAATTATCTGAATTTGAGGACATCACTGCAGAAGTTCCTCAGGGTAGTGTCCTGGGCCCAGCCATCATCAGTGACCTTCCTTCCGTCACAAGGTCAAAAGTGTGGATGTTCGCTGATGATTGCACAATGTTCAGCAACGTTCGCAACTCCTCAGATACTGAAGCAATCCATGTCCAAATGCAGCAACACCTGGATAATATCCAAGCTCGGGCTGGCAGGTGGCAAGTAACATTTGCACCACACAAGCGCCACCATTGCTGGGTCAAATCCTGGGTCTCCCTCCCTAACAGCACATGGACTGCAGTGGTTCAAGAAGGCAGCTCACCACCACCTTCCCAAGGGCAACCAGGGATGGGCAGCAAATACTGGCCTAGCCACCGAAGCCTCATCCTGTGAATGAATAAAAAAGTGTCAGACAATGACCATCTCCAACAGGATAGAATTTAACCATTGCCCCTTGATGTTCGATGAAATAACCATGCTGAAACCCCGACTATCAACATCCTGGGGGTTACCATTGACCAGAAACTTAACTGGACCAACTATAAATACCGTGGCCACAAAGCAAGTCAGAGGCTAGGAATCCTGCAGCGAGAAACTCAGCTCCAGACTCCCCAAAGCCTGTCCACTTTCTACAAGGCACAAGTCAAGAGTGTGATGGAATACTCTCCACTTGCCTGGATGAGTGCAACTCCAGCAACACTCAAGAAGCTTGACACCATCCAGGACAAAGCAGCCTGCCTGATTGGCACCCCACCCACAAACGTTCACTCCCTCCACCACCGACGCACAGTGGCAGCAATGTGTACCATCTACAAGATGTAATGCAGGAATTCACCAAGGCTCCTTAGAAAGCTCCTACCAAACTCACGACTGCTACCACCTAGAAGGACAAGGGCAGGAGAAGCATGTGAACACCACCACCTGCAAATTCCCCTACAAGCATCACATGATCCTGACTTGGAACTATAACGGCGTTCCTTCACCATTGCTGGGTCAAATCCTGGGACTCCCTCCCTAACAGCACCATGGATATTCCTACAACACATGGCCTGCAGTGGTTCAAGAAGGCAGCTCACCAACACCTTCTCAAGGGCAATTAGGGATGGGCAATAAAACTGGTCTCACCAGCGATGCCCATATCCTGTAAATGAATATTAAAAAAGCACCTTCCAGGGCTCACTGAATGCTTTTAAGTTAATTCTAGTGCTAACTCCCAAAACAAAACAATGCCCTGGGCTGCATTTTTGCAAGCAGTGTAGACACTTGGTCTCCATTCTCCAGCTAAGTAAGCCCACCTGCTGTTTTATGCTCTTATCTTTCCAGCTTTTAACCCCTTAAGTCAACAACGCCCCAACTTTTTAAGTGCAATACTCTTCAAGCTGCTTTGATTGCATTAATCCTATTTTCTACAGTTAGACCAAAATCTTCCCAGAGCTAAAAATTACCTCTAAAATATTACTATGAACCTTAGAATAGGTATTTTTAACACTTGCACACTTGCATGCCTTCTTGACCACCTTATATCTCTGTCCTTCCACCTTCAGGAATCTCAGCTTCCTCTGTTCTTCTTCGCTTCTCAATATCCTATTTTCATTGTGTATTGTTTGTCTTGTTTATCTTGAAAAATCCATTTCTCTGGATTGAATTCCATTTGCTGTTTTTCTATCCATCTGACCACTTCATTGATATCTTCCGGCAGTCTACAGTTTTCTCCCTTACTGTAAACCACACAACCAATATTTGTTGTAGCTGCAGACTTCTTAATTATGCCCAATAGGAGGTCTTGTGGTGCAGTGGTTGTGTCCATACCTCTGAGGCAGAAGCTTTGGGTTCTTGTCCTGCTCCAGGAGGTTGAAGGGATGGAAGGTGTGTTCATAATGCGGCCAAACAGATTGATTATCAACCTGCAAATACTTCCAATATGCCTGTTGCAGGTGTAAGAGAGGAGAGTTGATTTTTGGTTAGCCAGAACTATGTGGTAGTTGCAGTGCAACAGCATCCCCAAGTTAAAAGATTTCATGCGCAGATTCGGGATGTCTCTTTGGCAAGCATCCTCCTTGCTTTGAGAGACTACCAGAGAGAGAGAGAATTATGTCCATTACATTTATATATACCTCAAAAAGCAAGAGACTCACTACTGAGACCTGCAGAGTCCCACAGGAAACAGCTTTCCAGCTACAAAAACAGCCTTCACCATTACCCTTTGTTTTCTGTCACTGAGCCTATTTTGGATCTAACTTGCTATTTTCCCTTTGATTTATCAGCGTTTGTTTTTCTGGCAAGTGGGACCTTATCAAAAGTTGCTAAAATTTATGTAGAATTATTCATTCATGTAAATTCATTCATTCCAATATGCTATCCTCACTGACCCTCCTTGTTAATTACACAAAAAATGTCAGTCAAGTTAGTCAGACACAACCTTTCCATAACAAATGGCTGTTGACTGTCCTTGATTAATCTGTGCCTTGCTAAATGATGATTTTATTGTCTCCAAATTTTTTCTGATAATTTACCCACCACCAAGGTTAAGCTGGCTGGCCTGTGACTTTTTTTGCTCTATCCCTCTCTCCCTTTTTAAACAATGGTACAATGTTAGCATTCCTAGCCCTTCAGCACCATGTCTATTGCCAATGAGTATTAGAAAATGATGATCAGAGCCTCCACTATTTCTTCTCTTGCTTCCCTCAGTAGTTTGGTATCTATTTCATGGGCCTGGTGCTTTATTCATATTCAAGGATGCTAAACACCTTAATATTTCTTTCATTATATTTATCGCATCCAATATTTCACAATCTTCCTCCTCTAACTATAATGTCTGCTTTACTCCCCACTTTATTGAAAGCGGGGAAGTATTCATTAAGAACCATACCCACGTTTTACATCTTATACTACTGTGGCTATCCTTCTAACTGGCAGTTTGGTATTTTGAGGGTGACAGCAAAGTAGGCTAAATACAACATTCTCCAAGAGGCAAGTATCTCACCTATGCCTGCTCACATCATACCATTGTTAGGAATGGATGTCCTGGAGTGCCATTCGTAGCAACCCTCATTAAATCCAACTAACATAAAAACACATTGGCCAAGAGTTTTAGCTCGGTGGGCAGGTGCGTGCCCGACCTGACCGGACGTGAAATGACCCACGATGACGTTGGGCGAGTGTGCCAATGTCAACGCGCAGTTGCACAATAGTTCAGTTGGTGGGTGCGCACCGGAGATGGCAGCACGCCTGCCAGCAATTAAAAGGCCTATTAAAGTTATTAATTGATGCTAATTTTTCACTCCTGGTTCAACCTAACAGTTGGAGAGTAGGCGAAAAGGCCAAGCATTTTTTTGGAAACCTCATCCGTGGGCGGGATGAGGTTTTGAGAAGCAAATACAAATAAAATAAGAATGTTATTTTTTAATTGAAAACATGTCCTTGCTCATGTGACAGAGTCATATGAGGGGACATGTTTTATTGCATTTTTCTGCTCTTTATTACTTTTTAAAACATCTCATCTCCCTGAGGCAGCTCCGTGCCTCAGGGAAATTATTCAGTGCTGTCTTGCGCGTATGTGCAAGTTTGCACTAGGCCTGCTTGCCCTTCTACCCCCTGCCTGCACAGGTAACCCTGAGTGCTGCAGCTTGCGTAACATGCTGGGTGGGCCTTAATTGGCCCACCAGCATGAAATCGCAGTGCACTGTCGATCGCAGGTGGCAGTCGGCTTCCCAACCGCCCCCGTCGATCCTGCATGCCAAGGACAAAATTCTGCCCATTAACTTAATTAGCTTTCAAGCAGAGGCAATGGAATTTTCTCAGTTTCCTACAGATTCTGTTTCACTCTTCTAGAATGGATTTTCTATTTTTGTTTCTCCTATCTCAAATTCTCCTCTTCCCATACAGTCTTTGGAAAGACTGATAATCATACTAATGCGCATAATATTTGCTGCTACCTATGATCACCTGAAATAATCTCATATTGTGCATGTAATTTTGGGTTGTTTATTCCCTGCATTCAATCTTAGCCAAGTTGTCTAGGAAAGCTTTGCTGTTGATGGGGAGGGCAAGCAAGGGTGTATTAATAGGAAAGCCAAAATTAATTAAAAAATGAAGGGGGTGGGTACTCCCCACCAATCAAGTAGTTTGTGACTTTTAACTATTTAAGCTTCTTTGTTACAATTGCCATTTCATAAAATTCCTCGACGCTGTGGGGTAGCTCTTAACCAAGAAAACATAACAATGAATCTTTGAAAAGCCTTTTGCTGTTGACAGAAGAGCACCAGTTGTGGCTATTGGTAAGATATCCTGTTATTTTTGTGGCCAGAGGAGAGGGGGAATACCTGACAGAGCACCTTGATCGAAAAAATAAGAGGAAATCAGGCATAAAAGTATTAAAATGTTAATTGTCATTAGATAACAAGCAGAATAAAAGTAATCTCATAAGGGACCAAGAATCAAAAGAAAGGCAATTAATGACTGTTAATTATCTTTCAGGAGAGTTTCTTAATCACAGATAAAACATCCTGTTCTTGACCCTTAAGTGCTACCAATGAGCTGTCAAAAGCAGGAAATCATTTATCCAGATGATATATACATCAACTAAATTAGCAAGCCTTCTCATTAATGACTTCCTTATAATTCTGTTGTAGATTTTTGCCAGATCCCCTGCCTGAATGGAGGATACTGCATTGGAAGAGACAAGTGTCAGTGCCCATCAAACTCAACGGGAAAGTTCTGCCACCTTCCGGTACCTCCTGAAAAACAGACTGTGTCAAAGATAGCAACTGTCAGTTCTTCTGTTTCACAATCTGTATACACACTCCCTCTTTCTAACCAGCAAGGTAATATGATAAATTCTTACACTTATAGAATTCAATAACGACAATTCAGTATATGAATTACTATAAGATTGTTTGTTACCTTTGCAAAAAGTAATCAGTGTCAAAATTGGTACGTTCCATTGCGTTGAAACAAATTGTTATTTTTTATGCTTTAGGTTTGTGGTGACTTGAGTGGATAGAATTATTTTGCCACCTGTTGAATACCATTTCACTTATTTTCTACATTCCTGTTGATTGTTTTTCAGGATAATAATGGGAAATGTCTTTTTTTTAAATTTATTAATTTACAGGATGTGGCCATCACTGGCAAGGCCAACATTTATTGCCCACCCCCAATTACCTTTGAGAAGGTGGCCTTCTTGAACCATTGCTGTCCTTGAATGGTCTTCCACAGTACTGTCAGGTAGAGTGTTCCAGGATTCTGACCCAGTGATGATGAAGGAACAATGATATATTTCCAAGTCAGGATGGTGTGTGACTTGAGTGGAAGCTTGAAGGTGGTGATGTTCCCATGTGCCTGAAATCTTGTCCTTTTATATGAAAGAGATCACAGGCTTGGGAGCTGCTGTTGAAAAAGCCTTGGCAAGTTGCTGCAGTGCATCTTGCAGATGGTATACACTACTCTAGTCGTGGACAAAGTGAGTTTCTAAGGTGGGGAATAGAGTGTCGGGTGAGAGGATCCAAAAGCATTCCAGAGTATTTTTGTGGAGAAAAAGGAAGCAGGCCTGTTCCTCATGATCCTAAAAATGTAAATGGCCAGGATTTTGTGCTAATATCATTGGTGAACCTATAAATGCTCACTTTTATTGTTGAATAAATTGAACAGCAACTCTTGGCATTTGCACATGAGGAAAGCCAAAAGTTGTTGTCAGAAGTATCCCACTCTTCCACAGTATGTAATGTTGTAGTCTCCACAGATAGACTTGGCATTGAAATGACTGTAACAAGTTGAAATTGCTGTGCTTGTTCACTTGCTCTGTACTAAAAGCAGCTGTAAAAGTTAAAGCTGGGTATTCAAGTGGAAGCGACTTTTTAATGGCATGTTAAGTATTAATTGCTGAACAATCTCTCTGTGTTGACAAATTATTTTACAAACGTGGGAACTGATAAGGAAAATTAGTGTTGGAGATTTTTCTGTTTTCTTTCTCTTAGTCCCATCTGTATTTACCAATCTTTATTTTACTTACTGTATACCATTTAAATCCAATTTATATTTCCAATTTTATACTGCTTTATACTTCTTGCTTCAGACTTATGATGGGCCTGCATTTTACCTTTGGCAGGCGCGCCCAGGAGTGGTCAGAAAACGGATTGCCGACCACGATCAGCCCCTGACCGCGATTTCATGCTGTTTGGCATGTTAATGGCGAGCAAGCATGAAATGCGCGCTGAAATGATCAGCGTTGCTGGGGTGGGTACCGGAAGAGGGCAGGTGATGATGTTTCTGTGGGCGAATGAGTGCTGCGAGAAAGCTCCCTGACGGCAGACAGCTGCTTCAGGGAGCTGGAGACCTGAAAAAGCTGAAATCAAGGCTTTAAAAGCTGAAAAAAAGCATTCATGCATCATAGTCAATCACCTGAAAATATACCCACAGAAATTTATTTTTATTCCATCCCGGAAATTTCATCCCACCCTCGGATGAGGTCTAATGAAAAATGCAAAGGCCACTTGGCCGATTCGCCCGTCTGCCAGCTGTAAGGTTGGATGGGCAATGAAAAATCGGAGCCAATTGCACCGTTAATGGGCTTAGTTGCCCTCTTAATTGTCAGTGTGTGCTTCCAACTTTAGCGTGCACCCGCCAAGTGAAATATCGCGCAAGTGCACGATGACGGTGGGATGTTTGCCCAATGTCTTCTCATGTGATTTTATGCCCGATTGGTGTGGGCGAGCACCCGCCCGTGAGACATAAAAATCCCCCAATAACAGGTTTACATGCAGGGCAGAGCCCATAAAATTCTCAGGGTTGCCTTCCCACTGCCCTCCCACCCACAACCTGTCTATAATTTTATGTTGGGCGGGCGAGGCTTAGGGTGGCTTGCCTGCCCTTGCCCCAGTTATGGCCCTTAAATGGCCAACTTGGTTGGTGGGAGGAGTTAAGGAGCTCGGGAACAGCCTGCAGGTTACCCTACTTGGGCCTCGGACATGAGGCCCCCTTTCCACATCAGGCACCCCCCCCTGCATCACCCTGCAAGGTCTGCCCTTCACAAGTCCACCCTCCTGCAGCCTACCCATCAAGACCTCTATCCCATCTCCCACCCCTCAGACCACACCTCCCCTCCACTCTCCACACGTACCTTGTCCTGGACTCTGGGACTTAAAATCTGGGGATTGCTTGTAGTGTTAGTCCTGGCTACTGCTGCCACTGGCACTGCTGAGACTACAGAGCTGCCAGCCAATCAGATTGGCTAGAAGCTCTCTGTAGCAGGAGTTTCACCTGAGTGAGGTATGGAAGTCCTGCCTCCAGCCAATTAATGTTCCTTAAAGCATTAAGTGGCCATTGGGCCGCTGTAATCCCTACCGATCTTCAGGTCAAGTTAGTTCCAGGGCTGGCCAATGTGTCAGTTTCCTGAACTAGTTCTTGGCATCGGCCATTTTAGGGGTGGATAGGGGCAGTTAAAGGAGGCAGACTGTGGTTTTCCAGTTGCCCTCTAGTTTCCCAACATGACAGGGGTAGAATTTAACTTCCTGGAGGTGGGCATCCAGCAACAGGCAGGTGGAGCCAGCACTCCAGGCATGCCTACAGGTGCTCCCTGCCTGCCAGTATGGGTGCAGGTGCAGTTAAAGGCCATCCTATTAAGGGATTCCACCTCTCCTCCCATTCACCCCCATTTCCCCACTCAATGGTGGTGACTGGGCTGCTTTTTCTTTTTTTTAAATTTTTTTTTAAAGTTGATGAGAGGGCATCTTCATGTTGAAATGCCCTCTGAGTTACTTGCCCTTTAATGCAGCCTTCTGCTCCTTTCAAGGTCTCTTTGGCCCTCCAGCTCCCGGAACCTGCCTGCCATCTTTAATTAGACAGGGAACCTGTCTCCCTGCCAATGAAGGGGGCACCCCAGTCAAAATGCTAAGGAGTGACTTTTTGCCCCCAGGAGCAGGTTTGACACTGGAAACAGACCAGACTTCTATTTCCCACCCTGAAGCGAAAATGTAACCCCATATTTTAAATACATTAATTTGCTTATGCTTGCATCAGTCTATACTGAGAACCCAGGCAAAGTAACCACAGCCATAGCATCATTGAAAATGGGATGGTAAGTTCTTCCATGGGCTGAATTTTCTGGCTGGTGGGGGGTTGGAGCCGGAGCGGGCAGGTCTGGACCCGATCACTGCCTACGATCAGGTCCGCGCCGCCATTTTAGGCTGGATCACACAGAGTAATTGAACATGTGTAATAGATCTCCAGATAGAATAATTGAGATAGAAAATCTGGAACTATTTAAAAAATATTTTCATGCTGCCATGGAATACTTTAGGGTCTTTTTACGTAAATCAATGAAACACCTTAATAATCTGTGGACTCCATCATCTAAAGGAGCAACAGGTGCATTCTGCTTAGTCAAGATGAGGATGAAGTCCCTTGAAAATCATATGGGGCAGAATTTTCCCGTTAGCATGCGGGGGCGGGCCCTGCACGCATGCGCGTAAAATGACACGCGGTGACGTTGGGCGAGTGTCCGACATCACCCCGCGCCATCACAATATTTCGCTGGGTGGGCGCGTGACGCTTTCCGATGCTTGCCTGCCATTAATTAACGGGCCACTTAAGGCCCTTGAGGCGCCAATCGACCGCGATTTTTCAGTGCCAATGTAATCTTCAGGTCGGTGCAAGGGCGCAACGGGCAGGTGGGTAGAATACATTTGTATAAACCTCATCCACTGGGGTCGCAATTGTGCTTTGTAAAATATTGATGCTTCAAAGTTACTGATACTTGTCTGTGTGATCTGCAATACTTCAAAACGCATTACAGCTGCTTGGTCTGGACTCAACCTTCAGGTCAGCACTCTGCAGTGAGGAATCTTTTTTGTGTTTGCAAGTTTTATGAAGCATTCCCTTAGCCTGGGAATGGGAGCTGAACTCTCTACTGGAGGTACCTCCTCTGAGGGATGGAGGGCTAGAAAGGGGAGGAGGTCAGGAGTGCACATTCAGCCTCCAGGGGAGCCACCTTTGGGAGGTTAGGCGCAGAAACAAGTGATGCAAGGCCAAGAGGTAGTCAAAATGGAAGGGGCCACTGGAGACACCACTATCCTGCTGCCAGGGTATACAGGCAGCGAAGCAGCTATCTCAATATATCTGAGGTGCACTGCTGAAGGAGGCTCTGTTTCTCAAGGGAGACAGTCAACTATATCTGTTAGATGATAGGGCCTGAGATCTCCACGAACTGTTTGGGTGGACACCCCATGCCAGTGGCTCTAAAGGTCACAGCTGCCCTCAACTTCTATGCCTCTGGCTCCTTCCAGGGGTCGGTGGGTGATCTTTGTGGTGTCTCCCAATCAGCTGTCCACACTTGTGTCAATGAATGTTCAGGCAAGCATTGACCTTCATCCACTACCATTGGGACCAGGCAAGTCAGACATAGTGAGCCAGAGGCTTCATGGTGTTTGCTATTTTCCCCCGCGTCCAGGATGCTATAGACTGCACACATGTGGCCATCAAGGTGCCAGCAGGTGTGTCCGGTGTCTTTATCAACAGGAAGGGCTTCCACTCCATGAACATGCAGATAGTGTGTGATCACAGGATGCTAATTCTTCATGTCTGTGCAAGGTACCCAGGCAGCTCCCACGATGCCTGCATCCTCAGATACTCCCAGGTGCCGGGCCTCTTCAGTGCTCTAGCTCGGCTGGATGGATGGCTGCTGGGTGACAAGGGCTATCCATTCAGAAGGTGGGTCATGATGCCTCTCCACCATCCAAGAACAGAAGCCGAGATGTGGTACAATAGGAGCCATGCCTCCACATGGGGCTGTGGTGGAGAGAGCTATTGGTCTTTTCAAGATTTGCTTCCAATGCCTCTCATGGAGAGGGGGCGCACTCCAGTACCCCCCAAATCATATGTCGCTGATAGTGGTTGCATGCTGCGCTCTCCACAATCTTGCGCTGGAAAGGGGGATTGCTGTGGACAATGAAGACATAGACGCATCGGCTGCAGATGCACACGAAGAGTCCAGCAGCGAGTCAGAGGGTGAACATACATAAGGAAATGCTGAGGGGGTAGACGCTGACCTGGGCATACACCATGGAGGCAGGTACACCCAGGAGGCTTTAATCCAATGAACCTTCAGCTAGCACACCACATATGGACCTCCAGGACAAGCCTGGGCTGCATGCTCCATATTCGAGACCCAAGTGCAAAATCTGCCTGGTTAGGAACATTAACTAAGGTCCTTGTTAATAAAGGTGAATGTCCCACAAAGCACTCATTATATTATTGGAAACCATTTATGTGCAGAACAAAAGAGGCAACCTCAGCCATGGTGACATGTCTGAATTTATTTTTGCAACCAAATAATGAAACAAAAAGGTGTTAAAAATCACACCAACTCATAAAGAACTCATTGTGGGCCAACTCAAAAGCACCGGTGATAAACCCGTGGTGTCCCTAAGGTGCCTTATGTTTACGTTTTCGGGTGCTACGCCTTGGTGCTGACCCCTCACTGGGAGTGGCATCTGAGCCAGCCTGCTGACTCTGCTGACCTGATGGCCTTGATGACCTTGGCAGTCGTCGTCTGGCCCTTGGAGCCTATGCTGGCCCTGCCTGGGAGGGGGCTGCCAGTTCCACAGCTGGCATCTCCCCAGTCGTTGCAGCTTCACCAGAAGCAACGGTTACTGGCGGAGGGGCGGAGGAGCTGCCGCCCTCATCCGGAGTGTCCTGAGAGGAGTCCGCAGAGATGACAGGCAGATGCTGCGCCAACATGAGCTCATTCCGGACCTCCCTGCTCACCGTGGATGGATGAGCACCGAGCTGGGAATCTTGGTGCCCACACCATATCCCACACTGCCACTGACCAGCTGAGGTCAATGCCAATGTGAGGGCTTGCTGGTCCGAAAGCATCCCCAGGAACCCTGGAGGAGCCTCTCCATGAGGGAGGCATGGTGCTTGGACATGTGGCTCATTGGTTCGGCGATAGTCTGTGTAGACTCCTCCACCACGGACACCAAGCCAAGCATATCCTCATGTATCTCCCCCAGATGCTCCCAGACACCTGGCTGCATTTCCTGTGCTCGCTGCGTTGCGGACTCCTCCAGAGGCACATCGTCACGCACTGACTGAGCATATGCCTGGTCCCCTGCAGTCCTCCGACTGCTGGCGCCATTGGCACTCTCTATCTCTGCCAGTTACTCCAGCCACTGTGAAGTGCCCTCACTGCCGTGCCCCAGGACATTAGCCAATGTTCTAATTCTCACCGCGGTGATAGTATCTGCGCTGGTGTGTGCCTGGTAGAGATGGTGTGATGCTGGTGAGACTTCAGGATCCTCGTGTGAGAGGGGGCCTTTGCTGCTGCTCCTTCCGGCCCTGCTCCGCTGATGCTGAAAGGAAGAACTAGGACATTGACATTGTCTCCATATTAACTGGTCCAATGTGCATCTCTGTCTCCCAGATCATTATGCGTTCATCCTTCCGTAAGCAATGATCAAGCCATGTTGCAAACTTCAATCACTGAACATTCAGCACTGCCATGGCTGCTGGGAGAACAATGGTGACCTCACCGCTGGGAATACGTACCTGCCCGTGGAACCCCAGCCTCACTGACACCGGTGGATCTGGGCGCATGGCACCTCTCCAAATCAAACAGGAGGCCCTAGAAATGGCTGAGAATCGCCAACTGCCGGCCCACCACAAGTCCTCATCTGTTTGGCTGCATTATGTGCATTCTCCTCCTGAAAAGGAGAAATTAGCACTTGATTAGTGCTAATTGTACCTGACTCTCTTCACGGACAGTCCACCCCAACCAAAGTGGGACATTGCAGGGCTCCAGTGTCTTCTTACCCCACTGCTGCTGAAAACTCACACAAATATGCTAGGCCTGTTCCCCCCAACCCCCTGGCCAAATGCTGCCTACTTCACATTAGGCACCACATGGTCTAACCTTCCATAGCAAGGATGCGCAAGCAGGTGGAGTGCAGAGGACAGCAGATCGACCAGTGCCAACACCACCTTGAAGCTCCCCTCCCAGCATGGTCATCACCTTGACTTTGACATGCCCTGGAGTTCCAGCACTGCGCTTGGTTGCAGCTCCTCCAGGTTGCTCCCAAGACAGTAATGTGGGTCTCAATGTACCACATGCTGCAGGGGCAGAACCCATCTCTTCACCAACTCTGAGTGACCTCGACATGGGCAATATCTGCTGGCCCACCCAGCGAAGGACATATGCCGTCAATGATTCAATGCAGTCACTACACTCAGACTTGGTGGGGGGGGTGCACCGGGGGGGAAAGCCTACCTGCTGAGTGAAGTGACCAGTGCCAAAATGGTACTTACCCTTCCTGTTCCTATGCAACAGGTCGTTGAAGTGCTTGCGACACTGGATCCAGCTGCACAACGTCGTGGGAGCTCAGCACCTCTGCCCAGGCACGTTTGTGCGTTTGGTGGGGGGCCTCCTCCTCCTCCTGTCCCGGGGTAGGAGGGTAGTAATGCAATCATCTGAAAATGAGGAGGACAGTGGCCCCCTGCCCTACCCTTCTGCATGGCCTGCTCACCAGCAGTGCTCTGGGAAGCTCTTCCACTGGCCATGATTCGCAACCTTTGAAAGGATGCAGCAACCTTTTAAAACAGGCCGTTGGGTCGCCATTGATCCCGGCGGTCATTGTAGTCCCACCACCGCCCGCCAACTCCTGCTGTCCTCAGGAGCCACGATCTACGCTGGGCGAGCCTCACCGCCAGCGATGAGATTCCTGATATCAGTCCAAAACCTACCCTTTATTGGTCTGAACCTATGTTTTTGTTCTGCCTGTATAATTTAATTTAGTTATTTTCTGTAGTTTTTTCATTCTCTTAACTACCCGATAGACTAATATGAGATTACCTCTCAAGTATCTCCTTTCTAGGCTGAAAAGCCGAAGGTGATCCAGTATTTTTCAAAATCCCAGAGCCCTGACTTATAGGAGTTAGCTTCATGGCACTTCTGTGCACTGCTTCCTGCATTTAAATGTCTCTCTTGAGTCTCAGCAACTAGAACTGGATGTATGATTCGAAGTATAATCTGTCCAGCACTCTATCAATTTTGATCTTGACGTCCTCTGATTTGCATTTTGCTGTTTTGGTTACGTAGTTTAACATACAATTGGCTTTGTAGATTACCATCCTGCATTGGTTGAACATTTTTTAGCATTAAGTCTAATTTTTAGCATTAGAGTCCTAGGTTGCTTTCAGCTTCCTTCATTGTTCCTTCATCGTCACTGGGTCATAATCCTGGAATTCCCTACCTAGCATCACAGTGGGGATGCCTTTACCACATGGACTGCTGTAGCAGTTCTCAAAGACAATTCAGATTGCGGAATACTTGCCACCTTTGTCAGTAAAGTTCATAGCCATGGGTGAATTTTTAAAAATGTTTAGCGACATCGAAACCATTCGTGGGGTGTATGTGTTGCCCTTTTATCCTTCCTTTGTGGAGTATATTTGTCTGTACCTGCAATTGCTTGTCCATTTCCATATTTTGTCCAATTTATGCTGTAATTCCTAAACTCTCTTTTTTGATTCCAATTCATTCCTGCCTCTATCCCACCATCAACTGAGTTTGGTACCATTTTTAAATTTGAAATCGGCCCTTTGTGTTGAGTTTCTGAATCCCGTTCCCTTTGTGTAAATCGCAAGCAATGTTGTTTTGAACATCAACTCCTGAAGCAACTCTTTAGTTCTTTCCCTCACTCTGACTAGCTCACCATATGGGTGCTATTTGTTCTTGAGCTGTTTTAAAAAAAATCCATTCTCAAGTTTTATTATGAATCTCCACAGCATTGAGCTTAACTAATAAGCCTTCTATGTGGAACTTGGATACGAACATAGAAAGTAGGAGCAGGAGTAGGCTACTCGGCCCCTCGAGCCTGCTCCGTCATTCAATAAGATTATGGCTGATCTGATTGTAACCTCAACCCCATATTCCTGCCAACCCCCAATAACTTTTCACCCATTGCTCATGAAGAATTTATCTACCTCTGCATTAAAAATATTAAAAGACTGCTTTTACCACCTTTTGAGGAAGAGAGTTTCAAAGACTCATGACCCTCTGAGAGAAAAAATTCTCCTCTTCTCTGTCTTATATGGGTGATCCTTTATTTTTAAACAGTGACCCCTAGTTTGAGATTCTCCCATAAGAGGAAACATACTTTCCACATCAAGACCCCTCAGGATATGTTTCAGTCATATCTTACCCTTCTAAACTCCAGTGTCCAATCTTTTCTCCTAAGACAACCAGGCCATTTCAGATATTAGTCTAGTAAACCTTCTCTGAACTGCTTCTAAAGCATTTACATCCTTCCTTAAATAAGGATACCAATACTATATAAGTACTCCAGGTGTGGTCTCACCAATGCCCTATATAACTGAAGCAGAATCTCCTTAATTTTGTGTTCAACACCACCACCACCACTCTCCCCACCCCCCCCCCCCCCCCCCCGCAATAAATGGCAACATTCTATTAGCTTTCCTAATTACTTGCTTACCTGCATGCTAACGTTTTGCGATTCTTGCAGCAGGACACCCAGATCCCTCTGCATCTCAAAGCTCTGCAGTCTGTCACCATTTAGATAATATGCTTTTTTATCCTCCCTGCCAAAATGAACAATTTCACATTTTCCCACATTATGCTCCATTTGCCAAATCTTTGCCCACTTGCTTAAACTATCTATATCCCTTTCTAGCCTCCATATGTCCTCTTCACAACATAATTTTCTACCTATCTTTGTGTCATCAGCAAATTTAGCAACCAGTTCCTTCATCCAAATCATTTATACAAATATAAAAAGCTGAGGCCCCAGCACTGATCCTTGTGACACATCACTTGTTCTATCTTGCCAACCAGGAATGACCCTTTTATGCCAACTCTTTCCTGTTATGGAAAGCCAATCTTCTATCCATGCCAATGCGTTACCCCCTACACCATGAGCTTTTATTTTCTGCAGTAACCTTTGATGTGGCACCTTATCAAATGCCTTCTGGAAATCTAAATACAGTACAATCCACTGGTTCCCCTTTATCCACAGTTACTTCTTTAAAGAACTCCAGTAAGTTGGTTAAACATGTGGCAGGATTTTTCATATGGCAGGCTGGGGTGGGTGCAGAGCCGATCACTGCCCGCAATCAGCTCCGCGCCATTTTACGCAGGCAGGCCAATTAAGGCCCGCCTAGCGTAATACACGGACAGTCAGCGCTACCTGTGTGGGTGGGAGGGGAGGAGAGAGAGTCGGGGCCAGCACTCTTTTACGTATGCGCGCGAAAGAGTGCTTCAATCTCCATGAAGCATGGAGCTGCCTCAGGGAGATTGATGTTCAATAAATTAAATAAAAGGCTTATAAGTTGATTTAAACATGTCCCCTCACGTGACCGTCACCTCTTGTGGATGAGGTTTCCTGAAAAAAAAAAGCGAAGGCCGCTTGGCCTTTTTGCCTGCCTGCCAACTTAAGGTTGGACAGCGTTTATAATAACCTTAATTAAATTCTTAATGGCCTTAGGCCATTTACGTATCAGCGGATGCGTAGCCGATTCCAGCGCGCACCCGTCAACCGAAACATCGCTAATCAGCGCGATGACGTTGAGACGCACACCTGATGTCATCGCAAATCATTTTACACGTCCCTTTCACAAAACCATGTTGACTCTGCATGATTACCTTGAATTTTTCTAAAGTGCCCTGCTATAATGTCTTTAATAATAGCTTTTAACATTTTCCTTATGACAGATGCTAAGTTAGTTGGCCTGTAGTTTTCTGCTTTTTGCCTCCATCCCTTTTTGAACAAAGGAGTTACATTCACTATTTTCCAATCAAATGGAACCTTGAATCACGAATCTAGGGAGTTTTGGAAAATTAAAACCAATACACCAACTATCGTACTAACTAATTTTAAGACAATATGGCTGGAATTTTATGACAGCAGGAATTTACGTTCCCATCGACGTCAATGGAGTTTAGAATGGCTCGACACATTTTACGGCCTTGTCCACGCTGTGACGGGGCCATAAAATTCTGGCCCTAGGAGGAAGTCGATCATGGTCCAGGGATCTGTCAGCCCACAGCTCCAACAATTTCTCAATACCACTTCCATGGTGATTGTAATTTTTTTGAGTTCCTCCCTCCTTTCCAATTCCTGATTTACAGCTGTTTCTGGGATGTTACTTATATCCAATGCAGAATACCGGTTCAATTCATCTGACAGCTCCTTATTTTCCATTATTAATTCCACAGACTCACTTTCTATAGGACCAACGCCCACTTTGTTAACTCTTTTTCAAATATCTGTAGAAACACTTACTATGTTTTTATATTTCTAGCTAGCTTTTCCTCGTACTCTAATTTTTCCCTCCTTTATTAAATATTTTAGGTCATTCTTTGCTGTTTTTTATATTCTGTCCAATCTTCTGACCTGCCACCCATTTTTGCGCAATTATATGCCTTTTCTTTAAGTTTGCTCCTGTCAGGAAGAGATATTAATGTATACAATAATTTCCAATATTATATACATTAATATCTCTTCCTGACTGCTGTGTCATTACAATACCATCTTTAACTTTTTTAGTTAACCACAGATGGTGGGTCCTCCCCTTGGAATTTTTCTTTCTCGTTTGAATGTGCCCATTCTGTGTATTCTGAAATACCCCACGTACTGTTTATTCTTTCCCATATTAGTACCTTTCTCTCTTGCCTTGTCTCTACACTTTGATTTACCACATCTTCCCAAACTTGATCCCTTGCCTCCACTATTTAGTTTAAAACCCTAATTCCCAAGTCAGATTTTCTGAGCCCCTGGACTCGGTCGTGTCTCAGTTGCTGAAGCTGCAAAGGCAAACTCTGGAACATCAAGCAGGGATGCATGATGGAGGATTCCATCCAATTTCAGGCTGAGCTGATAGCACCGGCATGTCAACACACCAAGGTCAACACTGGTAGGATGGCGACTATCATGGAGACCTTGGTCCAGGATGTCGATCCTGCACTGCTGCGCGGGTTGAACTCCGTCACTGCTGCCATAGTTGGCATCCAACAGTGTGTACACAAGAAAGGTGTTGGGCAGTTCGATCTCACTCCAGCTTCCCCTTCTTCTCTAGGAGTCAATCAGGGGCCCTTTGGCACCCATAGAGAGGAGGATCAGCAGGTGCACACCCTGGGGCCATCCACCCAGCTGACTCTAGGAGTGTCTGGCCCATCTGAATCCCCTCTTCCTGGGACCCCAGCGGCTCCAGTTCCACAGCTCAAGGAGGGCGCCACTGCCACAAAACAGGGCCCCTAAAGTAGGCCAGGGCCCTCCAGGTCTTGGTTCTCCAGAGCACGCCTGTCAAGGTAATCACAGATAGGGCGTAGCAGTCGGCAGGCTGCCTCCACCTCTGCTATGGATGTCGGGGGAGCACAAAGCAGGGTTAGCAAGGTTAAGATTTAGTTAATCAATTGTACATAATGTTCATTATTGTAAATAAACTCCCAAGAATGTCTCCCTGCCTATTGCTCCTTGTTCTGATCTGTTCAAGATAAAGGCAAGTTTCTCAGTTCAGAGCCTCTTCCCTGTGCCTTGTGCAGCCTTCAGACCAAAGTGAAGGTCCGGTCTCACACTCCCTGGGCATATTACTGATGCCTGCACCTCGATGGCCCTTGTCATTGCTGCTGGAATGTCATGGGCAGGCATCACAGAGTTCATTCGCTGTGTGCTCTCAGCACCTTTAAGTTGTGCAGGTCTCCATCTCATCAGTATCTGTGATCAGTGACATTATGCTCCTGAAGGGGCCAGGTGCTGAAGGCAGACAAAGCATCAGGTGCTTTTTAAGTTTCATGGCTGCCTCTCCATGATATGACCCTGATCACAGAGCACAAGTGAGCTGCCCTCAGCCAGACAAGAGTCAGACATTCTCAATGGCTATGTGAAGATTTGTAAAGTGTCCCCACTCTATGTTGTCGTCATCATCCTGTAATCGAGCGACTATTAGGGCCTCCACTGCATCTCCATGATAGGTGTTTTATCACAGAGGGTATGTGCGCTGCCATAAGCCAGACTGGAGTCAAACATTCATAGATGCAATGTGAGGGTCTGTGGGGTCTCCTCACTGCATGTCGTCATTATCCTCCATAAATCTAATAGTTATGAGGGCCTCCTGAGAAAGCCTGCTTCATCTGGCCAGTGCGAGAGCCTTATCACCATCACTGTTGCCTTTGAACACGTTCTCACCCTCATCAGCGTTGACATCCTCCTCATCGGAGGGAACATGCAGCTCCTCCATCTCCTCCTTAGCCAGCTCCTCTCCCCGTTGCAGCACCGGGTTGTAAAGAGCGCAGCAAGTGTCAGTGATGCGTGGCACCCTCTGTGGACTATATTGCAGGGCTCCACCAACTGGTCCAGGCACCAGAACATCATTTTCAGTATCCCGATGGTTTGTCCACCAAGTTGCCTCATTATACCTTCGTTCTGCTGCAGTCTGAGGCTGCCGCACAACTATCAGCCACACCCTCTGCAGGTAGCCCTTGTCCCCGAGGAGCCAATCCTGCAGCCTCTGTGGACCCTGGAAGATGTCAGGGATGTGTGATTGACTGAGAATGTAGGAGTCATGGATACACCTTGGAAACCATGCGTAGGCCTACAGGATGCGTTTGTGATGGTCACATTCCAGCTGCACATTCAATGAATGGAAGCCCTTGCAGTTGACCGTGTGTTGTGACGCAGATCTGAACACCACATGAGTGCAGTCGATGACACCAAGCACCTGTCAAATCCAATCACTCTGGAATCCTGACTTTCCTGGTGCTGTCGAAATGCACAAATTTGTGTGCCCTTGTGAAGATGGCATTCCGTGACCTCATGGATGCAATTGTGGTTGGAGGCTTCTGATATGCCACAGAGGTCACCTATGGTGCCCTGAAAGGAGCCACTGGCAATGTATGCCCACCATGTCCCCATGGCGCCAAATCCTGCAGCAGTTGTTAGATGTGACCAACAAGTTCCCTAGACATGTGCCATCTTCGGTGACACTGGCTCTCAGTTGTCTGCAGGAATGAAATACGGCGTCTATAGGCCCTTGGTCTAGTTAGGTGCTGACCAGCAATGGCTCGCTATGGCTCTTCAGTGGCGTGTGTGGGAACCCCAACCGCCCCCGCCCCTTCTTCCTGACAGTGCTGCTCCTCCCTCTGTGCAGCCAGGCGCCTCTGTCGTTCCCTTCTCCATTGTCTCTGTTCTCTGTATGCCAAGAGGCATACAGCTAGTTCACCAGGCTCCATGCTCCTGATGTACTCCTCCTGCAGGATGAAAGAGAGATGCATGTTTTCTAAGAACCTCTCTCGCTTAAGTCTGAAGGCCGTTAATGCATCCCAGAAAGTGCTAACCACCATTTGGATGGCCAGGGTTTAGTGCACTGCATGACTGCCTGGAACCCCACCCTCCTCCGCCCCACTCCGCCTGACCAATTGGTGACAGCTTTGCTCACTGGGCTGCATATAGTGTTCTCAGCTCAGGCGTTCTCCTAACTCGGACAGCAAGATTGTGCTGTCAGCTTGAACCATTGGGGAGACTGGTCCAAACCAGGACGATGACTTTGCAAGGGGCAGTGAGCACCTCCACCAGTGACTTCTCCATGGCCAGCTTTAGCAAGGAGAATGTACAACGTGCCCAGTTGTCCAACTGTTCTGCAGTGCACTAAAACGCTCATGAGTTTGCAGTCTGCGCCGAAGGGTGAAAAGCTTTGGAGCACTTTGTGGCACTTTCATGCCTCTGCGTTGCTTGAGTGGGCAGATAAGCTAGAAGCCCAACTCCACGCATGTCAATGTGGCTGCATCTGAACTGTCTTAGCTGCAGAGGAATGGTCACTTTATACAAGGTTTCTCTAATGTGTGGCACTTCCATCCCCTCCACCCCACATGTGCTTATGCACTACTTTCAACCATAGGGCAGCCATTGCCTCCCCTGCAAGTCACCTCAACTGCAGGGCAACCCTTCTCCCCCAAGTCGCCTCAACCTTGAAGTTTAAAAGGCGACCCTCGCAAGCGCTGTGCTGCGCAATGTTACTGTGCACTTGGGTGCAAGTTCCCCTCAAAGTGCAGGCCGCCAAGTGCACGCCTTACATATGCTGTTGTGAAACACATTGGTCAGGCGGGCAGACGATCTAGCAGGGGTGGGGTGAAGGTTCCCGTGGCTGGCCTTATAATGATATGCAGATGTATTACAATGAGATTTCTGACATCTGATGGCGGGAAATGTGGCCCACCATCAACAGGCTGAGTGGACGATTACAAACTGGTTTCATAAGATTGTGAAACCTATTGTTGGCCTTCTTGCCATATTGTCCACTCACACTGCCGAACATGCCCAACGCCAGTGAGTACGGAAAATTCTGCCCAACATTTCGAGCCTGTATGACTTTTCTTCAGAGTTAATGAGAAGTAGAAATGTAGAAAATTAGTAATGTGATGGATTCATCTCTCCAATTTTATTTCCCCTATGCCAATTTGCATGAGGTTCACATAATAATCCAGAGATTATTGCTTGAGGTTTACTTCTTAACTTAGTGGCTAGCTCCTCATATTCTCCATGCAGAACCTCTTTCTTAGTCTTACCTCTGTCATTGGTACCTATGGTGGACCATGACCACTGGATCCTCCCTGTCCACTGCAAGTTCCTCACCAGCCCTGAGCAGATATCCCAAACCCTGGCACTGGGCAGGCAACACATGCTCTCAACTGCAGAGAACGGTATCTATCCCCCTGACTATGCTGTATCCTATTATTACCTCTTCGCTCCCCCAACTTGTATAGCATCCTTCACCATGGTATCATAGTTAGTCTGCTGATTCCCCTTGCGGTCCTTCTCATCCTCTACACAGGTAGCAAGCACCTCGTACCTGTTGGACAAAGTCAGGGACTGAAGCCCCTCCATCACTTCATGTTGGCTCCCTTTACTTGCCTGACTCACAGTCACATCCTCCTGTCCCTGACCATTGACCAACTCTAAAGTCCTGCCCAAAGTAAGGGGAGTGACTGCCTCCTGGAACCAAGTATCCCCCTCCCTGATGCCCCCCAGTGTCCACAACTCAGACTCCAGCTCAGCAACCTGGAGCCAAAATTGCCTAAGCTGCAAACACAGATATTTGTCTGGTATTTCAGCACATTCCACAGATTTCCACATGCTATAGTCATGGCACATCACCGGCCCTGCCATCTCTGTCCAACTTTATTTATTTAGTTAGCCAAATTGTTAATTTACACAGATAAGGTAATAGAAAGTTACACTCACCTAGGTTGGAGACAAGGAAGGAAATTCACCAACCACTGGAGGCTGAAAAGAAAGTCTAAAAATGAACACTTCTTTGCCCCTGTGTGCTGAATTCCCACCTAAACCAAATTCCCAACTGCTCATTCAATTTACATCTCAATCAGGCATAGTCTCATGTCCACATCCCTCTTTCTTTGTGTGAGTTTAAAACCTCTCTGCCTTTCTCGAGGCTCTGATGAATCACTGGCTGACTTAGCTTTCTACTACAGTAATTAACACCTATTGAGGGCAACTACTTACAGCTGGTTGATAGATAACTGCCACTTCATCAGCTACCTGTTTAACTAACTTTCATGAAGAATATTGGCTAGGGAGGACTGTTCACAGCCATTTTCTGTTTGTTTAAATGAATGAATGAAAAAGCAGGTGGTCTTCATAAAAATATGCAGCTTACCTCCCCATAATCTTCGAACCCCCAACCAATTTTCCACTTTGTAGCCTGTTTGATGAAGAGGAGTTGCAAACATGGTGGACTAAAAGTGCTATTTCTGAGATGTAATCTTTGATAAGTTCTACTTTGAAATGCAATTGTTATTGTTATTGTTGGTAAAGAAAATATTACTGTTTGGAAAAAAAATGGCTACTAAGTTTCAAGTGTTTTAAATCACGGTTCCATCTTACCTACAGTTGTTATGCTCCCATCCCTGGTTAATATCCATGTAAATCACCCACCAGAGGCCACAGTACAGATTCATCAAGTGGCAAGAGTAAAGACTGCACCAGACGCTTCAGCCAAGAACAGCATAAAAAATTCTCAGGGCCAACAGTCAGTCCATTCAGTGCAGCAGAGATCACAGCTTAATGCTAATGGAAACATCAATGGGCAGCCACAGCATAGGCCTATGAATGTTGGAAGATGCTTCCAGGAAACAGCTGATGGCCAGGTAGGAGATTATCTGTAATTTATATAATTAAAAGGAAAATAAGGGATAAGGAAAGTCAACTCATAATACCTTGTTCATGTATCATAGAAACGAGAAGGTAATTTAACTTCTCTATTTATTCTGCCAGTTAGTGACATCATTGTTGATATGTGGCTTAACTCCATATATTTGCCTTTGTCCCATATCCCATAATATATTTTGTTAACAGAAATCTATGAACCTTAGCTTTAACATTAACAATTGATCCAACATTAACTGCTGTTTGTGGAAGAGACTTCCACATTTCTACCGCTCATCATGTGTAGAAGTGTTTCCAAATTTTGGTCCAACCTGATTAATTGTAGAATTACAGTAAAATCTTTATTATCTGGCATGCTCAGGGAAGCATAAAATTTCAGAGAAATATTAAAAGATTAGGTGAATGGAAAATAGATTTCAATTTTGGCAACTGTGACACTCGGGAAGGATTGGATTACCAATACACACATTTATCATGGTACATTACCGGAGTTGGGAGTGTGGACCTACCACATATTTTCAGATAACTTTTTAGAAACATTCCCAGTACTTGCATATATAAGGCATGCTTGGACAGAATCCTTTATTTTAATGCCTAAACCCTGAAATCTGGATGCTGAGTCTCTTCAGATGAGGCCACAGCACTTCTCTCATATCAATATTGCATGTTTCCTCAAGTTTTTCCTTTAGTTCCTTCTGCACAAGTTGCTCTGTGCACCATTCTGTGACTGAAAAGTAGTTGTTTATGATGTTTTCCTAATAGATCTTCAAGTTTCCTACCATAGTTGTGGTGGGAGTTTGGAAAAAACACCCATAGCATTTCCAAATCAATAGCATCAATTGCAACTGGGTAAGAATTTGTAAAGAAAGACTTTAAAGAATATGAAAAGGAGCAATGAAATTGGTTATGAATAGACAGCTCCAGCTGAAGAGCTCAATGCATTAAATAACATCCTCCACATCCAACATTTTTAACTTTTATGCTGTTCCCTACATTCCTTCCCCCCTCAATCCTTCTTTTCTCTCTTCCAGCCTTGCTCCTCTTCCCTTCTTCCTAATCTCTCCTCCACTATCTCCCCTTCCCTCTCATCCTCTCCTCTCTGTTTCCTCCCTCTCACCTCTCTGTTCTCCCTTCGCCCTGCTCCCTCCTCTCCTTTCTCTGCTCAGTCCTCCAGCTCATAATTTTAATTGTGGAATAAAAAAAATGATGGGCTGTGTTTTGATCCTTGCAGCCTGCTCCATGCAGGCAATGCTTAAGACTCAAGTGATAAAAACATCATACTACCTATTAAGGTATTGCAAGGCATGAACGCATCAACAAAGGTTTTATGAATCGCATATGCAAGCTTTGAACCGTATGTACAAAATAGTATACTTGAGTAAATTTTACCATATGCTTTGATGTATACGTTTGGGTGCTTTTCCCATAATAAGTAGAAACTTAAAGGTACTATTGTTCCTTTCAGTGTGTTTCTGGTGGAGATGTGATGATGGGTGGTAGGCTCCCATGGTTAAACGATCTGATTTAAACAAAACTGTAAAATGTGGTGTGACAGTTGCTGATGCCAGGATTTAACTTATTGGCAAAGGGGAACATCTAGGGTATTTCCTTTTTTTCTTCGACATTTTTTTCAAAAAGCTTATTTTTTTACAACTGGCACCTGTTCTTTGCCACTTATGAGATTGTCCAATACAATGCCACAAAGATTAGTAAGTTGAGGGAGGTCATTAGCTGATCATTTTAGAGAAAGCTGTGGTCTCCTTTCTCAACATTCTCACTGATTCCTAAGTTTATATTTATTAATTGGAATAGCCAGGTTTCAAGAAATAATGGAACGTATGCACAAAAAAATAACATGAAACTGTATAGCTACTCTACTCTTCATTAATCTAGCTATTGTGTGTATATCCAGCTTTTGTAAAAATGAAGAACTCAATGTAAGAATTGCGCAAAAAGGGTTACTAGATTTTCAATTTCTGCAAAGCCAAACTCTGTAAAATTCAGTGTTACAAAGAAATGAATATGTATCTTTACATTCAGTATTAATTTGTCCTATAACTGAGTGCAAGGGATCAAGCAGGCAATATGCACTATGTTGCAGAGATGCCCAGGAGTTTAAGACACAGCCACTCTTCATGTTGGATGTTGATAAACTTTCGAAGTGATGACCATCGATAGCCACGCTAGCGGTTCACTTTTATACTCGGCCTATAAGTGGACCCCACATTTTTGGAAAGATTTTTCGAGGCTTCAAAGCTCAACTTATATGCCGACATCCATGATACGTCAATGTGTTTAGCTGTAATATGTTTAGCTTTCAAGGGATAGTCAAAACTCAACAAAACTCTGCAAAATTGTTAGAAAAGCGAATACTTTAGAAAACACAAAGGTTCTTTTTTATTAGTTCTGCTGGACATATGATTATGCCAACTATGCAATCTGTTGTCCATAAGCAAGCATTTCTCTTATCCTGTATGACCATATTGTCATTGCAGATGTGAAGTGTTCACACTAAGAGTGGGATTTTCCACAATCGCCTGCCACTGGGATCGTCTGGTCCCGCTGCAAGTCAATGAACTCCGGGCTGGGGCCCCACCTTGCCTGGGGCGGGTCCCACCCAAGACGGGGCCGGAAAACCCTGGCCTAAGTTTATTGCACTATGAAAATGTGAAATTTAAATCGTATTTCTAAAATTGTGTCAACTTTTGCAAAATTGTTATGCTGTAAAGATTTGTTGATTTAATTGTTATGACTCTATTCCATTAAATTGCAATGATCCTTCCAAATCTTCCCTTCACAGAACTGACTCAGGACAGGAATTCCACACTCAACTTTCCTCTTCAATTCTCCATGACTAATTCTAAGCGAATTTCTCACAAAAAGCTTTTAATGAGGCTTTAATGCACCAAAAACATCCAATAATTTGCTTTAATCCATTTTAGGATGAAATACTATCTCAGCATATTGATGCAAATGGACAAATAGTGCACTACCATTTTCTTGTAGGGCACTAGTGAGACCACATTTGGAGTACTGTGTACAGTATTGGTCGCCTTCTTTAAGGAAGAATGTAAATGTGTTGGAAGCAGTTCAGAGAAGGTTTACCGGATTAATACCCATTCCAGGTAATGGGTTGATTGTCTTATGACGAAAGGTTGGACGGGCTAGCCTTGTATCTGCTGAAGTTTAGAAGAAAAAGCAGTGACATGATTGAAACATATAGGCCTGAATCTTCTGGTCTGCGTGCGGGGACAGGCCCGTTCACCAAAAGCGTAAAATGACACGCGGTGATGTCGAGCGTGTGTCCCAATTTCACCGTTCATCATTCAGATCTTCAGTTCGGCGAACATGCACTGGAGTCGGCTACGGACCCACCGAATTATCAAAGGCCATTTAAAAACTAATTAAAAGAATTAACGGAGCTGTCCATCCAACCTTAAGGTTGGCGGGCAGGTGAAGAGCCCAGGCGGCCTTTGCATTTATCATGAAACCCCATCCACGGGCAGGATGAGGCTTCATGAAGGATTTATAAATCAAATAAATGTTTTAATTAAAATTCATTGACATGTCCCAGCTCATGTGACACTGTCACATGAGGGGACATATCTGAAAGTCTTTATTTTTAAAAATTTTTCATAATGAGATTAAAATCCCTGAGGCAGCCCTGTGTCTCAGGGAGATTTCTGTGCTCTTCTGCGCGCATGCTTCCGGGTATGCGTCACACTGGGCAGACCTTAATTGGCCCGCCCATGTAAAATGGCGGCGTGCAGCTGATCGTGGGTGGCAATCGGCTGCATACCTGCCTGTGCCTGCTCCTGCTCAGCCCCCCCACGATGGGGTGAAAAATTCTCCCTATAAGATCCTGAGGGGTCTTGACAGGGTGGATGTGGAGAGGATGTTTCCTCTTGTGGAAAAATCAAGAACTAGGGGTCACTGTTTAAAAATAAGGGGTTGCCCATTTAAAACAGAGATGAGGCGAAGTTTTTTCAAAGACTGTAAACCTTTGGAACTCTTTCTGAAAAAGTGGTGGAAGCAGAGTGTTCGAATTTTTATGGCAGAGGTGGATAGATTCTTGGTAAGCAAGGGGATGATAGGTTATTGGGGGTAGGTGGGATGCAAATTTCAGGTTATTATCAGATCAGCCATGATCCTGTTGAATAGCGGAAAGGCTCGAGGGGCTGAATGGCCTGCTCCTGCTCCTTGTTCATTTTTGTATGTTGTTCTACTAATTTTGTTCCCACTTACACTTGCCTACTGTTTCATCAAAATGCGAAAGTCAAAAAAGAGGCACTTTTGATATAACCTAATATTAAATGTAAGTTAAGATGAATTTACCTTGTAAATGCCAAGGTTTATAATCAGTACCCATGAGAAGTTAAGAAATAATAGTTGTCAGGATGTAAGAATATGTTTGTATGTGTTTAGATAGCAACAGCATCCCTTGTGGATGATCATGACATTCTACAAACATCTATTCTGCTCTGTTTGAAGCAACATTTCTTGAGTTTTAAACCTTGAGGACTGCGGAAACATTTTTGCAACTTGTCCAAAAATGAATTTAGATTGACTATTTCTCATTGTTTACATTGTGCATTTTACTGTTCTATGTTTCAAAACTGCAGTGCTTAGAAATACACAGTAATAAGAAAATGCTGAAAGACAGAAATGTAACAGCTCACAAAATGTTTAAACATTTTAGATTTTTGGTGTCTGTAAAGAAACAGAGACTTGCATTATGTAACATCTTTCATGACCTCAGAATGTCTCAAACCAGTTTGCAGCCAATAAAGCACTCTTGAAGGATAGACACAATTGTAGACAACGCAACAGCCAATTTGTGCACATCAAGTTCCCACAAATAACAATGTGAAAATGACCAGATATTCTACTTTAAATAAAAACATAAAAAGAAGGAAGCCTTTTGCAGAAAATGCCACAGATCAGAAAGCATCTGAGGAAACAGTTAATGTTTTAGGTCGATGACCTTTCATCAGATAACCCTTTTTTCGAGATATAGATCAAGGGATAGATGTTGGTTAGGATACTGTACAAAACTCCACTGCTCTTGTCAAAATAGCGCTATTGGATCCATCTGATTGAGAAGATAGGGCTTTGGTTTAGTATCTCATCCAAAAGATGGTACCATTGGACAGTGCAGCACTCCCTTGAGGACTATTAAGAAACAAAGTACTGACACTGAGCCAAATAAGGATAAATTAGGTCAAATGACCAAAAGCTTGGTCAAAGAGGGGGTGATGTTATGGGGCATGGAAGGCTGCTGTGTATTCAGTGCCCCCTCCCCCATCATCCCTGGTTGAAACATTGATCGTCAGCTTGCTGACTTCGAAGCAGGCTGCCCCGCAGCGATAATATGCAGGGCGTGGCCTTATCAAGGTAAGAATGGGACTCCCGCCCCTGAGACACAGGAAGCCACGCCCTCAAGAGCTGCTGGCTAATAGCCCCAGCAGCCCTAGAACATAGTAATGGCAGCTGCTGGGACGACAAGTATTCCAAAGGATAAGAAAGGTAAATGCCCGATTTAAAGGTAAATATGGGGATACTGGTTGGGGAAGGATTGAGGCAGGGGGTGGGGGGGAGGTGGGGGGGCGGGGTGTTGGGGGGTGGCGTTTTGGGCTTTGGAGGCTGTGGGGAGTGCCTCCGGTGACCATAGGGGACCCCTAAAAGGAGTTACCACACTTACTTCCCACATTTTAGCCCGAGCTGTTAAAGTTGTAGGCTGGCCGCCTTCCTGTTGCCTTTCCCCGCCCAACATGTTATGGTGCCGGAGTTGGTATGGAGGCCTTACGTGGCCTTTAATTGGCAACTTAAGTGCCTCAATAGGCCTAAGGGTGCATGGCCTGATGCCTTATGGAGGACAGCATGGCGGTGGGCAGGAAGATGGTGGGCTTTAATTTCAAATATGCTGGCAGTGGGGGGTGGGGTGTAAAATTCTCCCAATAAATGTTTTTAAAGGAGGAAGGTGAGATAGAGAGGCAGAGAGAGGTATAGGGAGGGAATGCCAGAGCTCAGAGATGAGGCAACTTAAGGTGTGGCCACCAGTAGTAGAGCAACTATGATTGGGAATGCACAAGAGGCCAGAATTAGAGGAGTGCAAGTAACTCATAGGGTTGTGAGGTTGGAGATTACAGAGTTAGGGAGGGGCAAGGCCATGGAGGGATTTAAAAAGATGAATGAGAAAACTGGTGAAGGCAAAGGCTACTGATTTACTGAAAATCAAGATTCAGCTGGAGGGAGGTGAGATTCCTAACACAAGGTCTAAGGATAGAGATTCAGCTCTCCCAACATGTCTAAGCACCAGTGCCTCAGGAGGCTCAGGTTCTCACGGCAGGTTCCGGCTGATATCTGCAGCTTCTTGGATCAAGGCCTTCCTCCCAGTAGAACAGGCGGGCATGCGTTGCCAGTGGCTGAACTCTCTACTGGAGGCACCTCTTCTGAGGTGGAAGGGAGGGCTGGAAGGTGGAGGAGGCCAGGAGTACACAATCAGGCTCCAGGGGAGCCACCTTTGGGAGGACAGGCACAAGGGGTGCAGGGCCAAGAGGTAGTCCAAGGCAGAAGGGGCCACAGAAGACGCCACTATCCTGCTACCAAGGTATACAGACGGCGAAACAGCTACCTCAATATGTCTGAGGTGCACTGCTGAAGGAGGCTCCATATCTCAAGGGAGACAGTCAACTATATCTGTCAGATGATTGGGCCTGAGATCTGTGCGAACTGTGTGGGTAGACACCCCTTGCCAGTGACTCTAAAGGTTAGCTGCCCTCAACCTTTATGCCTCTGGCTCCTTCCAAGGGTCTGTGGGTGATCTTTGCGGTGCCTCCCAATCAGCTGTCCACACTTGTGTCAATGCATGTTCAGGCATGCATTGACCTTCATCCACTACCGTTGGGACCAGGCAAGCCAGACACAGTGAGCCAGAGGCTTCACGACGATTGCTATCTTCCCCCACGTCCAGGGTGCTATAGACTGCACACATGTGGCCATCAAGGCGCCAGCAGGTGAGTCCGGTGTCTTCGTCAACAGGAAGGGCTTCCACTCCATGAACATGCAGATAGTGTGTGATCACAGGATGCTGATTCTACAAGTCTGTTTAAGGTACCCAGGCAACTCCCACGATGCCTGCATCCTCAGACACTCCCAGGTGCTGGGGCTCTTCAGTGTTCCAGCCCGGCTTGATGGATGGCTGATGAAGTTCTGATGAAGAGTCATACGGACTCGAAATGTTAACATTGTCTTCCTCTCCACAGATGCTGTCAGACCTGCTGAGTTTTTCCAGCTATTTTTGTTTTTGTTTCAGATTTCCAGCATCTGCAGTATTTTGATTTTATCTTGATGTTTGGCTGCTGGGTGACAAGGGCTAGCCACTCGGAAGGTGGCTCATGAAGCCTCTCTATTCAGGAACAGAAGCTGAGCAGTGATATGATAGGAGTCATGCCTCCACAAGGGCTGTGATGGAGAGAGCCATTGGTCTTCTCAAGATGCACTTCTGATGCCTGGACCGCTCAGGGGGCGCACTCCTGTACCCCACAGATCGTGTGTCGCCGATAGTGGTTGCATGCTGCGCTGTCCACAGTCTTGTGCTGGAAAGTAGGGACACTGTGGACGTTGAAGATGTTGACTTAGTGTCTGCGGCTGCACATTATGAGTCCAGCAGTGAGTCCGAGAATGAGCATGCACAGGGAAATGCTGAGGGGCTTGACGCTGACCCGGGCATACTCCAGGGAGGCAGGGACACCCGGGAGGCTTTAATCCAATGAACCTTCAGCTAGCACACCATATATGGACTTCCAGGACAAGCCTGGGCTGTAGACTCCATACTCGATACCTAAGTGCAAAATCTGCCTGGTTAGGAACATTAACTAAGGTCCTTGTTAATAAAGCAGAATGCCCCCAAAATACTCATAACATTTTTGGAAACCATCCACCTGCAGAACCAAAGAGGCACCCTCAGCCATGGTGACATGAATTTAATATTACAACCAAAGAAACTGAATGAAACAAAATGACAAAGGTGTTAAAAATCACACCAACTCATAAAGACCTCATTGCGGGCCAACACAAAAGCACCAGTGATAAACCCGTGGTGTGCCTAAGGTGCCTTATGTTTATGTTTACGGGTGCTACATCTTGGCGCTGACCCCTCGCTGGGACTGGCATCTGAGACAGCCTACTGACTCTGCTGTCCTTGTTGGCTTCAATGACCTTGGCAGTCATCCTCTGGCCCTTAGAACTTGTGCTTGCCCTGCCTGGGAGGGAGCTGCCAGTTTCACAGCTGGCATCTCTCTAGTCGTTGCAGCTTCACCAGATGCAACGGTCACTGACAGAGGGGCAGAGGAGCTGCTGCCCTCATCTGGAGCGCCCTGAGAGGAACCCGCACAGCTGACAGGCAGCTGCTGCGCCGACGTGAGATCGCTTCGGAACTCATTGCTTATTGTGGGTGGATGAGCACCGAGTTGGGAAACTTGGTGCCCAGACCATGTCCCACATTGGCAAAGATCAGCTGAGGTCAATGCCAATGTGAGGGCTTGCAACCCCAAGAAGCCCTGAAGGGTCTCCTGGAGGAGCCTCTCCACGTGAGTCACCACTCTCTCCATGGAGGATGTGTGACGCTCGGACATGAGGCTCATTGCTTCGGCAATAGTCTGCGTAGACTCCTCCACCACGGACACACCAAGCCAAGCAGAGCCTCATGTATCTCCACCAGATGCTTCCGCACAACCAGCCACATTTCCTGCTCTTGTTGCGTCGCGGACGACTCCAGAGGCACATCATCAGGCACTGACTGAACATATGCCTGGTCCCTTGCAGTCCTCCGACTGCTGGCGCCATGGGCACTCTCTGTCTTTGCCAGCTCCTCCAGCGACTATGATGTGCCCTCACTGCTGTGCCCCGGGATGTTAGCCAATGTTCTAATTCCCACCGAGGTGCTAGTATCTGCGCTGGTGCGTGCCTGGCAGAGATGATGTGACGTTGGGGAGACTTCAGGGCCTCTGCTGCTGCTCCTCCCAGCCCCTGCTCTGCTGACGCTGAAAGGAAGAGCAAGGATATTGGATCAGTTAACTTGGAGACAGTGTCAATGTGCGTCCCTGTCTCCTGGATCATTATGCGCTCATCCTTCCATAAGCAATGGTCAAGCCATGTTGCAAAATTCAATCATGAACATTCAGCACTACCATGGCTGCTGGGAGAACAATGGTGATCTTACTGCTGGGCATACATACCTGCCCGTGGCACCCCAGCCTCACCAATACCTGTGGACCTGGGTGCATGGTGCCTCTCCAAATCTAGGGCCTCCTGCTTGAAGTAGCTGAGAATCGCCAACTGTGCCAGGCCACTGCCAGTCCTCACCTGCTCGGCAGTATTATGTGCATTTTTCACCTGAAAAGGCGAGAAGAGCATTGATTAGTGCTACTTGGACTCTCTTCGTGGACGGACCACCCCAACCAGAGTGGGATATTGCAGGCCCCCAGTGTCTCCTCACCCAGCTGCTACCAAACACTCACACAAAGATGCTCGGCCTGCCCCCACCCCCTTGACCAAATGCTGCCTACTTCACATTAGGCACCACACGGCCTAACCTTCCAATAGTAAGGAGGCGCAAGCAGGTGGAGCGCAGAGGATAGCAGAACAATCAGTGCCAATGCCACCTTAAAGCTCCCCTCCCAGCATGTCATCACCCTGACTTTGACATGCCCTGGAGTTCCAGCACTGCACCCAGGTGCAGCTCCTCCAGGTTGCCCCCAAAACAGTAATGTGGGTCTCAGTGTACCACATGCTGCGGGGGCAGAACCCATCTCTTCACCCACCCTCTCAGGGTGACCTCGGCATGGGCAATATCTGCTGGCCCACCCAGCGAAGGACATATACCGTCAATGATTCAATTCAGTCACTACACTCAGACTTGGGGGGGGTGGGCGGTGGGGAGGGGGTGACTGGGGATGGGGGAAGCCTACCTAGTAAGTGACCAATGCCAACATGGTACTCATTCTTCCTGAGTGCAACAGGTTGTTAAAGCACTTGCGACACTGGATCCAGATGCGCCGCACCATATCGCGGGAGCTCACCACCTACTCCACCCCCTCCCAGACACATTTGGTCATGTAGGGGGGCCTCCTCCGCCTGTCCTGGGGTACCAGGACCTCCCACCATGCTGCCACCTCCGTGAGGAGGGCAGAAAGGCAATCATCTGAAAAATGAGGGGCACAGTGCGCCCCTGCCCTACCCTCCCGCTTGGCCTGCTCACCAGCAGCGCTCTGGGGAGCCCTTCCACTGGGCATGATTCACAGCCTTTGAAAGGCTGCAGCAACTTTTTAAAACAGGCTGCTGGGTCGCCATTGAATCCGGCAGTCATTGCAGTCCTGCTGCCATCCGCCCACTCCCGCTGTCCTCAGGAGCCACGATTCACGCTGGGCGGGCCTTAGTTGGCCTGCCTGCATAAAATGGCAGCACGAACCCAATCAACTGCGGCAATTGGGCCCGTGCCCGTGCCCACTCCTGCTCCACCCGCCCGACAGGCAGAAAATTCTGCCCCTAGTGGAGGCTAGGCACTTTTCCATCCAAAGATTCTGGGGGCCAATGCTCCACCTACCGTTTTTAAATAATCCCCCTGCGCCTCCACCCTCACCCCACCCAGCCTCCCCTGGCGGTGATTGTAAGACATGCATACTAATTAGGAGCAGGAGTAGGCCACTCAAGCCATTCGATAAGATCATGGCTGATCTGATTTCTCCACATTCCTGCCATCCCCTATAACCTTACTTATCAGGTTTCTGCTCACTTCTGCCTTAAGAATATTCAAAGACTCTACTTCCATCATCATCAAGGAAGAGAGTTCCAATGACTCACCACCCTCCCTGAGAAAAAAAACTTCTCATTTCTGTCTTAAATGACCGATCCCTTATTTTTAAACAGTGAGCCCTGGTTCTAGATTCTCCCAAAAGAAAAAACATCCCCTCCACAACCACCCTGTCAAGACCCCTCAGATCTTATTTGCTTCACTCAAGTCAGCTCTTACTCTTTGTAAACTCTAACAGATACAAGCCTAGCCTGTCCAATCTTCTGTCGTAAGACAACCTGCCATTCCAAGTATTAGTCTAGTAAGCCTTCTCAGAACTGCTTCCAAAGCATTTACGCCCTTCATTAAGTAAGGAGACCAATACTGTACACAGTACTTCAGATGTGGTCTCATCAATGGCCTGTATAACTGAAGCATAACCTCCCTACCTTTGCATTCAATTCCCCTCGCAATAAGCAATGAGTCCATTAGCCACCTCATCTATTTGCTGCACCTGCATACTAACTTTTTGTGATTCATGCACTAGGACATCCAGATCCTCCTGCATCTCAAGGCTCTACACTCTCTCACCATTTAGACAATATGCTGCTTTTTTATTATTCCTGCCAAAATGGACAACTTCACATTTTCCCACATTATACTCCATTTGTTAGATCTTTGCCAACTAATTTAAACTACCTATATTCCTTTGTAGCCTCCTTATGTCCTCTTCATAACTTACTTTCCTACCTATCGTTGGTAAGCAAATTTAGCAACCATACCTTCAGTCCCTTCACCCAAGTCATTTATACAAATTGTAAAAAGTTGTGGGCCAGCACTGATCCCTGTGGCACACCATCCATTACATCTTGCCAACTAGAAAATGATCCATTTATGCTTACTCTCTGTTTCCTGTTATCTAGCCAATCTTCTATCCATGCCAATATATTACCACCTGTACTGTGAGCTTTTATTTTCTGCAATAACCTTTGCTGTGGCACCTTATCAAATGCTTCCATGAAGCCTTAAGTACAGTACATCCACTGGTTCCCCTTTATCCACAGCACGTTATTTCCTCAAAGAACTCCAATAAATTGGTGAAACATGATTTCCCTTTCACAAAACCATGTTCACTCTGCTTGATTACCTTCTAAGTGCCCCACTATAACATCTATAATAATAGCTTCTAATATTTTCCCATTGACAGATGTTAAGCTAACTGGTCTATAATTTCCTGGCTCCCTCCATTTTTGAATAAACGAGTTACATTCGATATTTTCCAATCTGATGGACCCTTCCCTGAAATCAATGCATCAACTACCTCGCTAGCTATTTCTTTTAAGACCCTAGGATGAAACCCATCAGAACCAGGGACTTGTCAGCCCACAGTTCCAACAGTTTGCTCAATACCACTTCCCTGGTGACTGTAATCTTCTTGAATTCCTCCCTCCCTTCCATTTCCTGATTTACATTTATTTCTGGGATGTTACTTATATCCTCTGTAGTGAAGACTAATGCAAAATATCTGATCAGTTCATCTGTCATCTCCTTATTTTCCATTATTAGTTTCTCAGACTCACTTTCTATGGAACCAATACTCATATTGTTAACCCTTTTTAATATCTAAGGAAACTCTTACTATATGCCTTTATTTCTAGCTAGCTTTCTCTTGTACTCTTAATTTTTCCTTCCTTATTAATCTATTAGTCATTCTTTGCTGTTTTTTTATATTCTGTCCAACCTTCTGACCTGTCATCTTTGCACAATTATATTCTTTTTCCTTAAGTTTGATGCTATTTTAACTGTTTTAGTTAACCACAGATAGTGGGTCCTCCCCTTAGAATTTTTCTTTCTCGTTGGAATGTATCTATTCTGTGTATGCTGAAATAGCCCCTAAAATGTCTGCTACTGCATCTCTATTGACCTACTCCATACCTAATTTGCCAGTTCATGCTATGCTTTCATGCCCTCATAATTGCCCTGATTTAAGTTTAAAATACTAGTCTTGGACCCACTCTTCTCTCCCTCAAATTGAATGTAAAATTTAATCATATTATGATCGCTACTATCAGGGGCGCCTTCACTATGAGTTCATTAATTAATCCTAACTTGCTGCACAATTCCAGGTCTAGTGTAGCCTGCTCTCTGGTTGGCTCCAGAATGTGCTGTTCTTAGGGACTATCCAAAAAATATTCTAAGAACCCTTCATCTAGGCTACATTTGCCCATCTGATTTTTCCAGTCTATTTGTAAATTAAAGTTCCCCATGATAATCACTGTACCTTTCTGATAAGCTCTCACTATTTCTTCCTTTGTACCATGTCCTACCATGTAATTACTGTTAGGGTACCTGTATGCTACTCCCACGTGACTTCTTGCCTTTATCATTTCTCATCTTCATCTGAACCACTTCTACACCCTGATTTCCTAAGCTTAGGTCATCCCTCTGCTAATATCATCATTAATTAACAGAGTCACCCCTCTAGCTTTTCTTGATCCTCCTTTTTAAATGTATTGTATCCTTCAATAGTCAGGTCCCAATCTATGTCATCCTGCAGCCATGTCTCTCTAATGGCTATCAGATTGTACTTATTTATTTCTATTTGCACTATCAATTCATCTATTGTCACGTCTATTCGGATACAGAGCCTTTAGTTTTGTCCTTTCATTATTTTTGTAACCTCAAGCCTTGTCTGTTGATTTTCTCTTAGATCTGTACTCTCTATCCCTTCCTGCCACAGTCTGTTTATCGTTCCCCATATTAATACCTTTCTCACTTGCCTTGTTGCTACTCTTTGATTTAACAAATAATCCTAAATTTGAATCCTTGCCCCCATTATTTAGTTTAAAGCCTTCTCTACCATCCTAGTTGTACGACTTGCCAGAATGCTGGTCCCAGTGAGGTTCAGGTGAAAACTACCTCAACAGTATAGGTCCCACTTTCCTTGGTACTGGTGCCAGTGCCCCAGGAATTGAAACCCATTTCCCCCACACCAATCTTTGAGGCACACATTCATCTCTTTAATTTTATTTACCCTATACCAATTTGCTCATGGCAGGTAATAATGCAAAAATTATTACCTTTGAGATTCTGCTTTTTAATTGTCTACTGCTGTGGCCATAGGCCGCTCTGGGGTGATGTTCCCCTCTATGATGATGTACTCCAGCTGTAGCCTCCTTTTAAGTTTTAAAAAAGTCTCCAGAGGATGCCTTCATCTTAAGGCACTGTCTCTTTCACCTATCCACATTGGCAGTTCCCAGCAACAATGGGATGACGTCCTTAAGTGGCCTTTAATTATCCATTTAAGGGCCTCAATTGGCCTCCAGGAGGAAGGCTATCCTTGACCTTCTCCATCCCTGACTTAATCTGGCACGCCACTGCCCACCTTCCCTCTATGCCCCCCACCCCAGCCTTTTAGCCTACTCCATTAGGGGGAATTAACTTCTGCTTTCCTTGTCTGCCCAGCATAAGTACCTGCTACCCCACTTTTGTGTTAATCTTCTTATAATTTTAAGATTCATGCGCACAATTGCAGGTGGTAGCAGCTTGCCAGCATGCGACAGGCACAGTTGCATGGCCTTACCAATGAAGGAGATTGAATCATCATGACTGAGGCTGAGACGGCCTACAGGGCTGAAAGCCTTGAAGACGACAGCATACTCATACCTAATCCTTCTCCTCACAGCCCATTTTCCCTTATCCCACAACTTGTTATGATTTTCAAGCTGCAGTTTGTCCAAGGATGCAGTTTTTGCTTTTTCCCCATTCTCCTCCACAATCCTACCGTTGTCCTTTTCTCCTTTCAGATACCCATGTATTGCAAACTGGCCATGTAATGGTACTGTAACAAGAGATGGAAGAGGGTGAAGAAACTGATGAAGAATAAAGATCATTCATCCCTCTCACACCTCTAGTCACCAGCTCAGATACTGACACTGTGCATTCTTTAGAGGGTAATTTAGAAGTTGAATCTGTAAGTCATGAGAGATTAAGCATGACTGGCATGCAACCAGGGACTGAGGGAAAGGATAATGCAGGTATTAGCTCCCTGGAAGGTGAGGATGCACAAGAGATCTGCTGCAGAGGATGCAGTTGAAGACACCAATGAGGTGGCTTACAGTAAAAGATTGATAGGTATGCTCATATGCACGGTGTTCAAGGCAGAAAGCTTGGGAGCCTATAGTTTCCCATTGCCTTCTCAATGACAACACCTCAGCCAATCAGAGTCAACTTATCAGCACCCTTTTCTCCTGTAGTATAAATTGCCATGATTGTTAGAAATTTGGGGCATTCTTGCATTTGTCCTGATGAGTGCAAGACAAAAAGCTTTGGCAACATGTCTCTTTTTTCAATATCCAAATCAAATTGAATGAAATTAGTCCACTTATTTTGTTTAGTATGAGCGGACAAACATGCAGTTTAGAAAAAGAAACCCCAAGTCTTAGTCGGCTGAGGAATGATCTAATTGAGGTCTTTAAAATGGCAAAAGAATTTAATAGAGTAGATACAAAGAAACAGAGAAAAGACTTGGAAACAAAAGTTATATTTAAAGCAGTGTACTTATTAAAACAGAGGCCAGAATTTTTAGGCCGGTGTGCCGGTGTGCGCCTGACCCAATCAGATGAGAAATCGCGTGGGATGACGTCGGGCGAGTGTCCTGACCTCATCGTGCGCTTGTGATATTTCAGTCGGTAGGCACATGCAACAGTCGGAAACGCGCTTGCTGACAATTAAGAGGCTAGTTAGTGCAATTAAAGTTGTAATTGTCTCTGATTTTTCATGGTCCATCCAACCTTATGGTTGGCGGACGGGCAAATAGGCCAGGCAGACTGCATTTTTCATGAAACCTCATCAAAGGGTGGGATGAGGTTTATGTTATTAAAAAAAATAAAAATGTATGGACAGAATTTTCATTGTATATATGTTCAGGTGACTGATTACGATGTGTGGACATATTTTTCTGGATTTTAAAGACTTTATTTATTGGTTTTAAAGTCTTCAGCTCCCTAATGTAACTCTCTGCCTTCAGGAAAGCTTTCATTCAGTGCCTGCCCATACCTGCGCTTATGTCAGCATCCGCCCTCCTCCCGCCCCCATCCCAGCAGCAATGAGCATTTCAGTGCATGCTTCACACTGGCTGGCCGATAATTGGCCAGCCAGTGTGAAATCGTGGTCGGGGGCCAATCGCGGGTGGTGGTCCGTTCCCCGGCCGTTCCCGGTCCGCCGATTATGTCCACACGCTGAACTAAAAATCCTGCCCAAAGTCTAGTTTTTAAAATAGCACTGATATGAAGAGTTGTTAAAATACTATTTCTTCCAGACCAAAGGAAAAATTAAGCAATTCATTAGTCTGTGTCAATAGTTGATAAATATCTCCAAACCATTGTGTTTGGAGCTCCCTGGTTCTCGGTGCTTGGTAGAGGTTTTGTGGGGGGTGTCTCTCTTAAGAGTCATGAATAGAGATTTACAAGAAAACTGACAGCCATTCAGGTTTTCAGCAGTAGGCTGTGAGGGCAAGCTTTCACCAGGCTTGGAAGGAATATGCAGGAGTGAGGTGACCCATTGATGTGGGGAAGCAGGGCGTCTTCATTATTCTTGTATTGTTACGTGAAAACAAGTTGTAATTATTAAATTAAGAGAATTTGCTCGTAATGGTTCTCCAATATGTTTATTTGCTGTGAAATAGAACAATTTATCAATTTGTATTTGGCCTCATTTTACCAGGTGCTTTCTCAGTTTACTTTTGGAATCTTATTCATATCGCATCAGAATAGCTTTGTTAAATCTCTGGAATAAGCTACCATAATATGAGTAGGTATTGAGGAGGGTAAGGGCCATGTGATGCACTTGTGTGTTTGACTGAGACCACTGAACACAAGAAGGTGTCTATGGCAGCCCCAAAATGTAAAAACCATTTTCTACATTTGCATGGACCATTTGAGCGCAAGTTTTGCACACTGCACAGCTAGATTAACAAACTTTGCATCATTTAAACCTGTGAAGCTGCAAAGGTAGGAAATGAATGTAACTACAAGTGTATAGATATGACTGTCTAATTTTCTTTTGTCCCCAATATTAATTTTTGCATTTGCCAATGTGATGAGCTGCCATTGAACATGACCAAAAATGGAGCTATTGGCTATTAGAAAAAGAGGAGAATATTTGCCTTAAAGGCATAAGGCACTTATGACTAAAATTATTTAAGTAATTTCTTGTCTTTGTATTTTAGTGTGGAAAACCACTTCCAGGTCTCACAAAGCAGGATGATTGTTGTGGGAGCGTAGGAATATCATGGGGATACCATAAATGTACAAAATGTCCTCCAAAACCAGGTAAGCCATCAAGTTTTTTAAGAGCTATAACATAAGCTCTTATTGCTAGATAATCTATTAGACATTAGCCAGATTAGCAGGCACAGGCCTGTGTGAACAAACATTTTCCCATTCCATTCACCTTGACTAGATACCTTTAGAGAATCACACCCAAAACCTTGTTCTTTTTTAATGATGAGCATCCTTTCTTTGTGAACATATCTGACGGAAGCTCTTTAACCTAAGTTATGCTGGAATGTACATTGGTTTCCATGCCAGCTTGCTGATAGAAACTTGCACTGAAATTTTCTGAGAATCTCATGATGATACATTTGAATGCAAAAACCAGTGTAAACCACAACAAAATGCGCAAAAATAATCCTTTTTTAAAAATATCCCTATTCATCTGCTTGATATTATGTAAACTAATCTTTGAACTAATAAGGCTATCACATATACACGTTAAGCACAGCATGTTTACAAAAATGCAATTTTGGGATCTTTTCTTAATGTAACAGATTCTGATACCATAAGCACACAAAGATACAGAAAATACAATGGGGAGAACTTTAACTGCCAAGGGGGCGAGGCTTTAAGGATGAACAAGGAGTTGATGGGGGTGGAGGGGGTTAAATTGCTGGGGTGTCAGAAACCCACCATATTCCTGCTCGCTTCCAGGTTTTACTGGAGTGTGTTCTGGGGTGAGTGGGAAACCCTTGTGGAAATATTGGGTCAATGATTTACATATTCAAATAAGCAATCAAGTTTGGCTTTAACTCAGGATTCTGGATTGAACAGCCAGTGAACAGGTTTCTCAAGCTTTGTGGAACTTGCCTGGGTAAACAAGGCAAGAACATTGTTGGAAATCATTGATAAATGAAACTGACACCCTGGAAAGAGTGAAGTTGCATTATGGGAAAGGCTTGGCTTATAGGACTTGTTCTGAGAGCCAGGTTTTACTGCTTCACGGGTGATTCCCAATTTTTTTGGAAGTCATTTTACCCACCTTGAACTCTAGTTCACCTTGATCTGATCTGACCTGCTGTCAGCCTTCAGTGCAGCACAGGAGCAGCTTCTGCAACTATGGTATGGACCTCTGAGGAGGAATAAGAGGAGTAGTCATATCAACAGCAGCACCAGGAGGCACACCAACAGCACCAACAGGAACAAGAACAGCACCAGCAGCAACAATACCACTAACAGCAGCTATCTTCTCCCCAGCCTCATTTTGTCCAGAGGAGATGGCCACAGAGCTCCAGTTTAAAGGAGGTGATACCCCTAGCACAGGATATACAGGCAGAGGATGAGCTTTCTTGACATGACAGTGCCTCAGGAGGCTCAGGCTTTTGCATCTCCCACAGGTTTTCATCTCCAAACAGAGTAAGCAGGCCGGAATTTCGGCATCCGGCAAGCAAGGCCTGCTAGCTGGAATCATCCCCCCACGCTGGATCATTCTGGCACATCGGTGTGCAATTAGAATAACATTTTTCACAACAGGATATAAGCAACGTGCATGTGGCGACCTGCACATCGCTCGTCACTTTGTTAGTTTGCCTACCTTGCATCGTGCAGCACTTGTGGGAATCAGTGCCTGGCTTTGCAGGCAACACCACCTCGTTTGGAAACAACGGCTACGTCTGAGGACCTGGTTCGTGACACCTGTAAGGACCCCACCACGTTCAAAGGAGAGATACAACAAGAACTATATGGTCTCAGAGATGATTGTTGAACAGGCTGTTGGGTTGCTGAAAATGTGATTTCCTGCATCCATTCGCGGTGGGCGTCAAGGCGGGCGGTAGCGTAAAATATCGCAAGAAGGCCACAAATCAGTTTTACATCATCGTGAAACCAGTTTGCGATCGTCGGCTCCACCCATCAATGGCGGTCCGCATTTCCCATCACGGCACATCAGGAATGTCATTTAATGCATTTGCATCTCATTATAAGCCCCGCTCGCCAGAATCAGCCCCCACACTGGATCATCTGGGCACATCAGCATGCAATTAGCGACGTGCACTTGGCAACCTGGACTTTGCTGATCACTTTGAGGTTAGTTTGCCTACCTTGCATTGCGTAGCACCCACAGGAATCAATGCCAGTCTTTGCAGGAAGCACCACATCACTTTCAGAGGGGTGTCACAGGCAAGTCTCTACCTACCAGATCAGCGGGAAGGTAGAGTGCCTTTTAATGGGCTGCAGGGTTAGGGCTACACTGGGGAAAGGGGGAACTGGCCTGAGGTTTGGAAAGGTGCTGCAGAAATAGGCCTGCACTGGGGAAGGGGGCAAATGGCCTCAGACAGGAGAAGAAATTGTAAGGCTAGACCTGTACTGGGGGTTACGAGTGGGGAAGGTTGCACTCAGACAGATGACTGGGGTTGTTGTTGAGGGGGTATATGGTGAACAGTATTAGTGGCCTCAAATTGTGGAAGGGTGAGGTCCACATGGGCCGTAGGCACATCCACTTCAAAAAGTTCAGGGGTTAACAAACAGATATGCAGCAGAAGCACGACGGGATCAAGGAATACGGGGTGGATGAGGAGGTCTATGAGGGAGGGAAACCTGAACATGAAGCTCCTCCAGGATGACGGGAGGGGTTTCCACACTCACACAGGAAGGGTCCAAGCTTATCTGGCAGTAAGAGTTCAGCACCACCACCTTTCAAACTGTAGTGATAGCGCAGTACAAAATTAAGATGAGGAGATGCTCTGCTAGTGAGGGCTCTACGGGCATATTGGAGGGCAGGTATATGCACTGTGTGAGGAGGGGATGGGGCGGGTGGGCACTGATTACATTGGCATGCAACTGAACTGGGCATTCCCAAATAAGAGAGAGACACAGCTGAGACATGTTAGGAGCTTTTCAATGATATTGCAAGGAATCAGGAAAGTGAAGCAGGAATTCACCAAGGCTCCTTCAACAGCATCTTCCAAACCTGCGACCATGTAGAAGGACAAGGACAGCAGATAGATGGAAACATCACCACTTGGAGGTTCCTCTCCAATTCACTCACCATCCTGACTTGGAAATATATCATTGTTTCTTCACTGTCACTTGGTCAAAATCCTGGAACTCTCTCCCTAACAGTACTGTGGAAATACCTACACCACATAGACTGCAGCGGTTTAAGAAGGCAACTCACCACCACCTTCACAAGGGCAACTAAGGATGGGCAATGAATACTGACGCAGCCAGCGAAGCCCACATCCTGTGAATGAATGAAAAAAAAAGCAATGATGCCCATTCATGTGGAACTAGTCCCGCAAAGTGGCACTAATCGATCTCCTTGTTTTAACCCCTTGTTCACAGCGTGGAAATTCCCCAGAGTAATAACGAACTCCAGAGCAATTGGATGAATGGACAAGCTCCAGAAGCCTGTTAGAAAGTTGGCGCTGAATGGTTTACTGAAGGGAAGCCTTAGGCTGCCCTCAAATAATCTAACTTCCTGAATGAGCATTTACCCTCACGTTTATTCCCAAGAGTGTAGTATTAGAGTGCAGTGAATGAGGCTCCCAACGTCTGGACTGAAAGTTGCACATCCAAGGGCCTGGCCAAAGCAACATCATAACAGTCAGTCATATTGTGGGGGAGGGACTGGTGGTAATTTAAGGGGTGAGTACTCTCGACATGGGAACATAGCCCTTGAACCCACATTTACTGACGAATCATTGACAGAAAGAGCATCCATGGAGACTAATGGTGACACTTGTCTCTTTCTCATTGATACTGCAGTGAGGAGGCCATAAGGAAGATGGAGGCTGGATTTATTTCTGCCTGCATTTTCACTTTCAGGTAGGAGAAAGGAAAGAGAAGCTTGTGACAGAGGCACCTGGATCGTCAAAGGGAGGAGCAAGGCCCCCAAGACCAAGGGCCGCAGGACCACCTCTGGACGCAAAGGATGGTGCTCACAGAGATGTTGTGTATAGACGGCTCGCAAGACCCAGGGTTTACAGAACTCGCATGTTTTATCTGCAGATGAGTGAGAACCAGTGTCGCCGATGGGTCTGCATGTCCAGAGATCTGGTGTCTCACGTTTGCCACATTCTCCAGGACTTGGTGCCACTGCGAGGGCACCCATTGCCGATGGCTGTGAAAGGAACAGCTGCTTTGAAGTTCTTCACCAGTGGCTCCTTCCAGGACTCCACTGGGGATCTCTGTGGGACCTCTCAAGCATCCATGCACAAATGCATTCATGAGGTCACAGACACCCTTCTTGCCAAGGCCCACATTATGTCAACTTTGACAAAGATCAAGCAAGTGAGGATGCCAGAGCACTGGCCTATGCTGAGATTGCCAGATTCCCACAGGTGCAGGGTACCATCGACTGCACTCATGGCCATAAAAGCAACAGGCACTGCATTACATAAACTGGATAGGCTACCGCTCACTAAATATACAGCTAGCCTGTGACCACAAGAAACTGACCTTTCGGGTTTGTGCTAGATATCCAGGAAGCATCCACGACTCATACATCTTGAGTAGAACACAGATCCCGGATATCTTTGAGAGACTAAACAGGATCCAGTGCTGACTCCTTGGTGACAAAGGGTACCCGCAAAGGGCGTGGCTGATGATGCCGCGTGGAAGCTTCAGACTCTTGCAAAGAGGAGGTACAATGAGCATTGGTGGAGCACACCATAAATATCCTAAAGATGTGATTCCAATGCCTGGATAGATCTGGCGGAGCACTCCAGTACACTCCCCAGAGGGTGTCACACATCATTGTGGCTTGCCGCAGGCTGCACAACCTGCCGCTGCAAAGGGGGGAGGGCTTGCCAGATGATGAGATAGAGAAGCTGCATTTCTCTTTCAATGAGGAGGACCTCGAAGGGGATGAGGATGATGAGTTTGAGGAAGATGAGGCTGCAGGGGAAGAGACACAACGCAGGCATGCCCATGGGGTCCTGATAGCCATCAGATTCTGCCAGGAGGGTGGCAAGTTGTAGTGAGTATCCTCTTGGACCTCTTGGAGCATGAAATACAGCATTGCAATTCCTCTCATTTCACCCATGTACTTCAATATGAGAGTGAGTAGTTACACTCAGGCTCTCACTGTCCTGATCCTTTGAAGGATGATGAAGCCTCAGGAGCAGGTGTCCTTGCTGAGATGAGGTGCTAACTGGAGGAGGGTGTCCCAGTATCATACATCAGAAGGTACTGCCTCTTCAAGCGTCTCTTCAGCACCCCAGCTGCGAAGGCATCCTACAAGAACCAGGAGCTGTCGGTTGATCCTCAGTGGTCTTGTAGCTGAATGCCTTCAATGTGACAAGGCTAATGAAGGAGATCCATCTGAAGCAGCAGAATTACACACTATGTTAACATCCATGGTGAATCAGATAATTCACACTTGGGACAAGGCAGGCAATGCCATTCCACTGCTGTGAATCCATTTGTAGTTGACTCAGTCACCTGTGGCGCATTCTTCCAAATCACACTGACATCCAGCACTGAGTTAGGTATCCTGCACTACATTCATTCTCAGCTTGACAGAGATGCCTGACCACCTGAGCACGATGATATCAAACACTTGTCTGCCAGACAGTAAAATGCCTCTTCTTTGATGCTGACATTGTGCTCTCATGGCCAGCCTTGGCCCTTGCCAAGTCCACATTGCTGACACACCATGATGTCCCAAGGGCACACACCATTGCTAATAAAGAGCAGGCTCCTATCCCATTGCTCCCTTCCACATTGTCTAAAGCAACCATGAGCACTTCCATAGCCTGCTCAAAGCCTTTATTGCCTGCCAGAAATTACCGTTTGGAATTAATGTCAGTGACCTCAGCCAGTGCTCAGGTGAGGGCATGCACAATCATGCATCTATCGTTTGTGATAACAGCCTTCTTTCCACAAGACACATAACTACAGAGTGGGAGATGCACAAGCTTGGACGTTCGGGTGCCAGGACAATAATGTGGTTGTGAGGGGCCGAGCTTTGTCACCTTGAGGTGGCAAGGTGCCCCCAATTATTGGTGAGCTTAGCAGATGCACACTCTGAAAGTCGAAAACATGGTTGGCTGACAGCAGCGCACACGAGGTCTGAGTGTGGGCTCATAGCATGAAAACTCAGCAGAATTTTGGCTTCCAGTAGTCAGTGACCTCTGATGTCCCTGCCTCTCCCTGCTTTGGAGTAGATTGTGTGCTGTGCTCACCGATTGTGATCCAAAGGCTGCTCTAGAACTAGGTCCCACTGAGGTGTGTGTCTCTGCACTGGCAGAGGGTGTGGGTGAGTGCTGTGATGGGTCTTTAAAGATGCTGTCCTCAGGTTCCTCATTAGAGGTGTCCTTGGGGCAGAAGCTAAGGGCCTAGCTGGCTGAGGACCTCGGGCACATGGTAGAGGTACCTATGAAAGAAAGCAGGGATAATTAGTGCATGGCAGCCAAATAAAAAACAGAACAGTACACTCTCAGTAGCGCTGAGTGAGGGATGAGGTGGTGCAGAACCCTCACGCAGGTGTTTGCCACCAACCTCAACGCCACCACAGGGACAGTCCATGTGCTCTCCGGCCAGCTCAATGGAGCGATTTTCAAAGGGAGTGAGAACCTTGAGTTCTGGCACTCTACCCCAGTCTGGGACTTCTCCCTTTTACTGTATCAGCTTTACTGAGCTTGTCTTGCATAAAGATAAATGGAGAGAGTATGAACAAGACACATGCCAGGGCTGATGAGAAGGATGCCTGGCATGTGTGGGTGGTGAGTAGAGCCATGGACAGGATGAGGACGGGATCTCCAGAGGAGATGAGGCCAGATGGAGACGTGAAGGCATGTGTGAGTGGTGATGTCCCTTGAGCTGGCAGTCAGTGAGAGCCTATGATTGTGTGATGGGCTTGTGAGTTGAGAGTGATAAGATGGTTGACTTTCCCTGGAAGCATGGATGAGATCGTTCATCCTTTGTCTGCACTGGGTAGCTGACCTCTTGTGGGCAACCTTAGCACTGACCACCGCTGCCATCGCACCCCAAGCCAGAGTGGTGAGGTTGATGGATCTCCTGTGGCCATCACAAGGGCATGGCAGCAAGCCTCTATGGCATCCAGCAGGCATTCGAGGGAGTTGTCACTGAACTTGGGGGCTGCTGTCTTTTGAGGCCATCTGTGGTATCTGTAGCAGTCCTGAGCTGGAGACTTTGCAAAAGCTGTGCATGGGTGCCGTTTAAATATGGCACCCAGAGTGAGGAACCGATGAGCTGATGTTAGGCCAGTGATCTGGTGTGTTACCCGTGCCTACATAATTAATGAGTTGGGAAGCAGACGATACAACATGAAAATCCGCCATATTGGTCAGTGGGAAAAGCACCGTTTTACAAGCCTGCTCCCGCACTTAGTGCCACGGGGGATAAATTTCACTTGAGTGTTTGAATTAAGTGTTTGATTCATTTATGTAGACATGTACAGAATGAGATTAACATAATTATATAAACCCAAGTGAATAACCTGTGCAACTAATAAGTCTTTCTCATCTACTTTTTCTGCTCCTATGTGGTGCAAATCCTGTGGCTTCAACAAAACAAGTTGCTTGTTTCCCTCCTCTGACAGCTGAGATACCTGTGTGGTGGAGGAGGACCTCTGGTTTTTGGAGTCCATGAGAACTCTGCCATTAGCTAGACTTCCTTCTAGCTAGACCCAATGATGCAACTGATTTCAGCTGAGTGTTCCAAATTCTCTGTCTGCATCTGGAACCACTTTCATTACCTGGTGGACCATAGGAGCAGGAGGAGGCCATTCAGTATTTGAACCTGCTCTGCCAGTTAATGCAATCATGGCTGATCATCCACTTAAATGCCTTTTTCCCACATTATCCTCATATCGCTTTGTGCCTTTGGTATTTAGAAATCTGTCAATCTCTGCTTTAAACATACTTAATGACTGAGCTTCTACAGCCTACTGGGGTAGAGAATTCCAAAAGTTCACAACCGTCAGAAAATTGCAGCAGGAAACTATCTGCATGATGGACCCTATTTACATATCTTAATGAGATTGCTGGCATAATCAGACAGGTACCTAAATCAACTGGCTGTTGGCCTGATGGAGGCCAACTCTAATCTATCAAGCTTTCGCTAATTTCACCCTCTACTGCTCTATTCACGCTGGCGGGGCTAAGTGGAAATTGGCCCTGATATCTCTTTTGATTTTTCTGACTGAAGAACCTGCAGTGGGTGAGGAGTGCTTCCATTGTGATTCTCTTTGAAGGACCAAGCAGACTTGATCAATGGCTATTTTGAGAAACTACGATATACCTTTGCCCTGACTATTATCACCACTTTGGAACTCCCACACTGAGGTGGAACATACAATTGATATCTTGGAGCAGCACCTTGCTGTCTGAACAAATTGGAGGGGTTGTAGTCTAAGGCATGACACTTATTTTTATCCTGACATAATTAGCCAAGGGAAAATGTTTAGTATGAATAAAGACAAACATCTGAAAATGCAATTCAAATTTTCCATATCACAAGGGTGAAATTAAAGGGCCACTGATTTCTGTTTCTAAACAGAACAAGAAATCCTGCTGAGTTTTGTAAACCTGATCCTTACTTGCTTTTTTATTTCTAAGAATTTAAGAATAGAGTTAACAGTGAAATGATGCACATAGTTTTTGTACTCATCTGCAATATAATTTAAATTAGCTAGTTTCTGACAATAATCATTGTAAATAAAGGGTTGTTGAGTTTGCAACATGTTTGGAACTTGTGGGACAAATAGTTTACCCTCACCCACGAGTATCTATGCCCTTCTCCCCATATAAAAACTTACAGTAAAGTTAAAGTAACTATCAGTCCTTTTTCCTCATCTGTTCTGCCTTAATGTAACTTCTCTGTGTTCATTATTGTTACATCATGGAAAAGTCTTTTTAGTCCTTTTATGTTATGAATCAGCAATTTAATAGATGGCATTCTTTATAGCCCACAGTTTATGGAAAAGATTCACAACTAAATTGACACCAGGTGCTTAGGTATAGGCAGTCAATGGAACTTATTTTGTCTCATATTGGTGACAGGAGCAAAGCTGTTTTATGATGATACCATAGCACATGCTTCTGTGGAAAATAATGGGGCTGTATCTTTTGATGGCTCAGTAGGTAAATGAACTGTATAATGTTATCTAATGAGGAGGTTCCTGAATGTCATAGTCTGTGCTGACTAGCTTAACTCAGACAAGGCAGGGGAGGGATCTTAGTGATTGGAAAGGGGCAATCTTTTGCACTCTTACATTCTGTCTATTGACCCCTGCTGAAAATTTCACACGTGAACATTGGGGGAGAACAGCATTAAACGAAGTTGTGGTACCTACTGAGGTTGAATAACCCATTAATGCTTGCTGTCCATTCATCAAAAAATGTCCATGCTAAAGGAACTGTACACAAACAAGAGGCACAGAATTCAGAAAAAGAGAGGGAGAGGCAAAATGGATTCTAAAGGATAGCAAAACAGTTTCCTGCTCCATGTCAGGCAGTATATCTTTCAAATTCTCTCATATTGGACAGACTTTTACAGGCCGCTTGAAGATGGGGAGTGGAGGTGGGGTGGGGGGCGGTGGCAGTAAAATGGTGTACACCCGTGATGTCATTCTGCCACTGACAATTTTATCAGTTGCTAGCGACAGGATAGATCAGTGGCTGACAGATTAGTGGTGGACAGGTAATTAAGGTCACTAAACAGCTAACTGTTAGGTATTTTCCTGCCTTTTCTGATTTTACTAGCAGTGCATGGGATGCTCTAGGACACCCTCTTCTAAACAGTAGTTCAGCATATCTCGCAGAATTTGTTGAGCAGTCTCATGGTACATGCAAGACCTGGGAAGAGGCTACAAAGGTTTCTTATCAACTTGTCTTACAAAATTTCTTGCTATAAACCTTCACACACCTTACAACATAGAACATACGTACAACAAGTAGCACAAACTCCATTTCCATGGAGTGCAGCTTCTACAGAGTACTTAACAGGGAATTATGTGAATGAGGGAATTCTGTGCAGCAAGGGTATTTGACAAAACAAGGAGCGGTGCAAGAGAGGGAAAGGTAGACAGTGAAACCTGAGAACTAAAGTATAGAGACATTAAATGAGTGATGCGGTAGGGGTTTGGTTGATGAGATTTAAAGTTTTTCCTCTAAGCTACGGCAGATGTTGATTGAGATTCTTCATTGACATGCACAAAGATGATGATGATGTCATCAAAGGTGTAAACCAAAGTTTCCTCTTTATCAGTACCTGAACACTCTGTGAAGCTCAAATTCACATTGAGGATACCCTCCATCATAATGTGCGGCACTACCACTGTGCTAAATGAGATAGATTTCAAACAGATCTAGCAAGTCAAAACTGAGCATCCATGAGGCGCTTGGGGCCATCAGCAGCAACAGAACTGTATTCAACCACAATCTGTAACCTCATGGCCCGTCATATCCCCCATTCTACCATTACCATCAAGTAGGGCAATCAACCCTGGCTCAATGAAGAGTGCAGGAGGGCATGCCACGAGCGGCACACCTAAAAATGAGGGGTCAACCTGGTGAAGCTACAACACAGGACTACTTGCTTGCCAAACAGTGGAAGTAGCATGCAATAGACAGAGTGAAGAGATCTCCCAATGAATGGATCAAGATCTAAGCTCTGCAGTCCTGCCACAAAGACAAAATCCATGCTGAAGCCCCAGAATTGATCAGTCTAGTCACATACATTCGCAACATTTAGAAGCTTTATGGCAAGGAATTGATGTCAATGCTCTCACAATTGCAACCGACTGCAGAATTGTAGTGCATGAGGAAATGCAAGTGGGGCTTCCTCTGCTAACTTCACAGTCCCACTTCGCTTATAAAACACGCTTTTGAGATAAGAAATTGTCTCCAATTTCTATGTTTTTTTTTGTGTGGGAGTATCTCCTGTTTATACCAGTACTCATGATTTAATATATAAACCACACCAATGTAACAGATCAGATACATGTTAAACTAATTAAGGCAATAGGGTAGATTTTGCAAACTTGCTTGTCAGGAGTATATATCCGGAATTCTGACATGGAGGTCAGTGTGCATTGCTGGATTTTCTGTCCATTAAAATTAAACAGCAAATTGCACTCTCCAAGGTTGCTGTGCTCAAAGGCAGAACAGGTTGAAAAATCAATACCAAAGTATTATAGCACTTTGGAGAGAGAAATAGAGTTAATGTTTCAAGTCCAATGTGACTCTTCTTTAGTTTTGAAGAAGAGTCATACTGGACTTGAAATGTTAATTCTTCCTCTCTCCACAGATGCTGCCAGATCTGGTGTGTTTTTCCAGCACTTTTTGTTTTTATTTCAGATCTCCAGCATCAACAGCATTTTGCTTTTATTACAGCTCTATCTCTTGCTTGTCCTCCCCTTCACTCTGCTTTCTACTGGCAATGAAGTATTGATGAATTTACTCTTCAGTATTTTGATTTAAGTAAATGTTACTGCAAAACTGGTTTATAGCAATGCTCATTAAGGTTACTAAGTCTCGGCTCAAATAGCTCTACATTGAAAGCCATTTATCAAGACAAATCAGTTGACAAATTTTGAATATTTTGTGCAATGCATCTGTGGCACATTGAGGACTGAAGTGCATTCTCGTGCAGTATTCTTTTACTTATGTACCACAACTACACACTCGACCTTTTGTCATGTTGTATCAGGGAATGAGATCAATATAATAACCATGCAATGGCAAGATGATTTCAGTATTTTCAGATATCCCACTATGTCACTGATCACTGATTCTGCTGCTCAGCTGAGTTTTAGGGTGGAAGAAGGGGTGGCTGGGGCTCATGCACATGCTGCTGAAGAGCCACAGTGAGCCATTGCTGGTCAGTACCTAGCTAGACCCAGGGTGACCAAGAACCAGTGTTGCCGAAGATTAAGCATATCCAGGGAACTGGTTGGTCACATCTGCCACCTGCTGTAGGATTTGGTGCCATGGAAACATGGAGGGCATCCACAGCCACTGGCCATGAAAGTGACTGCAGTGCTCAATTTTTACACCAGTGGCTTGTTTCAGGGCTCGACAGGTGACATATGTGGGATATCACAAGCCTCCACCCACAAATGCATCTATGCGGTCAGGGAGGCCATCTTCACGAAGGCACACAGCGCATTTTGCCTGGGACCAGGAAAGCCAGGATGCAAGAGTGCTGGGATTTGCCCAGACCTCAGGTTTCCCACAGGTGCCATTAACTGCACTCACATGGCACTCAGATCTCCATGGCAACAAGCGGTCAACTACTTCAACCTCAAGGGCTTCCACTCACTGAATGTTCAGCTGGTGTGTGACTAGCACAAATGCATTTCACAGATCTGAGCACGGTTTTCATGGGATCTCCACAACCTCTATATTCTCAGTGGGTGTCAGATCCCTGACATCTTTCAGAGTCCACAGAGTCTGCAGGGATGGCTCCTCAGGGACAAGGGCAAGCTGCAGAGGACGTGGCTGATGACACCCGTACGGCGGCCTCAGAGCAGAGGTATAACGAGGCTTATGCTGCAACTTACACCTTGGTGGAGCAAATAATGAGGATGCTGAAAATGAGGTTCTGGTGTCTGGACCGGCCTGGTGGAGCCCTGCAATGTAGTCCATGAAGGGTGTCATGCAACAATGTCATCTTCTGCACCCTTTACAACCTGGCACTGAAATAGGGAGAGAAGTTGGCTGAGGAGGAGCTGGATGTCTCCTCTGATGAGGAGGACATTGATAGGGATGAGGGTGAGGAGGGCCTCGAAGGCAAGGATGATGGCGATGAGGTCATCTCATTGGCCAGACGAGGCAGGCATGCTTGGGAGGCCTTCATAGCTGTTAGATTCATGGAGGATGATGACGACATGCAGTGAGGAGACACCATAGATACTCAAATTGTATCTCTGAACCTTTGACTCCAGTCTGGGTGATGGCAGCTCACTTACCCTCTGTGATAAGGCTCCTGTCATGGAGATGCAGTGGAGGCTCTAATAGCCACTGGATTCCAGGAGGATGATGACGACATGTAGTGAGGGCACACTATAAATTTCACATCGACTCTGAATGTCTGACTTCTGTGTGGCTGAGGGCAGCTTGCTTGCGGTCTGTGATCGGTGTTATTTCATGCAGATGCAGATGTGAAACTTTAAATGCATCTGACCCTTGGTCAGCTATCAGCACTTGATCCTTTCAGGAGCACAGTGTCACTCCTCTGAGATGGAGGGTCAGCCCCAGATCAAAGGTACTAAGAGCACACACAGAGAATGACGGAACTCTGTGATGCCTGCCTATGATATTCTGGCAGCAATAACAAGCACCATCGATGTGCAGGCATCACTAATGAGTCCTGTGAGTGTGAAGCCAGGCCATCACTTTGGCCTGAAGGCTGCACAAAGCACAAAGAAGAGGCCTGGACTGAGACACCTGCCTTTATCTTGTGTAGGAACCAAGATTTCACACCTGAGTGACATGAACACTGCTCATCATAGCAAGGAATCATAGGCAAGGAGACATTCTTGGGAGTTTTTTTACAATAGAGAACAGTATGTACAAGTGATTAACACCCATGCTCAGGCTGCCTAAATAGCCAAGTGGTTATGGTACTGGGCTTGTAACCCCAAGATCAAGAGTTCAAATATCACAATGGCAAAACTACGAAACAATGTAACTTCATCTGAAACAGATGGAAACGTGTTTGTACTCGAAAGAGTTACAACCTCTTAACCTTCCTGACCCTGCTTGGTGCTCCCCCGACATCCACAGTGGTGGTGAGGCAGCCTGCTGACTGCTATGCCCTGTCTGTGATGACCTGACAGGCGTCCTTTGGATGACCTTAACGGGTATCCTCTAGAAGGCTGAAACCTGGAGGGTTCGGACCTGCTTCGGGGTCCTGCTGTGTGCAATAGCAGTCTCCTCAGCCTGTGCGCTGGAGCTATTGGGCTCACCAAAGAGGAGATTTGGATGGGCCAGACACTCCCTGAGTCACCTGAGTGGTTGGCCCCACGGTGTGTACCTGCTGGTCCTCCTCCCTATGGGTGCCCAAGGGCCTCTGGCTGACTCCTTGAGGAGAAGGGGAAGCTGGAGTGAGATTGAGGTGCCCCAAACCCCTCTCACATTGACATTGCTGGAGGCCAACTATGGCATCAGTGATCGAGTTCAGCCCATGCAGCCGTGCAAGAGTGATGTTCTGGACCAAGATCTCCATGGCAGCTACCATTCTACCAGTGTTGACCTTGGTGTGTTGGCATGGCAGCACTATCACCTCAATCTGAAGGTGGATAGACTCCTCCATCATTCCTTGCTATTTGAAGAGTGCAGCAGACATCACTTCCTGATGTTCCCAAGCTTGTCTTTGCAACTCCAGCAATTGCCGGAGGCCTGGGAAGTCCCTGCTGCCGCCTCCTGTGGATCAGGCAGTGTAATATGCCCACCAGATTGTGATCCAAGGCTATTCTAAAACTAGGTCCCATTGAGGCGTGTGTCTCTGTGGTGGTGGAGGGTGTGGGTGAGTGCTGTGATGGGTTTCAATGAGGATGCCTTCAGATTCATCTTCCGACCTGTCTTCAGGGCTCTATTGGAGGCCCTGGTTCGTGGACTCCCTTGGTTGTTTCCCAGGTGTGCCTGTGAAAGAAAGGAGAGATAATTAGTGCATGACAATGGCCCGTGAAACAGGACACATCACGCACAGCATGGTTGTCTGATGGATGTTGTACTGCTGGACCCTCACCTGGTTAAACATTGCCGGTCTCACCATCAGCACAGGAAGGTCCAGATCTTCACCGCTCTGCTGGATGACTCGATTTTCAAAGGTTGTTAGGACCTTAATGTCGGACATTCCTCAACCAGCCTGTGACCTCTACCTTTTGTTGTGTACCAGCTTGTCCTGCATGAATGCAGATGGCGACAATGGGATGTCTGCCAGGTCAGATGATAAGTATGCCTGGCATGTGTGGGTGGTGAGTGGTTCCATGAACAGGATGAAGACAGTGAAGGCATGTGTGAGAGTGAATGGTGATGTCCCACAGTGAACTGGCAGTGAGTGAGATCCCTGTGGATGTGTGATGGGTTTGTGAGTGCGTGAGTTGAGAGTGATGAGAAGAGTGACTCTCCTGGAAGAACAGAGATCATTCATCCTCTTGCGGCATTGGCTGGCTGTCTTCTTTTGCAGGGCATTGGCACTGACCATCACTGTCATTGCCTCCCATGCCAGATTGATAATGTTGCTGCCCCTCCTGCAGCCAGAGTGGGGGCAGAGGACATCATGGCAGGCCTCCATAGGTCCAAAAGATGCTCAAGTGATGCATCACTAAACCGGGGGCTGCAGCCTTCTTGCCTTTCAGGACCATGTCTTCTTTGTAGCAGTCCTGGGCTGGAAGCACTGAGAGGTTTGCACGTGGTAGCACTTTAAATATGGTAGCTGGTGTGAGGAAGCGGCGAGGTGATGACGTGGCATGTGAATGACAACCTGCCTGTCATCAAAACAGCATGTTTCCCAGGATTGCATGATTAACGAGGTTGGTTTGGGATGATAAGGCATGAAAAGCTGCCACTGCGGCCGGTGGTTAAAATGTTTTTTTTTTCCCATCCGCTACTGCACTTAGTGCAAATCTAGGTTGATTCCACCCTTAGAGATAAATGAAGTAACCTGATATGAGGCACTGAGGGGACTAATTTAGTGTAATACACATATGGTGAGGAAACCGTTATGAGTCAGAACTGACATTCCACTCAACGAAACACAGTACTCCAAAACTACATGAACAATTAGTATTTTTGCTGGAAGATGAATTTGCAGAATGCTTTCGTGATAGTTTCTGAAAACAATATGTTGTGGAACCAAAGCTATTTATGATCTAGTGTTGAGCAATGAGGCAGGGTTAACTAGTAATCTAATAATAAAAGATCCTCTGGGAACAGTGATCGTGGTGCAGTTGAATTCCATATTATGTATGAGAGCGACACACTCAAGTCCAAAACATCATTTTTAACTCTAAACAAAGCCAAATACAATGCTGTGAAGGGAGAGCTAACTAAGGGTAAATAGGCTGAAAGATATAGTGCTAAGTAAAAGAGGTAGCTGCAAACATAGTGTATGGACAGGTTTATGATTTTCTAAAATTCCCAAAGTTCCATAATGGGGCCGGCATTTCAAAGTTAGAATTCCGACAAAATTCCAACATTGAGAAAGGAGGCAATCAAAAATACTCATTACTCCCAAACTACATGAATAATGTATTCAATTGAGGGAATGTCAGTTCTTCCTCCTATTGGTTTCCTCACAATGTATGTATTCCCATCAATTAACCCCCCTCAGTTTACTTCACCTATCTCTAAAACTCTGTTGAGCAGCAGAATATGTGGATAATGGATACCTGAAAATACTGAAATCATCTTGCTTTGCATGATTATTTTATTAACAATTAACTTCATTTCACTGATACCTTATGGCAAAAGTTTGGGATCAAGTGTGGGGTCAAGTGGAACATAAATCAAAGAATATTGCACGAGAATTCACTTTAGTCCACAATGCAACACAGATGCATTGCACAAAATATTCAAAATTTGTCAAGTGGCTTGTCTTAATAAGTGATTTTCAATGTAGAATTCAATATTTGAGCCTGGACTTACTAACCTTAATGAAGAGGAAGCTTGGAGCTACAGTCCAGTTAGCCTGACATTAGTTGCAGTAGAATAATAATAGATTCCAGCATTTTCCACTGAAACTAATGTCAGGTTAACTTGCTCCATGTTTATTACATTTATTTATATATAGGGTTAACATAGCAATTATAAATGTATGAATAGCTTTGTTACTGCATTTTTCAGTGTTATATTGCTTGAACTGAAAATTTCTCAGGGTGCAGGTCAGAAAAACAAGAACCTTATCATGGTCAAATCTGTCAGCTCCTCTGCTCTTTGGTGTGACTGGTATTCCTTCCACTGCCTTCAAAATATGAAGGGCAGTAAGTTCCAGTGGAGTGACAATTGAGTCAGATTGCCATTCCATTCCTAATTACTTACCTTTTAATCCAGCAGCTTCTATCTCACCCGACCTTCCGCCTCAGGTAGGGTGTGATCTGTGTAGTGCAGTAGGTTTCTGAGGCCTGCAGTCGAGGGCAGCTCAGTCAAAGGTAAGTAAGCTGTGCCCCTTTTTTCTGGGCACTAATTGCCATAAAGCAGGTAAGTTTAAATGTCCAGCCACTTTGACAAGCCAGCTTGAAGGTAAGTGTAAAAGGTAAGTGGGTCAGATTTGTGGGTAGGTGGGTCGGGTCGGGCTTGCGGGTGCAGAGAGGGATGAGTCAGGCCTGGGGAGGGGGGTGAGGGGTCAAGTCGGGTTTGGACAGGCCTGGTCTGAGCCTGGGGTAGGGGCAGGGGGCTTGGGTCGGATTGGGCCTGGGGTGCGGGGTTTCAGTTCGGTCAGGCCTGGGAGAAGGGCGGGGTGTGGTCAGGTCCGGTGGGGAAGAGTAATTGGGGGCAGTAGTGGATGGGGAGAGGTCTGTGGGGGGTAGTGGGGATTGGGGGTATCCCATGGGGGAGGGAAAGTCGTAGGGTGGTGGTGGTGTCCAATGGGGGGGTTATCAGGGTTTAGTGGAAGTAGATTCATGTGAAGATCCCATGGGGGATTGGGGGATTTGGGAAGTCCCTTAGGGACTCCATTAGATCAGTCCTTAGCCTTCTCTTTTCAAAAGAAGAGACCCAGCCTGTTCAGCTTCTTCTGGTAGGTACTCTTACAATTCTTGTAAAACTTGTTTTTTGCACCTTCTTTAGTGTATCTATATCTTTTAATAATGTGGAAACCAGAATTAGTGAAACATTTGAAGCTAGGCATTTAACACAAACTAAGGCTTGACGTAAATATTTTGATGAAAGCATCAAAAATATATTTTAAAAATGTTTAAATTTAATCCTGCTGTTACAGAATTTGCAGGTTTTAGAGTTTTTATTTTGTTTAAAACTTTAATTTGGATATTAGAAATTTCAGCTGCTGAGGAAAAATGTTAGGCAAATCTTTTTCAAACACTTTTTGAGCAGTTCAATTGGTTCACTTTTTTTTATGGGTAGGTACCCCAATAGGTCATAAAGAACTGATTGTCTTCATAAATCCTCAGTAACTCCTCTGGCTGTTTTCCAGCTAATTTTCTTGCTTTTCATTTGTATATTCATTACTTAGATTTGATTTGTAGCTGTTGTACCTTGAGTCAGCCAATATTATGTGACGGGGAGACTGGTGCAGAAAATAAATAATATTTAAAGGAAGTGCACACTAAACATACGAGCATAAGAACTAGGGGCAGGAGTAGGCCAGTCAGCCTTTCGAGCCTGTTCCACCATTCAATAAGATCATGGTTGATATGATTTTAAACTCAATTCCACATTCCCACCTACCCCCGATAACCTTTCGCCCCCTTGCTTATCAAGAATCTATCTAGTTCTGCCTTAAAAATATTCAAAGACTCTGCCTTTTGAGGAAGACTCAAAGATGCAAGACCCTCTGAGAGAGAAAATTTCTCCTCATCTCTGTCTTAAATGGACGACTCCTTATTTTTGAACAGTGACTCCAAGGGAAAAATTTTCCCCCTGTTGGGGGGAAAGTGCGGGGGCGGGCACCTCCAATCAGCACCCCCAATCGGGAGCGCACAGCCATTTTACATGGGTGGGCTAATTAAGGCCCGCCCAATGTGATGGCCGCCAGAAAGCGCTATGCGCTCCCTGTGTGTGTGGGGGGGGTTCCCTCAGCCGGGAGTGCCCAGATCTCCCTGAGGCTAAGTGCTGCCTCAGGGAGATCGGCTGGGAATTAAAATTTTTAATAGAAATGGTAAAAACATTTCCCTGATATGTCCCCTCATGTTACACTGTCACATGAGTTGGGACATGTCCATAACTTTTATTGAAAGATTTGATAAAAATTTAAATACCCTCATTAAACCTCATCCCGCCCATTAATTACCTTAATTAGTTTCTCAACGGCTGCGCCCCCACTGACCTGAAAATGGAAAGGACGCAGGGTGATATCAGGATTCCTCCCAGGTCATTTTACACGTCGACGAGTGGGCCTTGCCTCTGCTCGCCGACCGGAAGACCCTGCTCCTAGTTCTAGATTCTCCCACAAGAGGAAACATCCTTTCTACATCCACCCTATCAAGACCCCTTAGGATCTTATATGTTCCAATGAAGTCGCCTCTTAGTCTTCTAACCTCCAATGAATACAAGTCTAGCTGTCCAACCTTTCCTCATAAGCCAACCCGCCCATTTCTGGTATCAGTCTAGTAAACCTTCTGTGAACTGCGTCCAATGCATTTACATCCTTCCTTAAATAAAGAGACCAGTACTGTACACAGTACTCCAGACGTGGTCTCACCAATGGCCTGTATAACTGAAGCATAACCTCCCTACTTTTGTAATCAATTCCCCTTGCAACAAACAATAACATTCTATTAGCTATCCTAATCACTTGCTGTACCTGCATTCTAACCTTTTGCGATTCATGCACTAGGACACCCAGATCCCTCTGCATCTCAGAGATCTCCAACCTCTCACCATAGATAATATGCTTTTTTATTCTTCCTGCCATAATGGACAATTTCACATTTTCCTCCTTTTCCTTTTGTAACCTCCTAATGTCCTCTTCACAGCTTACATTCCTACCTATCTTTGTGCCATCTGCAAATTTAGCAACCATACTTTCGGTCCCTTCATCTAAGTGATTTATACAAATTGTAAAAAGTTGAGGCCCAGCACTGATCCCTGTGGCACACCACTCATTACATCCAGCCAACTAGAAAATGATCAATTTATGCCTACTCTCTGTTTCCTGTTATATAGCCAATCTTCTATACATGCCAATATGTTACCTTACACCTTGGACTTTTATTTTCTGCAATAACCTTTGATGTGGCACCTTATCAAATGCCTTCTGGAAATCTAAGTACAGTACATTCACTGGATTCCTCTTTATCCACAGCACATGTTACTTCTTCAAAGAACTCCAATAAATTGGATAAACATGATTTCCCATTCACAAACCATGTTGATTCTGCGTAATTGCCTTGAATTTTTCTAAGTGCCTTTCTATAACGGCTTTAATAATAGCTTCTAACATTTTTCCTATGACAAATATTAAGCTAACTGGCCTATAGTTTCCTGCTTTATGTATCCCTTAAAGGAGCATAGTGAGAGAGAGTGGCAGAGAGGCACAGCCACCACTGTTAGAAACATAGAAAATAGAAGCAGGAGTAGGTCGTTTGGCCCTTTGAGCCTGCTTCGCAGTTCAATATGATCATGGCCGGTACTCTATCTCAATGCTGTTCTCCTGTGCTCTCCCCATACCCCTTAATGCCTTTAGAGTCCAGGGGGAGAATTTTCTCCCTGTTGGGCGAGCCAGTCGGGAGCGGGCACAGGTGCGCACAGAGCCAATCGCCACCCGCGATTGGCTGCGTGCCGCCATTTTATGTGGGTGGGCTAATTAAGGCCCACCCAGCATGACGCGCGCCTGGTAGCTGTCAGTGCTACCTATGCGAGCGGTGGGTGGAGGGAGAGTTGGGGCTTGTGCGTGCAAGAGCGCAGAAATCTCCCTGAGGCATGGAGCTGTCTCAGGGAGATTATATTCAAGTGGAAACATCAAAGTATAAAAAGTTAAAAATCATTCAAAGTAAAAAAAAAAGTTAAAAAATGATTCATATGTGTCCCCTCATGTGACAGCGTCACATGAGCTGGGACATGTTTATCAAATGTTTGAAAAATGTTAAATAATTTAATACATCCTTCAGGAAACCTCATGAGGTTTCTTGAAAAATGCGAAGGCCACCTGGGCTCTTCACCTGCCCGTCAACCTTAAGGTTGGATGGGCAGCCCTGACAATTAGGTTAATTAATGCATTAATGGCCTTAACAGGCCTTTGACAGTTCAGCGGGCGCGCAGCCATCTCCGGTGCGCGCCCGCTGAACAAAAGATTGGAATGATGCACGGTGACATCAGGACGCATGCCCGACATCACTGCGCATCATTTTACGTGTCGGCATGTTCGAAGGTTCTACCCCAGAAATCTAGCTATTTCCTTTTTATGTACATTCAGTGACTTGGCCTCCACAGCCTTCTGTGGTAGAGAATTCCATATGTTCATCACCCTTTGAGTGAAGAAGTGTTTGCTCATCTCAGTCCTAAATGCTCTACCTCGTATCCTGAGACTGTGACTGGTAGAACAATTAAAATCAGGGATGCTCAAGAGGCCAGAAGTAGAGGAGCACAAATATGTTGGAGCGGTGTGGGATTGGAAGACATTTCATAATAAGACAGGAGCAAAGCAATGGAGGGATTTGAAAACAAGGATGAGCATTTTAAAATTGAGCCAGTTATAACTGGAAACCAATGTAGGTCAGCAAGTGCAAGGCTGATGGATGTACAGAACTTTGTGCAAGTTTGGAAAGGGGCTGCAGAGTTTTGGATCAGCTCAAGTTTATAGGGGTGGAACATGGGAGGCCAGTCAGAAGTGCGCAGGAATAACCAGGTCTACAGGTAACAAAGGCATGAAGGAGATTTCAACAGCACATGAGCCGAGGCATGCGTGGAGTGGGGTGACGTAATAGAAGTGGAAATAGGCAATCTTAGTTCTGCCACGGATGTTTGATCGGAAGCTCATCTTTGGATCAAATATGACACCAAGATTGTAAATGGTCTGGTTGAGCCTCATACAGTTGTGGAAGAGAGGAATGGAGTTGGTGGCTAGGGAGCAGAGTTTGGCTGAGACTGAATACAATGGCCTTAGTCTTCCCAATACTTAGTTGGAGGTTTATTTTTATTTAGCAAATGCAAATCCCTGAATCCAAGCAATAGCCTCCTTATTTGTTGAGTTTAAGGTGATCAGTGTGCCACTTAGGGCAGAATTTTATAGCCCCTCCCCCAGCGGGATTTTCCGATCCCGTTGAAGTCAACGGACTTTTGAACAGCTTGCCGCATATTATGGCCTCACCCCTGCCACAAAATGGTTGTAAAATTCGACCCTTAATCTGTAGAGGGGATACTACTCGGTAATGTGCAGCATTTTGTATCTTTCTACATGTTTGTACTGAGGCTTGGGGTTGGAGGTTGGCTGCACAGGTGCCCTGGCCTGTTCTGAACTTACTTAGCAAGGACCACTGTCGCTGTGGCATTCAAAGCCTGCCATTTGATGGATGGGGTTTGTCATGAGGAACTTGTTAGTGACTTTGTGTTCCCCATTTCTTGATCCAAAGGATGTCTGCTGGTAGACCTTGCTCAGGAAGGGTGCTCCATATGGGGCATTAAGATGGGGGGGGTTGGACAGGTCATCATTGAGTGGGAAGTGAGGTGCAGCACAGTTGGTTTCAAACAGCTTGTGGGTTTTCTTCAGTCAGTGGAGGTGTGGCAGAGTGATGTTTTTGAGGACAGGAAGCCAGGGGAGGGGTATTGAGCGGAGAATTCCAGTTATGATGTGCATTGTTGAATTCAGTTGAGTGTCAGCAAGATGTGTGTTTGATAACCTTTGCCAGACAGGTGCATAGTACTCTGCTACATTTGAGATAATGTTTGCTCATCCAGTACGGGATATCAGACAAGCACAATTTTGGCAGTGGGGGTGAGGGGGTAGTGTCTAGAGAGGTGGTGGTGAGGTAGAGCTGAGTGCTGTCAATGTACATTTGGAAAACTGATGCTGTGTTTTTGGATGATGTCATGAGGGGCAACATGTGGATGAGAAATATGAGGGGGCCATGAATAGATCCTTGGGAGACACTAGAGGTAACAATGCAAGAATAGAAAAATAAGCCATTGCAGATGATTCTCTGGCTATGATTAGATAGATAAGAATGGAACCAAGTGAGTGCAATTCCAGCCAGCTGGAAGACCGTCTGGGCAGGAGAATTGGTGGAAGGTATAGCCAGACAGGGAGGCTTCATTTAGGGTAATGGTGTCATCACCCCTCAGTCAGGTTTACATTTGATTAACCTGCCCTGGTTGAAATTAAGTTGCTGATATTATCATATTTTTGATATGCCCTGTATATTATATAAACATCATGTGTGGCAAATTCTGAAATTATGCTTAACGGGATTTTTTATTTAACCTCCGTAAATGTCTTTAGAAATTGAGATGAGAATAAACAGAACTTTTTCAAATCCATTAAGTTAAGATATTTTGGGCTTTATTTCAAGGACCATTTAATTATTCAGCTTTTTTTTTAGATGGATAGTTGGAAAACGGTTTATGCTTGGAATAGGTTTCTTGCTCAGCCTTCAACATTATGCTTGGAAGATGTTTATGCATATTGGGAATACATCGGATGTGATTTGGTGCTCAGGAATTCTATGCTTGAATCTCAATTGTCATTGAAATGAAAATGCATTTAATTTTAGTGAAACATAAAACTTGAATTTTACATCCACAAATTGTAATGTGCTTTTTCTGTGGATTGGAATATCATAGTGTGTTAGGAAGTTTAATTTCTATTGATGCCTTGAATCTAGGCGTTCAGCTCATTTCTTGATTGTTGTTAAAATTGAAATAAGTTCATGCAGGTTTCAATAACCCCAGCCTACAGAAGTATTTGCCTTTGTAATCAAAGCAATTGGAAAATCATAGGTCCCAAAATAGAAAGGCAACTATGAAAATGTTACCGATTGATTTCAATGGAAATGAAAATTGTGGTTTGTATAATGGATAGCTGATTCACAACATTAATTTTATGCTCAGGCATCAAGTTAAAAATATACCCCAGAATCTTAGTGTGAACTGAGATGAGGAAGAAGGTAACTCAATGAACTAGTATACTGAGTATATAAGAACATAGGACCGAGGAGCAGGAGCGGGACCTTTGAGCATGCTTCGCCATTTGTTAAGATCATGGCTGACCTGATTGTGGCCTCAACTCTACTTTTCCAGCATCCGCAGTTTTTTGTTTTTATCTACTTTCCTCTCTACGCTTATACCCTTTGACTCCCTTGTCAATCAAGAATCTATCTAACTCAGCCTTAAAAACATTCAATGACCCTGCTCTCTGAGGAAGAGAATTCCACAGACTAACAACTCTCTGAGAGACAAAAATTGTCTTCATCTCTGTCTTAAATGGGAGACCCCTATCGCCATCACTGTTGCTGGGCCAGAAAATGTGGATACATGGCTCTCTATATTTCTTCAGATAAGTCATTTTATAAAAATAGTGAAAAGCTGAGGTTCCAGGATAGATTCCTGGGGGAACACCACATACTGCCAGTTTGAGTATATACTCATTACTACTCTCTGTCCTAGCTCTTAACCAATTCATTACCCATGTCAGTCTCTAATTCCATCTGCTCCTGTTTTTGTTGGCATTCTCTTATATCTCCTAGCAAATGCCTTCAGAAAATCAATATAAATAACATCCATAGACACTCCCTTATCTACCAAATGAGTTATCTGCTTAAAAACATCAGCCATTTACACTGGATATGATGCATCTTTTACAAATCCTTGATGGCTACCTATGATCATCCTTGTTCAAGGATTCAGTCATTCTGTCTTTAATAATGTACTCTAGTAAGTTATTTTGTGATCAAGTTTATTGGAGAGTATTTTCAATTGTTCACTTCCCATTTCCTGAATGAGAAATGGGCTGCAGACAATTAAAAATTGGAGGATGGGAGGGCCTCAGTCGTTCTATGGGTACTTAATTCTTGCCTGATGCAATTTGTAGATGGGCCTGTAAATGGGCAAGTAGCATGCTCATCTGTTTCAGGCATAAGAGTTATCTCTTAAATAGTTTAAGAAAAATGCAACTCATTATTTTTGAACATGTTATGAAAATGAAACTGTAATTCTCAGAAGGTTAATCAAAGGTGATATTTGGGCTGTGCTTGATCTTCAAGGTTAAAATTTTATAATGCTGTGTAAAAATAATGCTTAGCGTTTGGTCAGATGTACAGTAGGTTTTCTATGGGATGTGATTGATTATCCAAGGTTATTTGTAACTCATTTTACAATGACATAAACCTTCTGCCAGCTGAAGCTGTGCCTGACAAAAACCTTAAGACTGTAAATGTTTGCTTCTTTTTGTTTGTGCACTTTTTTGGCCACTATCCACAGAGACAAAGCTACTTACCCTTCTTAAGATTCAATAAAATAGCATCATTGCTAAAATATTATCATTTCACAGAGCAAAAATGGCATTGTAACAGCTGAAGAGTAAACCAGACGTTTAATATTTCAAATTCTAAATCCGGAGTAATGAGTATTTTTAAGCCTTAAAATGTATAAGCTATCCTAATCAAATCCATACCTTCACTCCGTTAGTAATATAACAGGCATATCCAGTAAATCAGGGTATAGCAATCATTCATGTGCAGTTCATTACAGTCACCGTATCCTTTTATTTTAGCTTTCAGAAGTTTATTTGGACACTTATGAATAATCTTAAAGCTTCTTTGAACTGTAAATCATTCTAGATCTATTGTTCCAAGCTTTTTTGCTTGATTTTTCCTGGATCAGGATTTCCTAATCTATTATGCATACTAGATGATCAGTGATGATGTTGCATCATGGTGGTTAATTTTTAACCCATTTTGTTGGGTGTAAACAGAGCAGTAAAATGGCAGTGCAGTGACTTAGTAACCTGTTTACCATCAATTAAGTCCGCCATCATTTTGAATTTGAAAGAACCTGAGCAGTCGAGCTCCACTACCAAGTGGCAGCACTATTTAAATAGGAGTCCAGTGATGCACATAGTACCTACATTATGATATTAATCAGAAATAACAGGGAAGCAAAGTGGAGGTAAGACCTGTAAACTATAAGCTTATCTTCTGCAGAACAGAAAGCAGGTTGACCATCTGGAGTGAGAAAGGAGCACTCACATGAATATTTTTGGATTACCAGCTCTTGCTAGAATCAGTGGTGGCTTATTCCAGATTGCAGATATTTGCATGAAGAATGTTTTAGGCATTTTTGATTCAGCCCTGGGACTATGTCAGATGTTGTTGTCAGACCTGGAACTTACTATTGAGAACTACCCATACAATGCTTGTGGTTGTCAACTTTGTAACCTCTGCTTTGTTCCGAGCTGCAGAAAGTGACATGGCGCATATCAGCTAGTCGGTGTCTCACTCCTGCAACAGGCAGTTGACAGACACACATCTCACCATGAATATCAGGAGCCAACAGTTGAGGGCTGCAGGGAATTAAAGCTCTAAGCTCTGGATTTTTTTCCCTAAACTACTCTGCCTCTCTCCCTCTCTCTGCTCCTTTATGAATCTGCTTTAAACCTACCTTTATGATCTATCTGTCTTAACTTCTTATGTGTTGGTTGTCAAGTTTTTGGGGGAGTTTTATCCTAAAGGATGGGTGGATTTGGGTAAGGTTAGGAGTTAAAGTCTTAAAAATCAGATTCCCAACCCACTTCTAGCATTAACTGAGGCTGAAAAGTAAGTTGGCTGGCAATCCATGCCAAGGAGTAGAGTTTGTACATTAAATCTGATAATGAGGCTGAGAGTATCGAGGCATCAGCCACTACATCCAGTCAAGAACTTGGCGGATTCAGGAGATGAGTGCCTTTAAACGACCACCTGTACCTAACATGCCTGCCTGAGGAACCTCCCACAAACAGGCACCCCAATACTGGCTTTGCTCCAATAAGCTTTGCTCTGATCTATCTCCTGTCTCAATCCACCAAATACCCCCAATCCTCAACTAGGTCTCCAAAACACCCCCCTCCCACCCCCCCTCACAAACCTACCCCAGGTATCCAATCTTTCCCTCATCCACTGTTTCTGTTCCCTCCGTTTTCCAGCAAGGCCACCGAGTCCCTCGCCTACTGCCTCCATCCCTCCCACAAGGCCTCCAATTACCCCGGCCATGATCTTCCCCAGGAAGTCAATTACCCCCAACTCTCCATACTTTCACTCCCCCAACCACAAGCAGTCCCCCCAAGCATCCGAGTTCTCCTCCAGTACACATGCCTCTGATTCACTCTCCCCCTCACAAGGCTTATGGATCCCCCTTTCAGTGCTCCAATCCTACTCTCTCCCTAGTAGGAGGACTCTGACCTTCTATTCCACAATTTCCTCCACTCTCAATTAGCCCCCTTCATTCCCTGCAAGATAACCCCCTCCTGCTCCCCCACCAAGCATGGTCTTATCTGGTCTTGTGGTCTTCGCCAATTGGTTCCCTGTTCAGTTGAAAGCTGGCCTGTCAATTGGGCTTGGTTTCTGGGCAGGGATCCCCATTACTTCCAGACGTCTTTCCACTACTGCTGTCAATGAGACAGGTAAATAAAGATACAGCCCTTTGATAATTGCTCCTATAAAACGGTGTGGGCGTTTTACTATATTAAAGGCAATTTATAAACGTAACTTGTTTTCTTGAATCCACTTGGCAGAATAGCAGTTGGGTGTCTTCTGGGAGCTTGGGCTGCAATGGAAAATGACTAATTGTGTCCTTGCTCATTCTTAAATTATGTATTATGTGAAATAGGAGAACAGAGTTGCAAACTGAGCAGTAGGCAGAGTCACCTAGAGTCATCTGAATTACTTACTGGTTGCCAAATATTTATAATGGTTTGATTAACACAATAGCCAATTTAGACAAAGCTTCATTTGATTGTTAAATAAAGTTATTGCTTCAGAGGAATAAAGACAAGTAAACAAATTTTAAAAGTATCCTTGCTGTCAGAAAATTTTTCTTTTAAGTAAAAAAATGTTAAAACATTAAGTGCAATGTAAGTGCCTTTTCTTCTCTGTAACATATGTGCCATCATATCAATATTCAGTTAGATAAACTTCAGGATACTCTATTAATTCCCAATGTGTGTGAAGTTCTGCCAAGTTCTGCTCCAAAGAAATTCTCTGACCACTGTCTCTCTGCACACTTAGTTAACTCTGTGAAAGGGCCTTCGTTACCATTCTTACCTTATGATAATCAACAAAGGGAGAAAGTAGTGAAGAAAAACCATTTTGCTCCATTTAGACTTTCTACCTATGCTATGGATTCCTTTCATTGCCACCAATATTTCTACTGTAATCTATTTTTAAAAACTACAAATGCCTTGTAATCAATCAGATTAATCAGACAAATAGTGAATGTTAGAAAATTATCAGCAACTAATCAAGGCAATTGGTGCTCTTTATACCTATGTAGTTTAACAACTTGCATTTATTTTGGGCCTTTCACTTAGGAAATGCCCCAAAATACTTCATAAGAAAATAATCAGACAACAAAAAGGCATCTAATGACAGGAGGAAACAATAGGACAAGTAACCAAAAGCTTGATCAAAGAAGTAAGATTTAAGGAGAACCTTAAAGGAGGAGAGATGCAAAGAGGTTTGGAGTAGAAATTCCAACTGTTAGGCCTAGAAAGCCGAAGGCATGAGAGTCGATGATGGGGTGAAGGATAGGGAGGGGTGAGCTAAATTTCTCCACTATGATAAGAAATTCAACATATTCTCAGACAATTCTTGTTTTTTTAAAACATTATTTTAGTTTCTACCTTAATCCCATGTGGCTGTTTGGTCCTTCTTGCTGTTCTTGTGCTCAATGGGCTGTTTTGTCCTTCTTGCATTTATCCAGGCAAGTGGAGAGTATTCTGTTACACTTCTAACTTATGCCTTATAGATGGTGGAAATGTTTTGGGGAGTCAGGAGATGAGTCACTGGCTGCAGAATAGCAAGGGCTGAATTTTCAGGTTCTACCAGCAGTGGATAAGGAGGCAAGTTGGAGATGAAAATACTGGTGCTCAAGGACAATGAAGCCCAGGAAGGAGACAACTAATTGGGGCAGGGAGAGGAACAAGAGCATGAGGTAAACTTCTTTGCTTTGTCCTGGTCATAGTTCATTCTCCTGGCCTGTGTGGGCCAAATACCTGGCCTTCCTGCTTTTTCCTATAATATCTAGGAATGGACTGTGGTATTTGAATGCTGACTAAGAACATTCTTTAACTATGAAGTATAGATGGGAAAATGGTGAAATAAGTTTTAAATTTTAAAAGGGGTTGTGGAGTGAATTATTTGCACTCTGTTTAGATAAATAGAGCGATACAAAATCAGCCATGAAAGTCTGTGAATAATTGAGGCCAAAACAAGCAAAAGCAGTTGCAGGAATAAAGATATAATTTACATAAAATAAAACAAAAGCAAAATACTGCAGATGCTGGAAATCTGAAACAAAAACAAAAATAGCTGGAAAAACTCAGCAGGTCTGACAGCACTTGTGGAGTGGAAGACAGAGTTAACGTTTTGAGTCTGTGTCATTTACATGTTAAATCATCCTTTATTGCTTACAATCATCACAAGAGATTAAGCAGTTACAAAAATATAATCAAATTAGATGCTGTTACGATCCCCAGCTGAGGGCACCTCTGGACAAGCCGGATCCCAGGATGGAACCCAGCTTGATAGATCCTAACTTTTATTTGTTTCATTAGATACGTGGAGAGTAGCTACTGAGCAGAGTCACAGGAGTCAGCTGATGAACAAAAGAATAAAACATTTATTAAGCAAGAAAAGATGAACAATATTGCAAAACTCCTTCATCCACAACTATACCTTTACAGATATATACAGATTTTTGAGGATAACACAAGTTACAAAAGCTATATTATACTCTAATGTCCACAGTAAGTACACAGTCTATGTACACCAATGGCAACCTGTGGTCAGACACACCACATTCTGAAACAAAGTGACAGATGTCATCTCAACCAGATTCTATTGATCTCTCCTCAACTCCCCCCAGATGCTTGTCACACCATTGGCCAACCAGTCTCACTGAACGTCGTCTTTCACACGAGGGTTTCCAATCTCTACTCTCCAAGAACTCGCCTTGGAATCTTCTCCCAAAGCGATACTTTCTCTCAGATGCCTTCCACAAGGGTTCACCTCCAGGGTTTTGAACTATCCTTCTAATGCTCCTCTTCCCTCAGTCACCACATGCATTCAAGCTGTCTTCCATGCACTCTCCCTCACCGACTCAGCCATCAACAGTACCATTGCTTCACATGCCCAGAGCAAAGAGTTACAGACCTTCAGTTCTCTCTTTGGACCTTTATGCTTCTTTCAAGTTGTTCTTGCTTTAAATTTGCTTGCTGCATCTTTTGTCTCTTTAAATCTGAAGCTTGGAGCCTTTCTCTCTGCCCCTCACTCTTAATTTTGCTTAACAGGACCTTTTCCAGATCCCTGTCCTTCCTTTGTCTAGAAGGTCTACTTGGGACTTTCTCCTGTTCCTGTCTCACTCCTTTGGCCTTGGGACCTTTTGGTTCTTATGGGAAATCTGCAGCTCCCTCTCCCAATGTCCGGTCCCTTTGGGGCCCTGGCTTCAAACTGAAACTTAAAACTGCTTTTTTTAGTTTTTCTGTGTGTGCCTGTGGGAGGGACCTGCCTCTCTGGACCCCTGTTGCTAGGCAACAGCCCAATTCTTCCACCCTTGTTTGTTTACCTTAGCTGCAACAGTCTAAAAACACATTAGAAATGCAGGCACCTTTTTAAAGTGAAACAAAAACTCAGTTTGACCTTTTCTTAACACACAGATACAGAAATACAAATCAAACTTAAACTTTAAAACTAAAATTCATTCCTATCACCAACAAATACCAATACAACTTACTTTATTATCTCTATTTCCTAACAATGCTTCCTACAGTTGTGAAGGGTTTCCAAACAATTAAATGGCTTCTAGTTCTCCATAACATTTGCAGTGATTGCAGTGAAATGATGCACAGTTAGCTTTGCTTTTATTTTTGTAATGACCATTCTATATGGATTCGACATTAGGTCAATCTTTTGTAGAAGGCAGATCTATCCTGATTGCAAATCTGCTTTAGTGGTATCTGTAAACATAAATTACTGAAACCATTTTAACAACAACCTCAGCTGGTTCAAAGCTTAAAAACGTTTTTTCTTTACATTGCTTGCTACCATCAACATTTGGAAACAGCAGCATTTTAAGATCACTGATGGGTTAAGGCTTTATTATTAATTGTATGTTAATAGGCAATTTAGAAACTATGTTTAAAAGGAAAGCACCATATAAATATATGCATAAATCAAAACTTAGTAATAATCCAGAATTCTTCATTAACCCTTTAACTGCTGACTGAAGCTGCAGCTTGTGGTAATGTTCTGACAATAAAGACATTCAAATGCCAAGAGAAGTTTTATTACACCCGAATAAAGATTAAAACAAGTGCCTAAGGAGTAGCATCCCCCTACTACTTGCTAAAGACTTCGGTCTAATTTTTTGCCACATTGATGGGAAACAGGAGGCATGTGTGTTTTCAACTCAGAAGCCTGCCTCGATGGGAAACTGATGCCAATTTCTGCATGGGGAAGCCTTTAATTGTTATGGAGACAGGTTTCCTGTTCATGAAGAGGAGGGCGAATGGGGTTGGAACAGAGGGGAATTAGATGAAGTGTGGGACTCATTTAGACTCCCATGGCAGCCATCACTGGGGCTGATGGTTTTCCTGAGGATGAAATTTGCAGTTTGTGTCAAAGCCTTCCACTGCACCAGAGGGAAATGTAGTTATGGGAGGCGAGGTCTGGCATCCCATGTAGGGAATGTTAAATGGACCCAAGCCAGATGGTGAAGTACGAAACTAGACTCAGATCCTTTTCTTGATAATAGGCTATGCACAAAATGCAGTATTACCAATCTCTGCTTCCTAACTACTAACCAACCCAATGACCCGGCAGCCCTTTTTATACTCTCTTAAAACAGAACTATAAATCAATATAAGTAAACTAATAAAATGGATGACAGCCCCTGATGGAGCACTGTAACAAAAATAAAACTTTCAAAGGCAACTTCACTAACTAAATTAAAATGGTGTTACCAGGACTGATGATGCACTCCGGCCTCCATGGTGCCCACTGGACGCAGAAGGCCTCAAGCGTACCATTGGATGCTGTGTACTCCTCTCCAGGGACACTCAGCCATGAACATAGCCACAGACGAAGGGCAGACAGTCAGGCCACATGACCCCCTCGACTTCCCGCTGCCTGGACCTGTTAATGGCCACTTTGGCCGAGCCCAGGAGGTCCTCTACCCTCTTCGCACACCCGCATCACATGACCAAAGATCAAGAGTGTGCAGCCAAAATTTGAGGAACAGCCCCTTCAAGTAGTTGAAAAAGGGCCACAACCTCTGGCAATTTATATGAACATGGAACATGGACTCCTGAAGGCCACAGTAAACACAGGCAGCCTGGGAGTCCATAAACCATCTTAACTTCTTGTTGCACAGGACAGTCCCTTTTTATTTGCTCTTTGACTAGAACCAAAAAGTCAACAAAATAACAAATTAATGGGGGAGTGGGGGGGTGGGGGGCGGCGATATCCCCTGAAAGGGGCACCGTAACAAAAACAAAATTCAAAAGGAAACATATCTAATTAAAATAATAAATCATTCCCGGGGCTGATGATGCACTCCAGATCCCTCTGTGCCCACCAGTCGCCTAAGGTCTCAAGCGTCCCAGTGGATATCACATGCTGTTTCTCCGGGGCAACCCAGTCGCAAACATAGCTGTAGAAGAGGGGCAAACAAGTCAGATTGGAAGACCCCCTCAACCATCCGCTGCCTGTTGATGGCCATCTTGGCCAGGCTTAGGAGCAGGCATACAAGGAGGTTCTCCTCCCACCTCTTTTCCCACTCTGCACTGGGTGATCAAAGATCTGGAACATGGGACTGAAGTGCAACCAAAAATTGAAGAAAAGCCCACTTAAGATATTGAAAAAGGGGCTGCAACCTCTGGCAATCTACGTAAGCTTGGAACATGGACTCCTCTAGGCCACAGAAAACACATGCAGCCTGCGAGTCCGTGAACCAGCTTAACCTCCTAGTGCACAAGACAGTTCCTTTTGATATGCTCTTTTAAAATAAAACAAATGATCAATAAAATAAACTAATGGATGACAGCCCCAGGTGGTACACTGTAATAAAAAATCGAAACTTTAAAATGAAACTTAACTAACTAAACTAACTAACTAGTAAAACAAACAAAAATCAATAAACTAAACAAAAATTAATAACTGAGAGGGAGTGACAGCCCCTGGTGAGCCACTGTAACTAAACCAAAAACTTGAAAGGAAACTCAACTAATTAAATCAAAATATTATTTCTGAGGGTGATGATGCAGCCCAGACCCCGTGGTGCCTACTGATCGCGGAAGGCCTCTAGCATACCAGTGGATACCATTTGCTCCCTCTCCAGGGACACCAGGCCACTAACGTAGCCGCGGAAGAGGGGCAGACAGTCGGAACGGACGACCCCCTTGATCCCCCTCTGCCTAGACCTCTTGATGGCCAACTTGGCCAGGCCCAGGAGCAGGTTTACGAGGAGGCCCTCCTCCCTCTCCACTGTGGTGCTGACCAGGTGAGTCCTTTTTTACATATGCTCAAAGACAATTAATCAATCAATACATCTACCTGTTTATCCTTAACCTTACTAATATCATTGACATAATGTTAGCAGGGAAGCCCCTTTCACTGATGCTGACTTGGATCTAACGCCAGAGGCCATGAGGGAAATGTGAGAAGTCTACTGCCTGCTGGTTGGCAGGAGGAGGCCACCTCATTGTGCAGCAGGGTCAACTCACTGTTCAGCATCATTTCCGTCTGCTTCCTGTGCCTCGTCCACCTCCTACTCCTCCTCCTTCCCCAATGGGCTGTCTCCATCCAGGGCCTCATTGCCCATGGTGGGTGGGGGAGGGGGCTGCGTGGCAATTGTTGGTGTTGTGAAAGTGGATGTGGCACCCCTGGAGTATTCCTTGTCTCTGACAGCCAAGAGGGAGACAGGACAGGCTGACAGACTCGCTGGGTGAAGAGCGTATAGTGAAGGAAGCAAGTTGAAAGAAATGGTTGCAGCGTCTTCCCGCAAACAGGTGATAGAGAAAGGGCAGAGGCATCAACGCGCGACCAGAGCCAGGATACCCAGCCAGGAATTGGCTGAGCCACCACACAGTGCAGCAGGAAAGAGGAAGAGATATTACCCTGAGTGAAGAGTGTATCGTCTTCAAAGAAGGTATTTCGATATGAGCAAGAAGCATTGTCGGCAAAGGCTCTGAGCTTACTAGAAATGGTTGGAGACAGCTGTGCCATGGTAGAGGAAGATCTTGTGCCACAATCAACCGATCCCCATGCTGTGCCTGTTGCACTCCAATTTACTGTGGCCCTCAATTTCTTTTTGCAAGCCTCTGAAGCATCTCTGAATCAGCCACCTACTGGCACATCACCACCATCACCAATGCACTCTTAGCTCAGTGGGGGGGGAATTCATCAGCTTCCCCTTAGAGGATGTATCAAAGACGCAGAGGGCAACAGGCTGAGGTGTGCCTTGAAGATCCATATAGAATAAAAGTTGAGGATGATGACCTCTACTAGCCTGTAGATGCTTCCATTGCAGATCTTTATGAAACAGGTGGCACATGTCCATCTGTCCCAAGCCCAGCTGAATGACTTTGCAGTAAACCTCTTGTGTGAATATGATTTACCACAAGACAAGCCCTTCCTTGACCTTCCCATGCTGCCTTCTTTGGCTTCCCATTCTGAATAACCCTCCTAATGGCTACTGCATCTATGCTACTGGACAGAAATCCTCTGTGCTTTTCCATCTCCCATTAATGTGCAAACACTTCAAAATATTTTGCTTTGCCAGGTTCAGTAACCCAGTTGCCTAAATTCTTTACTCATAAGGTTTTTAAAAATTCAACTGATATTTTCACACTTTCTACTACCATGTTTTTTAAGCTCCTTTTAGAGATTCCTTTTAGGAGTTAGAGCACCATTAAATATAGACATATTAGCCATTAGCATTTTCTCCTAACTTTGTATTGCTTCACTCATGCTAGCTTTTTGCTAATGTTCACAAAGGCAAAATGTCTCTGGACAAAGCTTCCCTTAGAAATTAAATATGGCCAGAAGTACTTACATGCCCCTTTCTTCTGTCTCTAAGAGACATTTCGTACATTTGCTAAAAAGGCTTTGTCAGACTCAAAGCAAGCACAGCACACATTTAAAGTAGCAAACAAATAGTTAAGTAACATACTTGTAGTTTGTGCTAAGGCAGCATATTTAGAAACTTTTGTCTTTTAGTTTCAAATAAAATTGGCTTTTGTGTAGTTATATTTTGATTATTTTTGAATTATTTCCTACTGAGGGGAGTTTTGCTTTCATTTTTAGGTTGTGGATGTGATGTTGCAGCAAATATACATATGTTGAAAGATAGTGTGGACAATGAATTTGCAAAACAGAAATATTATTTTTTTCTGTTTACTCCCATTGTTGCCTATTTGCTGGTTAACTTTAAACCATAGAGCTGATCTGGGTCATCAGATTGTTATTATGTGTTTTAATGCTGTTTAGTAATTGGTCAGCAGCTGACAAATTGAAGCTGTAAAATACTAACTCCATATATCATATGTGCCAACATTTGGCTCTAAACTGACTGGAATCATACTAGCACAAAGGAAGATTATTGTGGTTGTTGGAGGTCAATCATCTGAGCGTTGAGAGAGCAGAACAAAATGAACTACTTAAAGGAGGAGATGCTACCTGAGTATTAGCAGGAGAGACTAACATTTGAAATAAAACAGAAAATGCTGGAAAAACTCAGCAGGCCTGGCAGCATCTGTGGAGAGAGAAACAGTTAACATTTTGAGTCCCTATGACTCTTCTTCAGAGTTAAAAAGAAGTAGAAATATGGATTTTATACTGTTTAAGAGGGGGTAGAGCAGTGGAACGAAGGTCAGGTATAGGTGACAGATAAGGAGAGATTGACAAAGATGTCATGGACACAAGACAAAACAAGTGTTAATGGTCATGGTAAAGAGTAAAGAAGATGCTGATAGTGGCCAACATTTGATTTGGTGATAAGGGCCACAACACCCCCTCAGTGATTTGGGCAAGACAGATGGAAGAAAACATAGCCAGGTGAGCCATGTTCTGCCCAGTTTTATTCTAATACAGCAGACTAGGCACTTAAAAGGTAAGTTTAAAATTATTCTTGTGGGGCCAGGAGGAACAGGAATGATAGAACTGTGGACTTTTGACGGAAATGATGAGAAGGAGGGAGAAGAAATGAAATGAAAAAGAGGCATGTTAGGTAAAATATTTTGGGCCATCAGTTTGTTATAATATTCTGAATATGTGTTTTAGAGAAACTATGGCCAGGGTATTTAGGTTGGTGAGTGGCGGGCAAGGCCCTGCTATATCTAAAACGGTGGTCATTTTAAATTAAGGAATGGATGTTGAAATAGATTTCTCTAAGTAAAAGCATTTCATAACCGAAACTCTCTAGCGGTAGATTGCTGCTAAATTCTTTGTAAAGTTTATAATGAAATTCATCTGTTATGTGTGTTTTTCATTCATGAAATAACACGCAGCTTTGACATTTTAATAGTTGCACAGTAACAGGAAATACTGAAAATGTAAATACACTTGTTTTTTTTATTATCACACTCAACTGGTCAGTCAAATATTTCGTATTAAACACCAGCCTGTGTTAAGTATTTGCATTGTATTGTTGGATAATTCAGGGATGTAAGCCCTTTTCTACTGCTTTATATGAACATAAGAATTGGAAAGAAGAAATATCACTTGATCCGTTCAGCTTGCTTCAATTAATCTTGATTTTCTGAATGTGTGTTTTGGAGAAACTATGGCCAGGGTATTTAGTTTGGTGAGCGGGGCGGGGGAGGCCCACTCACCGATGTATAAAATGACGCGGGATGATGTCGGGCTTCAGAAACAGCATGAAGTCTCATCCACGGGCCGGATCAGGTTTCATGAGGGTTTTTAAAAATTTAATAAATGTTTGATTAAAAGTGATGGACATGTCCCAACTCATGTGACAGTGTCACATGAGGGGACATGTCAAGGAAATTTTATTTTGCCCCTTCACCATTTTTAAATTTGGCGCCGATCTCCCTGAGGCAGCACTTAGCCTCAGGAGATGAGTGCGCTGTTTCATGCGCATGTGCGAAAGAGCGCACTCTTGGCTGAGGGATTCCCCCCCCACCACCCACATAGGGAGTGCATAGTGCTTCCTGGCAGATGTCACGCTGGGCGGGCCTTAATTGGCCCACCCACATAAAATGGCTGCTCGCCCCCAATTGGGGGCCCCAACTGGAGGCATGCCTGCTCTTGCACTTCCCCCCTGGTGGGGGAAAATTCTTCCCTATTTTTTTTTCTATTCTTTCCTAGGGTCAAGTCTCTATCTTTCCATTGTCACTCTTGTCAGCTATTGTCCTTTAACTTTTGAAAATCCCACAGATTCTGCATACATCATGTTTTGATTTAACTTCAAGTGAGAAATTAAGCTTCCAGTCATTCATATCTAACTCTTGTTTTCATATAACAAGAGCAGTTTGCATAGTGTCTTTAATGTCTAAAACCGTTCCAAGTTTTTTCAGAGAGATGGAACCATGGTAAATGAAAATTGGTCAAGAGGTGAGTAAGTAGAGTTGAGGCCACATGATCTTATCAAGTGCTAGAGAAGCTCAAGGGCCAACTTCTGCACCTAATTCATATGTTTGTTTGTACGTATGTAGGTGGGTTTTTAGGAAGGTATTAAAGGAGGTAAGTGAGGTGGCAAGTCCAAGGGTTTTAGAGAGGGGATTCCAAAGTGTGGCTAAAAAAACAGCTTTTAATAGTTGGAGCAAAGGAGGGGGATATGCAAATGGCTAGAGTCAGAGGAGTGGAAACTTCAGTGGTTGGGCTGTTGAAGGTTCTAAAGACAAGGAACAGTAAGGATATGAATGAATTTAAACATGAGATTGCTAATTTTAATTTTGAGTTGTTGGTTAAATGGTAACCAATGTAAATCAACAAGCACAGGGATAATAATTGATTATGAGCTGGTGCAAGATGGCGTATTGACATCAGAGTTTTGGGCTAAATGTGCAGAGGCTGGAGGATAGGAGGTCAGCTATGAATAATCAAACCTAGAGGTGGCAAAGGCATGGATGCTGCTTTCTGCAGCAGATGGGCTGAGATGGAGGTGAATGATATTATAGAGGTGAAAGTTGATGGTGTTTAGAGAGAGTACGTTGGAAGCTCAGTCTGGGTTGAATAGAATTGCAAATAGCCTGGTTCAGCTTAAGATGGTGCCCAGGAGATGGGGTGGGGATAAACCAGTAGAAAGGGCAAGGACTTTTCAGTCTGGGAACAAAAAAGATGTCTCCAGTATTTCCATTTTAACTGAAGGAAATTGTGACTTGTTCACGACTGGATATCAGACAAATGGTCTGAAAAATTAGAGGCAGTGAGAAGCTGAATGATGTGGTAGATGGGTAGAGCTTTTGAATGTTATGAGCATACACGTAAATCCAAGCTGTTTATATAATATATTCTAGTCTGTTATGCAGTACTAATATACAGTTAACTGATTTCTATTTCCCTGCTTGTTACCTCTTTCCTAACTTAACAGCACCATTAATTTCTATCGAGCTCCTGGAAATCACTGGAATTTTGAATATTATATGTTCAATCAACCTTTCATTTTCCCTCATTATAATTGTTTTTTTTATTAGCAGTTTCCAATTTACTTTTCATATAATCTAATCTATCCGTTCCTTTCCTTTTTGTGGAAATTATAAACATTAATTCTGTAAATTTACCAAAATTTAGGGATAATCAAATGTCACACCACTAAATTGTGATTCTAGTGAAGCATGTTAAAACGTGAATTGCTAGCACTGCCCCCTTTTGGATTGTTGAAATAATATTGACAGCATGAAAATCTAACAGAAAATTTCATGCATTGAAGTAAATATCAAAATATTAGCAAAGTTTGTCACACTATTGTAAATGTAGTTCATGACATTTAACAGTTCAACTATACAGAAAACTGTGCCTTCAATTTGAAAGTAACCTTTACTAATATAACTGTCAGCACATCACTAATTTCTTGCAGCAGTTTTTGCAAATTTCCTTCTAATATTTAACTTTAAATATTATTTTTTTAAAAATATATAATGATTTGTTCATTTTTTAATTCTTTTCCCTAAACCCCACCCCCCTTCCTCAACAGGGCCATCTGTCATTTGTTTTTATGTTTTGTTTTCACGAGTGCTGATCCTCATTCTGCTATTAACACCTTCTGCTATCTTACCTTTATGCCACTCTCAGCACCTTCTTTACACTTCAGCACTACCATTAACACTCCCTTTGTCTTGTGTCCATGACATCTTTGTCAACCTCCCCTTAGCTATGGCCTATCCCTGACCTTCTATCTCATTCCACCTGCTCCAACCCCTCTTAAACAATATAAAATGCATCATATTTCTACTTCTCTTTAGCTCTGAAGAAGAGTCATATGGACACGAAACGTTATCTCTGTTCTCTCTCCTCAGATGCTGCCAGACCTGCAGTTATACCAGCATTTTCTATTTTTATTATACATTATATTTAATTAAACCTACTTTAGATTAAAAGACTTTAAAAAGTTTTTTTAAAAAGGTTTGTCCCATTGATTTGAATCTGCTTTTATCCACATTTCATTTCAAAAAACTGATTGATTTGTTAAATTTTATTACCTCAGGCAAAAAAAAATGCAATGCAAACAAAAACATAGATTAGCCAGATACACCAAAATAATTGGATAAATGAGTTTTAATGAACTGCTTTCTGGATTGTGCTAGCCTTGTGGGTAACATTTTCCCCCCATTGGGGGGGAAGTGCGGGAGCGGGCGTGGGCGGATGGCCCTCCGATCGGCACCCCCAATCTGGGGCGCGTTGCCATTTTTCATGGGCTGGCCAATAAAGGCCCGCCCAGCATGACATCCGCACGGAATTCCCGTGCGGGCGGAGGGGGGGAATGCCAAATGCGGAAGTGCGCTCCTTCGCGCATGTGCGCGAAGAAGCACTCTGATCTCCCTGAGACTAAGTGCTGCCTCGGAGATTGGTTCCCAAAGTGAAAAAGTCATTCTGTCGAAAACTTCATTTGCCATCCGTGTCCCCTCATGTTACAATGTCATATAAGTTGGGACATGGACATAACTTTAAATAAATGTGAATCTTAGTTTTTTAATTCAGTCGTGAAACCACATCCTGCCCGTGGATGAGGTTTCATGCTTTTTCAGGTGGCCACCAGCGCTCCCGACCTGCCCGCCAACCTTAAGGTTGGACGGGCAGGTCCACTAATTGGTTTAATTGTTTTTTAAATGGCCTCAATAGGCTGTTCACAGGTCGGCGGGCACACAGCTGACCTGAAAATCCAAATGACGCGAGGTGATGTCAGGGGTTCCGGCCGACATCATTCCATGTCATTTTACGCTTTGGCGAGCGGGTCCCACCCCTGCTCGCTGAAGGGAAAATTCTTCCCTATATCTAAGTAACCATAGTTGTATTGTCTCTTGATGTCTGAGTGTCTGGATCTGTTGCCAATATTACTATCTCCCATGTATCAAGTGATTCGGTATATCATTATAGTGACATTAATTTGGGCTGTGATATAATCACAGTTGACACATTAGTCAAGTTAGCAAGTATTTGAAAGATTGTTCTGCAATAGTAGTTGAAATAAAAGACATTTTGGCTTGGATTTTCACCGAGTGAGGATGAACGGGATTCCCAACCCATTCCTGCAGTTTCCAATTTTCAACAGAGCCTTTTAAGGCTGTGAGCTGGTTTGGGTCAAATGCAAGCACCCTGCACTCCCGACCTGGCTGATTCAATTGTGGGGATAGGCATGTCCTAGTTCTCTGCAATTTTCATGGAGTCAGCCCAGATTTTTTATGAACCCTGGTTCACAGCATCTCAGAGATTTCGTGAACCGTAGTCTGCATGAGGGAACCTTTTAAAATGTAAGTTCAAAAGGTCCTCATCATACCCTCCATGCCAAGGTATACCCCCCCCTAACAATCCCTAAGGCCCCTCATGGGGGGAGATGGTGGCATAGTGGTAATGTCACTGGACTAATAATCCAGAGGTCCAAGCTAGTGCTTGAGGGACATGGGTTCAAATCCCTCCATGGTAGCTGGTGGAATTTAAATTCAACTAATTGATAAATCTGGAAAAAAATCTCCTTACCTATTCTGTTCTACATGTGACTCCAGAACCACAGCAATGTGGTTGACTCTTGATGGCTGAACAGCCCACTCAGTTATAGCAATTAGGGATGGACAAAATGCTGGCTTTGCCAGTGATTCCCACATCCATTAAAAGAAAACATGGCTCCCCATGCCAACCTGTGACACTTCCATGCCAACTCATCCACTATGAATCACTTTATTCCCTGGGACTTGAGTGTTTAAACAGGCTAATGGATTTCTGGGCTCTCAGCCAAGCCTCATTATGTATTCTTGGATAAGAGTCCAGAGATCTGTTAGAGTACTGAAACACCAGAGCTTGATTGACAGCTCTGGCTCTCGGATCTATGCTTCCAATTTCACAACATTTATTTACACAAGGTTAAGAGGTTTAAAGTGCTTGCACTTTCAGTTATTGAAACATTAAAGGGTCTTGATGATTGACACTTTTATTACCCTGTAGTAAAAATGAGTTTTTGAATTGTAATTCCTGTAGAAGAAGACCTCTCTGTACCTGGACATCTATTTAACTAGTAGCAATGTGTAGCTGACCCCTGGAGTAGCAGGTAATGCTTCTAAAAAATCCATACACCTGACATTAAACAGGTCCTCATTTGGTTTTCAACCATTCATCATTAAATGATTGATTATTGGAATGTACTAGTAAAGATGAGAGTACATAGAATTGTAGGTAATCTTAGCAAACGGGTTGAAGATTGCTTGGGTGGTAGCAGACAGGGAGCAGAGCTAAAGGGTACAGCTCAGTTGGCTAGATGGCTAGAATGCGATGCCAATAGATCCCAGTAATGGCTGTGGTAATTCCTGGAGGCCTGCCTCCTTGTCTTGCTCCACACTTGTGGACAATAACCAATTGTCTTTCCCTAATGGAGAGAGATGCCTATGGTCCTCTGTGGAATATGGCTAATTATGTACTCCAATTGGCAGAATGTGAGAAACGGTGTTTTCCAGGGAACTGGAGCCTTGGCTTTTCACCATATATAATCAGCCACTTCGAAGGAAGAGAGAGTTGTATATCCACTTTTGCAAATGACTTTAACCTAGCAGGAAGATTACATTGTGTGGCTGTGAGCAAGAGATTGCAAAGGAACATAGATAGATCAAGTGGACAAAACTGTGACAAATAAAGTTAAATGTGAGGAAATGTGAGAGCAACTATATTGGATTGAAGACAGATAAATTTTTCTAATGAGAAGAGAAGAAAAACTTATCTGGTTCACTAGTGTCCTTAAGGGAAGGAAATCTTCCATCCTTACCTGGCCTACATGCGACTCCAGACTCACAACAATGGCACCCTCAAATGGCCTAGCAAGCCACTCAGTTGCATCAAACCACTAAAAAGTCTAACAGGAATAAAACTGGATGGACCACCTGGCATCAACCTATGCAGTGGAAATGACAAGGGCAAACGCAGCCCTATCGACCCTGCAGACTTTCCTTACTAACATCTGGAGGCTAGTGCCAAAATTGGGAGACCTGTCTCACAGACTAGACCATAAGACCATAAGACATAGGAGCAAAAGTGGGCCATTCAGCCCATCGAGCCTGCTCTGCCATTCAGTGAGATCATGGCTGATCTGATATCCCTCGACTCCACTTTCCTGCCTTTCCCCCATAATCCTTGACTCCCTTACAGATTAAAAATCTGTCTATCTCAGACTTGAATGTACTGAATGACCCAGCCTCTACAGTCCTCTGCATTAAAGAATTCCACAGATTCACTACCCTCTGAGAGAAGAAATTCCTCCTCATCTTTATATTAACTGGGCAACCCCTTATTCTGAGATTATGCCCTCGATCCTAGAATCTTCCACAAGGGGAAACAACCTTTTAGCATCTACCCTATCAAGCCTCCAAAGAAGCTTATATATTTCAATCAGGTCACCCCTCATTCTTCTAAAGTCCAATGAGTGCAGACCCAACCTACTCAACCTCTCCTCATAAGAAAATCCCTTCACAATCAGGATCAACCTAGTGAACCTTCTCTGGACTGCCTGCAATGCCAGTATATCTTTCCTTAGATAAGGGGACCAAAATTTTTCACAGTATTCTAGGTGTGGCCTAACTAGTACCTTGTATAGTTTTAGCAAGACTTCCCTATTTTTATAATCCATTCCCTTTGAAATAAAGGCCAATGTTTCATATGCCTTTACTATTACCTGCTGAACTTGTATGTTAGCTTTTTGGGATTCATGCAGGAGGACTCCCAAATCCCTTTGTGCTGTAGCTTTCTGTAGTCTTTCTCCATCTAAATAATATTCAGCTTCTCTGTTCTTCCTGCCAAAATGCATAACGTCTTACATTTTCCCACATTATATTCCATCTGCCAAGTTTTTGCCCATTCACTTAACCTGTCTGTTTCCCTCTGCAGACACTTTGGGCTGAATTTTCCCCCTGTCGGGGGGAGATTGATGGCCGTGTGTGTATGGGTGTGCTACCGATTGGTGCCCCTGATCGGAGGCACGGCACCATTTTACGTGGGCGGGCCAATTAAGGTCTGCCCAGTGCTATGCGCTCCCTGTGCGGACCGGGGAGGGGGGGTGATGCCCAAAAATGAGAGTACGCATGAAAGAGCGCACTCATCTCCCTGAGGCTAAGTGCTGCCTCAGGGAGATCGGCTCTACATGTAAAAAAGATTAAAATAGAAAAATAAAATTTCCCTTACATGTCCCCTCATGTGACCTAGTTCTTAGATTTTAGCCCTTGGAACTAGTCAAGCAACAACCTAACATGGTCATAGTCATAGAATCATATTTTACAGATAGTGTCCCAGGCACCACCATCACCATCCCTGATTTGTCCTGACCAACCAGCAGGACAGAGCCAGCAGAAGTGGTGGCACAGTAATATGCAGTCAGGAGAGATTTGCTCTGGGAATCCTCAACGTCGATTCCAGACCACATGAAGCCTCTTGATATCAGATCAAACATGGGCAAGGAAACCTCCTACTGATTACCACATACCATCCCACCCTCAGCTGATGAATCAGTCCTCCTTCATGTTGAACACCACTTGGAGGAAGCATTGAGGGTGGCAAGGGTGCAGAATGTACTCTGGGTGGGGGACTTCAATGTGCACCAGCAAGAGTGGCTTGGTGTAGGCCGAGCTGGCTGAATCCTAAAGGATATATATGTTAGATTGGACCTGCAGCAAGCAGTGAGGGAACCAACAAGAGGGAAAAGCATCCTTGAGCTCCTCCTCACCAACCTGCCTGCCACAGATGCATCTGTCCATGACAGTATCAGTAGGAGTGACTACTACATAGCCCTTGTGGAAGTGAAGTCGTGTCTTCACATTGAGTATACTCTCCATCGTGTTATGTGGCACTACCACCATGCTAAATGGGATAGATTTCGAACAGATCTAGCAACTCTAGACTGGACATCCATGAGGCGCTGTGGTCCATGGTACTTAACCACAATCTGTAGCCTCATGGCCCAAAATACCCTCCATTCTACCATTACCACCAAGCCAGGGGATCAACCCTGGTTCAATGAAGAGTGCAGGAGGGCATGCCAGGAGCAGTACCAGGCATACCTAAAAATGAAGCTACAGCACAGGACTACATGTGTGCCAAACAGCATAAGCAACAAGCGATAGACAGAGCTAAGCGATTCCACAACCAACGGATCAGATCTAAACTCTGCAGTCCTGCCACATCCAGTCATGAATGGTGGTGGACAATTGAACAGCTCACTGGAGGGGGAGATTCCACACATATCCCTATCCTCAATAATGGGGGAGCCCATCACATCGGTGCAAAAGTCAAGGCAACTCAGCTCCTGACCTCATTCCAACCTTGGTTCAAACATGGACAAAAGAGCTGAAGTCGACTGGTGAGGTGAGAGTGACTGCCCTTGACATCAAGCAACATTTGACTGAGAGTGGCATAAAGGATCCCTCGCAAAACTGGGGTCAATGGGAATCGGGGGAAAATTCTCTACGGTTGGAGTCATACCCAGTACAAAGGAAGATGGTTGTGGTTGTTGGAGGTCAATCATCTCAGTTGCAGGACATCACTGCAGGCGTTCCTCAGGATAGTGTTCTAGGCCCAACCATCTTCAGTTGCTTCATCAATGATCTTCCTTCCATCATAAGGTCAGAAGTGGCAATGGGTAATCATCAGCGAACTATGTTCAGCACTATCGTGATGACTCAGGTACTGAAGCTGTCCATGTCCAAATGCAGCAAGACCTGGGCAATATCCAGGCTTGGGCTGACAAGTGGCAAGTAACATTCATACCACACAAGTGCCAGGCAATGGCTATCTCCAACAAGAGAGAATCTAACCATCATCCCATGACATTCAATGGCTTTACCAAAACTGAATCAGCCACTATCAACATCCTGGGAGTTACTATTGACCCGAATCTGAACTGGACTAGCCATATAAATACTGTGGCTACAAGAGCAGGCCAGAGACTAGAAATTGTGCGACGAGTAACTCTCCTCCTGACTCCCCAAAGTCTGTCCACCATCTACAAGGCGCAAGTCAGGAGTGTGATGGAATACTCTCCAGTTGCCTGGATGAGCGCAGCTCCAACAACACTCAAGAACTTAACACCATCCAGGACACAGCAGCCTGCTTGATTGGTGATCCATCCACAAAAATTCACTCTCTCCACCATCGATGAACAGTGGTAGCAGTGTATACCATCTACAAGATGCACAGCAGGAACTCACCAAGCCTCCTTAGACAGCACCTTCCAAACCCATGACCACTACCATCTAGAAGGACAAGGGCAGCAGATACATGGGAACAACACCATCTGGAAGATCCCCTCCAAGCCACTCACCATCCTGACTTGGAAGTACATCCCCGTTCCGTCACTGTCGCTGGGTCAAAATCCTGGAACTCCTTTCCCAACAGCACTGTGGGTGTACCTATGCCATATGGACTGCAGCAGTTCAAAAAGGAAGCTCACCGCCACCTTCACAAGGGCAATTAGGCATGGGCAATAAATGCTGGGCTAGCCAGCAACACCCACATCCCATGCATGAATTTTAAAAATTAAGTAAAGACAGAATATATGACTTTAAATGGAAATTTTACTGGGTCTGAGAGATCTGGTCCTGTTATCTCCTGCCCTTTAACTCAACTTCAGTTTAAGATTACATTTGATGTGGATATCTGTGCAGGAGACAAGGCGATTGAGTGTTAAAACATTTTTTTTAGAAAGTGACAAACTTGAAACCAGTGAAATTTCTACACCCCTTCCACAAAAATTCACTCTTTCCACCATCGATGAACAGTGGCAGCAGTGTATACCACCTACAAGATGCACTGTAGGAACCCACCAAGCCTCCTTAGACACTACCTTCCAAACTCACGACCACTACCATCTCGAAGGACAAGGGCAACAGACACATGGGAACACCACCACCTGCAAGTTCCTCTTCAAGCTACTCAACAACCTGACTTGGGAATAAATTGCTGTTCCTTCACGGTCACGGGGTCAAAACCCTGGAACTCCCTCCCTAACCAACCCTGTGGGTGAACCTACACCATATGGAATGCAGCAGTTCAAAAAGGCAGCTCACCATCACCTTCTCAAGGGAAATTAGGGATGGGCAATAAATGCTGGTCTGGCCGGCAACATCCACATCCCATGAATGAATAAAAAAAAATTACAAAATGTGGAGGAGCAAAGAGGTTTAGGTGTACTACACAAATCAGAAAAAGCTAGTGTGCATATTCCAGGAGATGCTTTTATTCTGCAAGGAGTTAAATCGTCTATATTTTTCCACTTGTTTTATTTATAACATTGATTTGACTCATTTTATCTCTTTCAGCCATTTTTCAAAGGTATTTCTATGTTTATTTTTTGTTTGATAACACTTTTTGATCTAGTCAAGTGCTCTCCGATAGGGTACCTCAGGATTATTAATTGTCAACCAAGAATTTTAAGTTATATATTAAATCACGTCAAGCCACATGTTCAAATTACTTTTAGAAGATTCCGTCTGCAAGGAGTTTTGTAGGTGTCTTTTAGTCCCAGTAATGGGCTGGACCACAGACTCAATTCTTGAGTGCAGTGTTGTAACTGTTAAACAATTACTGTGAGACCCAGGGCTATTAAGTGTAAGTCAGAATACACGATAGAAAGCAAGAAAAAAACTTGTATTTATATAGTGCCTTTCACAATCTCTGCTCATGCCAAAGTGGTTTACGCCCAATGTAGTATTTTTGAAGTGAAGTCACTGTTGTAATGTAAGAAATCCTGCAACCAAGTTGTGTACAGAAAGTTCCCAGAAACAGCAATGAGGAGCAACCAGGCACTCTGTTTTAGTCACTTTGGTTGAGGGATAAATGATAGCTAAGACACTGGGGAAAAATCCCCTGTTCTTCAAAAAGTTCTATAGGATCTGTTGTATCCACCTGAGAGGGTAGATGAGGCCTGGGTTTAATGTTTCATGTGATAGATGGGGCCTCCAACAGTGTAGCATTCCCTCAGTACCACACTGGAGTGCCAGCTTAGATTATGCGCACAAGTACCTGGACTGAGAAAGATGTGGAAGTTCTATTATTAGACATAAATGTTCATAAGGAAGTAATTTAAAACATTAATGGGACTAAAAGTCACAAGTTCCAAATGTTATGTATCCTGAAATATTAAAAGAGCTTGGGACTAAAAAACAGCAATTTTAATTGTAATTATTTTACGATAGTCTTGCTAAACAGGAATTTCCGCAACAAGCCATTTAAGGATCGTGTTCGCACCAAAGGGAATAGGTGGATGGTTGACAGAGAAAAAATCTTCACAAAGAGTGGAAATATGTGCACTGTCCCGCTTGACGTTTTGTGCGGTTTTGTCAACAAATCGGCAGATGCAATTAGTGTACAACCTATCATCAGATCATTCAAAAAAATATGGAATATCATTCCATCCAATGACCTAGTAGCTGGCAAACGTTACACCATGCTCATGAAAGGGGAAAGGATAATCAAAGAAATTATGGGCTGGATAATCTTGCATCAGTTGTAATCTTTTAAGGAGTAATTTGGACTTTGTGTGACAGTGGAAAGGAAGGGTCATTAATTCTCTCTGTACAATTCCAAATTTTCATTTCCATCACTGGAGTCTACAATGTGAAATGAGAATAGTGAACACTGACTAATCGGGGACAGTCAGCATAGGTTGATAAAGTCCAAGTTGTGCTTTACCAACTTACTGTAGATGTCAGTGTATAAGTCAACCTTTGGTGCCTGCAAAAATCGTTCCAAAAATGGGCATCGACGTATACACCAAGCATAAAATGTGTACCATTAGTGTGTATGTGGCTGTGGGTGCTTACCATTTTGAAATGAGAAAAAAAACATAACACCAGTTATTCATAGTGATGTGGCATGATTTATTGAATAAATTAATTGTACAAAGATATCTTTAACCTCAGTGAAAGCGTTTTAAAAGCTGGTCAAATTAATTGTCTTCGGCATCCGACGCAAAGAGTAAATCAAATTCATTCTGAGTCACTTTAGATATGATACCATCGTAAGGAACCCACTCTGGATCAGTGGTGTTTTTGGTTTCTGAATCATCCCTCCACAACAAATTATCTCCTTCTCCATCCATTGAATTAGATATTCTTTCATTTTTTTGAATGATCTTATGATAGATTGTGCACTAATAGCATCCGACGATTTGATGACGAAACCACACAAAATATCAAGTGGGGCAGTGCACATATTTCCACTCTTTGTGAAGGTTTTTTTCTCTGTCAACCATCCACCTATTCCCTTCGGTGCGAACATGATTCTTAAATGCCTTGTTGAGGCATGCGTCCAAAGGTTGAACTTCAGACATTAGATCCATTGGCATATCTGCAATGTTGGTGTTATTTCTTTGCAGGCATCTCATGATCTCATTGGTTGTATGGGACCTGAACATGTCCCACACTAATATGCAGCATTCTTTAAGCAGAATGACGGGATGCCTATTCCACACGTTATTAATCCATAACTTCACTCTGTCCTCATCCATCTAACCATTGTCACGGATATGCACATAAATTCCTGCAGGCAACTTGATCTTTGGCATGGTTTTACGTTTGAAAACTACCATTGGCTTTAATTTTGTTCCCTCAGCCATGCAAGCTAACACCACTATGAATCTTGTCTTCTCATGTCTTTTGGTTTTCGCTGGAACTATTTTTGAACCTTTCCACTCCACAGTTCGAGTGCTGGGTATATCAAAATTCATGGGAGCGTCATCCATGTTGCCCATGTCATATAATGGGCACTTGTGTTTTTGTCACAGTCTGATGATGAATCACTGGAATTGGTAATTTTGACACTGAGGTTCTTTAGTAGTCTCTGAGCAATCTTAGTCTTCTGCTAAAACACTTAACATTTTCATTCCATAAAGCGTCCACACTAACTAGCCATTGCTCTGAAATCTTTGCTGGATTCAGGGGTTAATTTGGCCCATTTAAGCGTATGTGTATATGCATTGCATTTCCGATGATGTTGATACCATTCTACCAGGTTCCGTGGATGCTTTCCGATACATGCTTCTTAAGATCAAGCAAGTGGCTGGTCCCTATTCATTTTGTCTTGGGAACCTTTTTCAGGAAGGATTCTTCCTTTTTCCATTATTCTCACACCAGTTTTTCATTAACACCGAATTCTCTTGCTGCAGCAGTTTGATGAGTTAGTAAATGCTACGACTTTTAACTTGAAACCAGCTTTGTACTTAATTCATTTTGTTGGAAGACTCATTTCTGCCGTTGTACACCATGCTCTGTGTGGGTGTGCCTTAGATCACCACGCATTTTTGCAGTGCAGCCCTTATCACCTGCTTGATATCTTATGTCCAGTTAAGTAGTACATGCATTTGTGGGATGAAAAATTGAGGCTGACTACTAATGTATGTCATGGCTGAAAAGGGGAGTTGACTTATAAGCTGAGTATAAGAAAAAACACAAATTTTGGCTACAGAAAAATGTGTTTGTCTTATATGCTGAGTTGACTTATGTGCCATGATCTATGGTGGTAATTTGATGAAAACCAATGAGTACAGAAAGAAAATCTGGTGCACGTTGTGAGAATGAAGCAACAGGAGGTGTGCTACAAAAATGGAATTAGATGGTATTAAAGGAGTAAGGATAGCCACATGGATAATATGGTGATTGGGAGAGAATCAAAGTGTAGCTCTAAATGGAAGGCTTCTGGATTGACATGATGTACCAATGGAAATGCTAAAACCTTTTGGTTTCCCACTTATTGAAATTATTTAGACATATCAAAGAAAACGATGAAAGAAAGACTTGAATTTATATAGTGCTTTTCATGATCACCAGATGCCTCAAAGTGCTTTATAGCCAATGAATACTTTTGAAGTGTAGTCACTGTTGTTATGTCATAACTGTGGCAGCCAAAACGTGCATAGCAAACTCCCACAAACAAGCGATGTGATAGTGACCTGATAGTCTGTTTTTGTGTTATTGATTGAGGAATAAATATTGATCAGGTGACCAGGGATATCTCCGCTGCTCTTCTTTGAAATAGTGCCAAGGAATCTTTTGCATCCACCCAAGGAGGTAGATGGGGCCTCTGTTTAATATCTCATCCAAAAAGTGGCACCTCTGACAATACAGCGCTTCCATTGTACTGTATTGGGATAATGGCCTTGATTTTTGTACTTAAGCCCTGGACCCAAGAAGGTTGATATCTGATAACACCAAACTTGGAGAATGGCAAACTGTGATGAAAAATTCAGGAGGATGTTAGTCAAATAGGCCACAGATGCAATTTACTGCAGAGAAATGTGAAGCTGTACATGATGGGAAAAAAGTAGCGAAAGGTGTTTCTGACTTATAGAGATCAATAGCCAGTAGACCTTAGATTGCTCAATTCCTCCTCGGAGGGTTGTTAATAATAAAAATAAAGAGAAAAAGCTCACCTCCCTGCCTTTGGACCACCCATAATTCCCCCTGCAGACCGCTAGATGGTGAAGGTCTGGGGACAGACTATAAATCTAGTTTTATCGAGCACACCTGCACTTGTATAGCCAAAAAGCACATATATTTTACCATTACAATATAACGTGATTCATTAAAGACGGTCCACATTTGTGGTGTAAAATCCCTAAATGTTTGGAAATGCTGCATAACTGACTGAAGCACTTTGCATCATTTTTTCTTAATTTTTATTCCATGTCTAGAAAATAATGCAAGTGGCAAGGAGATTTTTCACAGAACTTTAGTATTTTGGAGGTTTCAACTATAATTGAAATGGTGAAATGAACATGAATGCCTGTGGAGAGAATAGGTTTGGTTGACAAAAGGCCTTTTCTCATTCTATATTTCGATGTTTTTACAGTAGTTCTGACCTCCATTGCAGTCATTTTCACTTTTTGGGAAGGCTTAAAGCAGGTGCTAGTGAATTAATTGCCTGTAGTAGGCAGTTCCCTTTTCACAATGGAAGAGAAAATCATGTAAGTTGTACTGCCACTCTTCCACTCCTGCCAAAAGTGAAAAGAACCTTCAGTGTGTCTGAATTCAGCATAATATGAAGGGTAGCACAAATTTAAATGTGAGCAGTGTTCTGTCTGCAAATATCAGAATATCATTTACATAGAATCATCTGTTGTTTTTATAGTTATGTATCCTATGGACTTTTTTAAACCTTGTAGCGATACTTCTGCAGTAAAGCTGCTGACAATGTTTATTCTGAGAATAACTTAAGACAACTCAGAAGTTTTGTGTGTTTCTGTAATTCTGACAAATTACTTTCAAAGTTTTCATGGAAGTTACAGATTGCTTCAGTTGCCATTATGTAAGCAAATTACATGGTCTGCTTTATAGATTTTGTTGTATGTTATATCTTTAGGGGAAATTTTGCAAGGTGCTATTCCTGGCCTAGAGCTGTGCTTGATGGGGGCATAGATCACACTTAATTTATTTAACATTATCTGGCCAATTATGCAATTTCCACTCTGTCCACCAAGGGAGTGCATCCAAATGGAGTCTCAATATTTATCTTGCAGTAACAATCTTAATCATGGTTTCTTTCCTTGATTCCTCAGAACATCCCAAGATACACAATGGCCAGATTGAGTGTCCTCTGGGCTATAAAAAAATGAACCAGACAAGCTGTCAAGGTGAGTGCTAAAGTGTTAAAAGATAGAATGTCTAATAATAATAATGTCCAAGACAATAGAGGGGAGAGTGCAATTCTATGTCCCATTACTAAATAAGGTAGTACATAAAGAGTACTGACGTAGTTGACGTTTAAATAGATTCTTAGAATGGTTACAGCACAGAAGGAGGCCATTCAGCCCATCATGTCTGCACCAGCTCGCTGCAAGAATAACTCACCTAGTCCTACTCCCTTGCCTTTTGCCATTAGTTCTACAAGTTTTTTTTTTCTCATTGATCTCACCTGTGGGGACACTTTGCTCAACAGCACTGACACGGTCGCTGTATTGGTCGGTTAGGATATTGTTTCCCTTGGCCTGGTGAGTCTTGCTTCTGTGCTGTTTAACTAGCTGGACTGTGGGGTTTCCTTTGTACCACGGTTTACTTCCTCCTCATAAAATAGACCTGTCCTGTACATGGAGCTCAGACTGCTTAACAATCTGGATGGCTGTCTCGAGGTTTGGATCTTTCTTCACTTGCAGCATGTCTGAGAGTACATTGTCAACTACTCCTTCAACTATTCTACCCCTGCTAAGTTCAGATTTTTGGTCTCCATATTCATAGCCTTCAGTCATTCTGTACAGATCATTAATGAATGAGTTGACAGGTTCTCCTGGCTGCTGGACACCCTTATTAAATTTAGCCCTTTCAAGGATTTTCTTGCTTCTTGGGTTAAAATAAACATCGACTGATTTTAGTACTTCAAATTTAGCAGATTTGTTAATTCCTTGCCTAACAATAATGTCATTTGCTATTGTATCTGCCAAGTAAAGCAGTTCAGCTTCTGTCTTTTTATCTGGACCTGAAGCAATCATGTACCTAAGGAATCATTTTCTCCAAAGTCTCCAATTACCTGATTGATTTAGCCTTGGATAAGTCCATATTGATCTGGAAGAGTGGATTTCTGATCCATGGTTAAAAATTTTAAAGTGTAGGTTCAGCTTTAAGAAGTTGCTGAAATCCAAGATTTCACTGTTCATTTGAAGACAAAGGGTTTGTTGTAGGGTTTGTTGTATGATGTTGTATGTGCCTGCACACCATTGTAATGTAAGGGTGCTCAGCAGAACAAGTGTTAATATGGGACTGGAGAATAACACTACCCAAGGTACGATGTATAGATTCTCATGGTAATAGATTGAAAGGACAGTCTAGAGAGAACACTCTGGAAGCAGCCTACCTGCGGGGAGCAACACCATGCATGACAACAGTATCTGGGATCTCTAAATAGTTAAAGATTAACAATAAATAGTTCATGTTTAAACATACAAGTCTCAAGATTTCATAATTGAGATATCACCGTGCACCACAATACGGCATGGTAATCAGAAGTAATAATACAACATGATGAGCAGTGGCTGTGATATGAAAGGTGACATTTTAAATGATGAACCCAGAACAGTATTCTGAGGTATGAGAAACTGTAAGCAGCTGAAGCCAAACCAGAGAGACATGCACCTGAGAAGAAAACTGAAAGAAACAGTCGAAGAAGCTTCACTACAAACTTGGAAGCTGAGGAGTCCACCAGAGTGATTGGAAATCCATTGCAAGACCCCCAAGAAATGCAGAGTGAAAAAGAAGAAAACCTGGTCAGACCACAAAGATAGGTGACATAACTACAAAAATTGCAAGACCCCTGAGTGATGCAGAACAAAAAACTGCTCAGATCACAGATAGGGTGAGCAACACTACAGAAAATTGCAAAATCCTGAGTGACGCAGAATCAAAGGGCCTGGACAGTTCACAAGACGGTGAGCTGAAATCCAAGATGGTGCACTGTTCATTTGAAGACAAAGGGTTTGTTGTATGATGTTGTATGTGCCTGCACACCATTGTAACGTAAGGGTGCTCAGCAGAGCAAGGGTTAACATGGGACTGGAGAATAACACTACCCATGATACGATGTATAGATTCTCATGGTAATAGATTCAAAGGACAGTCTAGAGAGAACAATGTGGAAGCAGCCTACCTGCGGGGCTTTTAAAAAAAGAAGCTATACTTACTTTATAGAATAGATGGTAGTCCCAGAGGCTCAGTAGATTGCAGCCGTGATGGTCGTGCTCACTGAGGTTTAAAAAAAAATCAGCTGGCAGAGTAAAGAGCACAGTTTAAAAAAAGGAAAAAGTCTGCAGTGTTTATGAGAAAGGGAACCCTTTTCAGTCGGGTCCCTAACCTCCTTTTATGGAGGAATGAATTGCTGCTATTTTAAAAGTTCCTGCAGAGTTACAACACAGTACAACCTTTCCCAGCATTTTGGAAATGTTGAAATCTTAGTTTTAAAAGCACTCTATACCAAAAGGAGATAGCTTCAAACAATCACATTTCAAAGTAAGGAGATCAGATTTTGTCCCAAACTAAGGGATAGCCAAGCTTCAAGCCCAGTGCAGTGCAATACACTACAAAGAGCTGTACACATGGATTGATACATCTGTTGCAAAATACAACACCTACAAAGCAGCTTTTCAAATTTGAGCCAAAAATCTCGCCAGTAACAAGGCTCTAAAAAAACATGCAACCGACAGGCTGCAGACAGCCTAAGTGGAAAAATGTTTACTGCACTGACAGCCTTAAAGGGGAAACAATTTTTAAAGCTGTAACTACAAAAAAGTGCCATGATAGAACATTGCAAGAGACCCCAGAGAGAGGGCAACTCCCAATAAAGCACCGAGGGCAGCAAGAGACCCCAGAGAGAGGACACCAAAATACTGCAGTGAGAGGGAGATAGAAGACCCCAGAGTGAGGGAGACAATATTCAATTAAACCACAAGATGGTTGTTGACAATGTCAATGCAATGAGATGCATGAGCTGAAGGGTTTAGTGCAAGAGGAAGAACTGACTATGAAGCAGCCAAAAGGCTTAAAAACAGAGCTTTTAGAAAATCCTGTCGCAGTACCCAAACTGCAACAGCAGATAGCAGTACAGAGTGAGCAGATGGCTCATGAATGAAGGAAAGCTATCTGAGGTAATTCCAAAGAAGCAAAACATATAAAAGATAAATGAAGCTGTTCTACAGGAAAATGTTCGCATCAGAGCTGAATTGGAAGATTTGAAGTGCAAGATTCAAACTGAGTATATACCTTTGAAAATGCATGATAAACTGAAATCTTCAATGAGCTAAGCTGTTTGAGATCTGAAAAAACAAATTTCAGTGACAACACAAAGGCATCAGGAGGAGATAATAATCTCAGCTCCACAGTTGGCAAATCAAAGTAGAAGTTGGGAAAACTCAACCAGATTACAGCCAGGCAAAACAACAGGTGGACAAGGCATGCAAAGAAGTTGTGACCCTGAAGGATTCCTTGAAAATTCAATATGTTACCATGGATAAACATGAGAAGCCGAAAAGGATGTTGAATATTATGTCAAGAAAAGCTGAGTTGGAACGAACAGTAGCAATGAAACAATGCATTGAAGCCCAGAATAAGTTGGCAAGAGGTCAACAAGAAAATAAACAGCAGGAAGAACAGTTGATTGTCCTTCAAGATCAAATACAAAATGAATACATAACCATTCAGCAACATGAAGAAATGAAGACAATCTTAAACAGCAGAATGGAAGCACAGCAGGAGAAACTCAAGGAGACTCTACTGAATTAAAAGAAAACTCAAGATGAAGCAAGCGAGCTTCGCAAAGAAAAGGTGAAGAATCTTCACGCGCTACAAGAATCCCTCAAGTCGAAGTTTGTTCTGGAAAGTTACAAAGAGAGGCTAAATGAATTTAACATCACTTTGAACAAGCTGAACAACCAGTTAACAGAGAAGGCTCAGCAATGTTCAATATTCCATGAGGAAGCCAAAAGCATCAAGAAACAGACCAAAGAGCTGAAGAAGCAGTTGAATGAAAAAGAGGAGACACAGAGAGGAAAAGCCGTAGAATATTCCTAGCTACAAATGGTTAATGAAGCCATGAGTAGCACAATTACAGAACTAGACCTGGCCAACAGTGAAACCAAAACAAAAGACCAAGGACAAAGTTCTGTTGCAGACAGAGAAAGAAAAGACAGAAATAAGATTGGAAAATGTAAATCCAACACTGAAGCGCAAGGAACTAGGAGAAGAAACAGCACTGGCTGTCTCAGACATACTGAAAACAATTAAGCTGAATGAAAAGATTCATAAGCTTACAAAATGATTTGAAAATAAAACATCAAACAAATATTTGGCTGAGATTGTGAAACAAGTAGAACATCGACATCCAGCAAGAACATGGTGGACACTATGGAAAAAGAAAATTCTGGTCCAATCTATGAATAAACAGAGTGCACATTCCCTTCAGAAGGAATGGGACAAACCCACAGTGCCCGAAAGAAGCAGATGGGTTGTTAATAAAGAGAAACGCAACTCGAAGGAACTCAAAAAGTGAATCAAATGGAGATAACCATGCCTCCAAACATGACAGACTGAGATGTGGAAGAACTGTCAAGCCTCAAGACCGTTTGAATTTATAAAGTCAGGGACTTGAGATGGGGGAGCAGGGAGAGCAAATAAAGATTGTATTACCAATAGTTATACTCTGTTGGGAGGGAGGAAAGTTTTCTTTAGGGGATATAGGGGGATGTTGCATGATGCTGTATGTGCCTGCATGTCATTGTAATGTAAAGATGCTCAGAACAAGGCTTAACGTGAGACTTGAGAATAGCACGGCTCATGGTATGATGTTTGGAGTCACATGGTATTCGACTGAAAGAACAGTTTAGAGAGAACACTCTGGAAGCAGCCTATCTGCATGAAGCAGCACCATGCATGACAGCAGTATCTGAGATCTGCATAAAGTTAAAGATTAACAATAAATGTTTCATGTTTACCCATACAAGTCTCAGGATCTCATCATAGAGGGGAGATGGTGGCATAGTGGTAACATTGCTGGGCTAGTAATCCAGGGACCCAGGCTAATGCTCTGAGGACATGGGTTCAAATCTCACCTCAACAGCTGGTGGAATTTGAATTCAATTAGTGAATCTGTAATACAAAACTGGTCTCAGTGATGATGACCATGAAATTATCATTGATTGTTGTAAAAACCCATCTGGTTCACTATTCTGCCATCTTTACCTGGTCTGGCCTACATGTGACTCCAGACCCACAGGAATGTGGTTGACTCTTAACTGCCCTCTAAAGTCAGTTTAAGGGCAATTTGGGATGGGCAGCAAATGCTGGCTTGCCAGCAAAGCTCACATTCCATGAAAGAATAAAAAAAAGACATCCCCACACAACATAATACAACATGATGATCAGTGGTGACAAAACAACAGAGTTTATCTGCGTTTGCTGGTTTTGGCAGGCTCTGCTGCAATGGAGCTTGTGCTCAGACTTGAAAAAATTTAAATAATGGCTGTTTGGATTGACTAGCTGCAGTCTTCTCCATTACAGCACTATGCTTCAGGGTCGTGAAAGCATTGAATCCTGGCCTATGTTGGTCTTTGAAGCTGATTTTTTAGTCGCCTTTCTTCCAAATGATTTCTTTTTCTTCTCAGAGCAAGCTTGTACACCACCCGTTCAGACACTAACTCAGGAATCCAGCTGGCCACAGGTTGCTTTGGTTTTTAAAAGACTGAAAACATTTTTAAACTAGTTCTGGCCAAGAACTTAAGTTTTTAGCTCACCCCAGCTAGGCCCTTTGACGCTGCAATCCATGGGTATTCAAACTGGACAGCCGTGTGATCTTTGGAGTCCTTAGCTGTACAGTGCAGTTTTTTTTCCTCCTGTCCTCTGCTTCCAATTCTACTATGAAGCTTCTCTCAGGCGATCTTCCTCTGTGTCTTCATTTCAAGTTCTTTCAGTCAGGTCAGAAGGTGGCTTGTTTAATTTTCCAGCTTTTGAATTTCTGCTCCAGCTTCTCTGAGGTTGTGGGATTTTCCAAGAGTTGCCACCATATTGTCAGGTCTTGGATACTGTTCAGTAGGTCTTAATGAAGTCTTCGTAAAAGTAGGTGAATTGTGTGTATTTATTAACTACAAGAACAATGTACATATATTCAGCAAAGGGTTGAAGCTAGGTGCAGTTCCTATGCTTGCTTGTGCACATGACTTTGTCCAACACTAGACTGACCCCTGGGTACAGGTCTTGTGTGCTCTTAGATCACTGTGTGGGCAGTACTGCACTTGATCCCATGTTAACCATGTATGTGCCAGACCCTTGTATTACAGCGGCTAGCCCAAAAATCGAGGTTGATGGCGGGCTCCTCAGGGTTTGGGGGATCCCTTGTTGTCAGGTACTGGGTGCTTGTTTAAGGGGCCTGTCATTGGGAAAGGGAGGGAAACCCACCCCATCTGTCTCCCGTGGCTCTGTCCCCATGATTCCCCTCCCATCACCATTCACCTGTGCCTGGGTCTATTGGCATTCCTAGGTCTCAGATGAGTCTATACTAGCAGCAGCAGTCACCACCTCCTTGGTGGCGCTGCTAATCAATTAAATTTGTTAGGCTCTGAGCACTCAGCAGGCGGGATCTCCACCCCTGAGGTCCTTCATCCCGGGGATGGTCTGCCACTACCCATTTAAGTGCGTGATTGCATATTTGATTCCACTGCTGATAGGGCATCTGCAAAATAATTAGAAATTTTCCTGAGTTTGACCTATAAAAATGTGTTTATCTATTTCAAGAAATATATGAAATGCTGTGTGTAGCCCTGTATAATCTTGGTACATCTTGGGGAGGCAGTGGCACAGTGGTATTGTCACTGGACTAGTATTCCAGAGACCCAGGTTAATGCTGTAGGGACCTAGGTTTGAATCACACCAGGGCAGGTGGTAGAATTTGAATTCAATAAAAAATCTGGAATTAAAAGTCTAATGCCAATTGTTGACATAAAAACCCATCTGGAAGGAAATCTGCCATCCTTACATGTTCTAGCCTACACCTGACTCCAGACCCACAGAAATGTGGTTGTCTTTTGACTGCCCTCTGAAATAGCCTATCAAACCGCTAAACCACCAGGCATCGACTTAGGCACCGGAAGCGACAACAACAAACTCAGCCCTGTCAACGCTACAAAGTCCTCCCCAGTAACATCTGGGGGCTTGTGCCAAAATTGGGAGACCTGTCTCACAGACGAATCAAGCAACAGCCTGACATAGCTATACTCATGGAATCATACCTTACAGATACGTCCCAGACACCACCATCACCGTCCCTGGGTATTTCCTGTCCCACCGACAGGACAGACCCAGCAGAGGTGGCAGCATTGTCAGGAGGGGGTTAACCTGGGAGTCCTCAACATCGAATCTGGACCACATGAAGTCTTATGGTATCAGGTCAAACATGGGCAAGGGAAACTCCTGTTGATTGCCATGTTGAACACCACTTGGAGGAAATAATGATGATAGCAAGGGTGCAGAACATACTCTGGGTGGGGGACTTCAATGTCCATCACTAAGAGAGACTCAGTAGCACCAGTACAGACCAAGCTGGCTGAGTTCTAAAGATGATAGCTGCTAGACTGGGTCTGCGGCAGATGGTGAGGGAACCAATAAGAAGGAAAAACATACTTGACTTCATCCTCACCAACCTGCCTGCTGTAGATGCATCTGTCCATGACCGTATCGGTAGGAGTGACCATGACACAGTCCTTGTGGAGGCGAAGTCCCGTCTTCACATTGAGGATACCCTCCATTGTGTTGTGTGGCACTACCAGCATACTAAATGGGATAAATTTTGAACAGATCTAGTAACTCAAGACTGGGCAACCATGAGGCTTTGTGGGCCATCAGCAGCAACAGAATTGTATTCAACCACAATCTGTAACCTAATGGCTCGGCATATCCTCCACTCTACCATTACCACCAAGCCACGGGATCAACCCTGATTCAATGCAGCGCGCTGGAAGGCATGCCAGGAGCAGCCCCAGGCATACCTAAAAATGTGGTGTCAACCTGGTAAAGCTATAACACAGGACTACTTGCATGCCAAGCAGCATAACAGCAAGCAATAGACAGAGCTAAGCGATCCCAAGACCAATGGATCAGATCTAAGGTCTGCAGTCCTGCAGTGTCACATCCAGTCAGGAATGGTGGTGGGCAATTGAACAAATCACTGGAGGAGGGCTCCACAAATATCCCCACCCTCAATAATGAGGGAGCCCAGCACATCAGTACAGAAGATAAGGTTGAAGCATTTGCAAGAAGCTTCAGCCAGAAGTGTTGAGTGGATGCGCCATCTCGGCCTCCTCTGGAGGTCCCTAGCATCACAGATGCCAGTCTTCAGCCATTTTGATTCACTGCAAATGATATCAAGAAATGACTGAAGACACTGAATACTGCAAAGGCTATGGCCCCCACAACTTCTGGCAATAGTACTGAAGACTTGTGTTCCAGAACTTGCCGGACCCCTGGCCAAGCTGTTCCAGTACAGCTACAACACTGGCATCTGCCTGGCTTTGTGGAAAATTACCCAAGTATGTCCTGTACACAAGATGCAGGGCAAATCCAACTCAGCCAATTACTGCTTTATCAGTCTACTCTTGATCATCAGTAAAGTGGTGGAATGGGTTATCAACAGTGCTATCAAGTGGTACTTGCTTAGTAATAACCTGCTCACTGATGCTTAGTTTAGGTTCCACCAGGGCCAATCAGCTCCTGACCTCATTACAGCCTTGGTTCAAACATGGACAAAAAAGCTGAACTCTAGAGGTGAGTTGAGAGTGACTGCCCTCGACATCAAGGCAGCATTTGACCATGTATGGCATCAAGGAGCCCTAGCAAAACTGGTGTCAATGGGAATTGGGGAAAAATCCCTGCTGGTTGGAGTCATACCAAGAACAAAGGAAGATGGTTATGGTTGTTGGAGGTTAATCACCTAATTCCAGGACATCACTGCAGGAGTCCTTCAGGGTAGTGTCCTAGGCCCAACCATCTTCAACTCCTTCATCAGTGACCTTCCTTTCATCATTATGTCAGAAGTGATGATGTGCAATCATCAGTGAACAATGTTCAGCACCATTCGCATACTGAAGCAATCCATGTTCAAATGCAGCAAGACCTGGACAATATCCAGACTTGGATTGACAAGTGGCAAGTAACATTTGTGCACACAAGTGCCAGGCAATGATCATCTCCAACAAGGGAGAATCTAACCATCTCCCCTTGAAATTCAATGGCATAACCATCACTGAATTCCCCACTGTTAACCTCCCAGGGTCACCATTGACCAGAAACTAATCTTGACTAGCCATATAAATACTGTGAATAAAAGTGCAGGTCAGAGGCTAAGAATCATGATGGCCTGTCCACCATCTACAAGGCACAAGTCAGGAGTGTGATGGGATACTCTCCACTTGCCTGAATGAGTGCAACTCCAACAACACTCAAGAAGCTTGACACCATCCAGGACAATGCAGCCCACTTGATTGGCACCATATCCACAAACACTCACTCCCCCCACCAACGACGTACAGTGGCAGCAGTGTGTACCTTCTACAAGATGTGCTGCAACAAATCACCAAAACTCCTTTGACAGCATCTTACAAACCTACAACCACTACCACCTAGAAGCATAAGGGCAGCCTACGCATAGGAATATCATCACCTGCATGTTCCTCTCCAATTACACACCATGCTGACTTTTGCCATTCCTTCACTGTTCCTTGGCCAAAGAAATCCCAGGAATCCTGCTCTGGCAGCACTGTAGGTATACTCATAATACATGGACTGCAGTGTTTGAAGAAGGTGGCTCACCACCACATTCTTAAGGTCAAATAGGGATAGGCAATAAATGCTGGCATTATCAGCAATGGCCATATCCCATGAATGAATGAAAAGAAGGAAATTTCAACTGAAGTGCCAGATTTGTGGGCCTTCGGTTTTCTATCCTATAACAACAGCCTGAAACGTACCAGGTATGTTGATCTCTGAGGCACTGAACATAAAGGAGTTAATTTAGGTTTTTGATAGTTTCATTTGCTTGCTCTCTGTTCTCCTGGTGAACCTGGAGGAAGCTAAGGGCCTGGATTTTCACTGAGTCGAGGAGATTCCAGGGACTTTCCAAAATGGTAGACAGGACCTGGATCTGAAAGTCCCACTCCCATTTTTGGCAGCCTGTTTGGGGCACAGGGGAGAGGCAAAATGGGGGTGGGGTGTGTCTGCCACATGTGGGAATCCCAAATTTAACAAGGCCACTTAAACCAGTGCTGAGTTCAAACAGACCCCATTTTCACTTGAACATGTGCCTTATCCCACAGTGTGTAAGTTACATATCTTCAGAGAAATTGTAAATGCTCTTGAAGTGCTGATAAGATCAGTAGAACTGTCAACCTGGTTATTTAAATTACCAGCTCTTTAAAAGTAAAAAAAACTGCCTATTTGTGTCTGTGAGAGTTGAGAAAAATCTGTTCTGTCATTTTCAATAACTGTTTTTGACAAACTCGAAGTGCTATCATTATAGCATTATTAATGCTTGGTTGCTTTCTGCAACTTATCATTATCTTGGGGAGTGGGTTTGTACATCCACAGTTTTATTTACAGCTCAAGCAGGTTACTAAAGGATTAGCTGTCTTTGATGTGGGGATATGAATACAAGTCTCTTTGTTTTGATAAGGAATTAGGTACTAAAGGGAATTTAAATGTTTTGAATGGGTTTCATGAATGGGAGTTTTTTTTAATATAGCAAACCCTGTAATCAATATTTAGAACTTTATTTTATTTCATCTCAGACTGGCTCCTGAGGTCTCTCCATGGTGGATACTGGGTAAGTTGGCATGGAAAATATAAGGGAAAAGTTGATGGGGTCATAAGTTGGCATGAGTTGCCACTAAGTTGGCATGGGGGCTAATAAGGGTCCGTGTGGATGGGTGGAGAAATGCATTGGCATGGAGGGTATGAGGGGCTGGGTGAGGGGCATGGGTAGACATGAGTTAGCATATGTTGGCATGGGTAGTTGGAGGGAGTGTGAGGGGTGAGGGCTAAAGGGCCTAATATTAAAACAAGTCCTAGAGAATTGAGGCGGGCCTTTTAAACAGCCTGCCTCGGCAGTAGCAGCCCCTGTGGCCGGCTCCGATCTGTGGTCCAGACTCCATCCCAACCCACCCCCTCCTGAACGAAGATTCCATCATTCAGGGCACTATTTTCCGAGATGGGTGCAGAGAGTTGGGAAATTCCCTGACTCCTGCTACCTGAGTCGGTAGCAAAATTCCAGGCCAACATATTCCAAACAGGCTGTTGATTTAATATAACCTGTTCTTTACCACAAAGTCTAAATCTACTGCAGCATTGCTGGTTGCCATCCCTTCTTACCCTCCTTTGTTCCCGGGAACTGAGCAGCTTCAGAACTGATCACGTACCACTTTAATTGGTTGTATCCTCTATCTTGCTCATAGAAGAGATGAAATGGCATCCCGGAGCTTGTATGGGAGCAGTCCACATAACAAACTTATAGTTGATACCAGCAAATTTCCTGAGGCTCATTTAACAAAAAATTCTTGGTAGGCTCATAGCAGAGTTTCCTCGTTGCCCAGGTGATTATAATTGTGAAAGTGGAAAATGATTAGTTCTCCAAGAGCATTGTATTTTAAGACTTCTTCGAAGGAAAAAAAATGTTCAGCTTTTATGGCATCTTGAAGTGCCAATAGGGGAGATGGAATTGTTCAGCCCACAATCAGTGGCCCTCCTGGGAAAAGCCTTTCAATCTTTAGAAATCCACCACTGACCCCAGCAACACTTTACAGGTGTTCCTTATTTCCATAGTTACTATGGCAGCAGTGATTGACTATGTGATGCATGTTGTCACTTTCATTACCACCTTTTTTAGTGTTTGCCATTTCTAACATAGCTTGAAAGAACATGCTTTCTTATATGTAAGCCATGAAATTGAACTGTTCTGCTTTATATGAAACTGAACATAAGCATGATATCATTGAACTAAATATTTGTGAAGCGCCTGTGAATCTTTTTTATGTTCAGGATAACGTTCCCTAAGTATTTTACTTTTGTTCTGGTTTCAGGCTGTTTGTTCACATTGGTTTTCTTGATTTATTTTATTATGAGGTGGGCGGGGGACATGAGTTGGCATGAATTGGCATGTATGGGCATGAGTAGGTGAGGGAGGCTGAGGGATAGGGGCTACAGAGCCTAATGTTAAAGAAACCAGCTCAGCCTCCTGGATAGACACAGGATCCTTGCATCACCTGAGCCTGAAGCAAGTCACATGTGATTAAAGTTTACACTTTTATGTTGAGTATTATTAATTTCTGTTGTATTTTGGTGAATTTTGAGGTAGGCTCAGTTCCTGGAAACAGATGATAACAGCTTTCTGTGGGAACTCTGTGCGATACTGAACTGACTGAGGCATAGTATACACTGTGCAGGTGTGTATTTATGGTGTGGGATTTATGGGACCATTTTCAATCTTTAATAATTTTTATCTTACAAGAAGAGTATAGACAGTGCAGAGAAAATTTACAAGGATGATCCCAGAAACGTGTGGGTACATATTATTAGGAAAGGATTGACTGGTTGGGTCTCTTTTCTCTTGAAAAAGAAAGCTGAGTGGTGACCTAATGGAGCTCTTTAAAATTATGAAAGATTTTGATAGAGTGAATGCAGAGAGAATGTTTTTTGTTATGGGGAAGAGTATAACTAGATGCCATCGATATGGTAGTCACCAAGAAATGCAACAGGGAATTCAGAAGAAACTTCTTTACCCAAAAAGTGGTGAGAATATGGAATTGGTTACCACAGGGAGTTTTGAAGTGAATAGTGCAGATGCATTTAAGGAAAAGCAAGCAAGCACATGAGAAGAAGGGAAAAGAGGCTTACAATAGTAGATTTAGATGAGGAACATTGGGAGAAGGGTTGAGTGGGGCATAAATAATGACATGGACTGGTTCGGCCAAATGGCATTTTTCTATGCCATATGTCCAATGCAATTCTATGCAATCCTATATATCAGATACAAGTATCGACATGATGACACGATTGAGTTGATGTGCAGGATAATATTGCCCCTCAGTGAAGTTTAATTAAATGTGTTTATTTTATTAATGCTTTCCTGTAATTATTCCTAAAAGCTTTGAATATTTGTGCATTTTAAGTTTTTCAGATCTTGTGCAAAGTGCAAGTTTAAACACTAAGTATAACGATTACCAATACAGCTTTCACTTATTTGTACTTTAGCACTATTCATTTCTATGCGTACTTTAATTATGATGCAGAATGCAAAGAGTTAAGCATCACATCATTGGTACAGCAACAACAAAAAATAGATTTTGCCCAGAGTTAAAAGCTGGTGTAGTTTATTGTGTCTGAGTTTTACTGAGATTTTTTTGTTTTTTTCTATGGGAGAGAGACATTTTAGTTTATTATACCGGAAATATTTGCGATACACTAGTGAAACAGGCACAATTAATGAAAATGTTGGCTACAAGAATTGATACTGGATGATCAGGGACATTGACGACATAATATACAGGAAGGTATAATAATGACAGATTAATGCACAACAGTAATTATTTTCACAAGAGGCTTAGTTAACAGATGGTCCCTATCAGCGACTAAGATGCAACTCATTATAAGTAATTACTTGGTCATACATTTAACAGTAAACTGAAAGCTGATTGGATGAAAGTGCTATGGTGAACATCAAAACTTATCACACATATGGCTGGCAGATTTTTAAGCGCTGATACACGAAGATTTTAACCCATTGTATACATGCATTGCACGAAACTGCATTTTAAAACTGGAGGGGAGTTGATGCAGGATTTCTTGAAAGACAAAGTTATGATTCTGTTAATATTTGGCAAAAGATCAACAACGTAACCATAGAATTGTTGCAGGTCGGGAAGAAATATATAAATATATGTAAAGGCTGTTGAACAAAATGTGTGTAGAAGAACAAGTGCCTGAAGACTAAGTGAAAAACAATTTTAATACCAAGTTTCAAGAAAGGGGACAAAAGTGAATGCAGCAATTGCAAAAGAATCAGCTTACAGAGCAGATAGTTATGACCAGGTGAGAAGGGATGAACTGGCTCCCCTCTATTCAACCTCCTCAGTTGGTCCCAGCAATGGTTTAAGGGAGGAATTTTCCAGTCCCACCGAAATTCTCACCCAAAGTCAACAGGGCTTGTGCAGTTGCATTAAATTTTCCGTTCTGTCCACGATGATTACTACGGTGGGCTGGACTGGAAAATCCCAGCCTGAGTTTCTATTTTACGACGATATGCCTTTTTCCAAATCAGAATGTGTTTAACTGTTTGATCTGTGAGCAATAAAGAGCCAATCAAACACAGTTTTCTTAAATCAAAGAAAGAGCAAATTTATTAACCTCTAAACCTGAGAGAAATAATAAAAACGCAATGTGTCAAGCATTCGGCCCTCATGTAGGCATTAGGTTCCTATTCCTCACTGCTCCCAGTATGATCAGACAAAGTCAACATGGTTTTACCAAAGGAAAATTGTGCTTAACAATTTTTTTAGAATTTTTTGAGAATGTAACTATTAGGATAGATAAAGGAGAACCAATAGTATACTTGGGCTTCCAAAAAGCATTTAATAAGGTGCCACGCAAACAGCTAATATACAAGACGAGGAATCATGGAGATGGGATTAATGTATTTACATGGATAGAGGATTGGTTAATGGACAAGAAACAAAGAATAGGGATAAGCAGGGCATTTTCAAGCTCTCAGCTGTAACTGGTGGAGTACCCACAAGGATCAGTGTTGAGGCCTCAGTTATTTACAATCCATATTGATGTCTCCGACAAAGAGACAGTGAATAATGTACCTAAGTTTGCTGATGATACTAAACTAAGTGAGAATGCAAGCTATGAGGCGCACACAGAGGCTGCAAAGAAATAGTGGCAGGTCAAGTGTGTGGACAACAAGGTAGCAGATGGTGTATAATGTGGGAAAGTATGATGTTATTACCTTTGGCCATAATAGAAAAGTAGAATATCTTTTAAAAGGTGTGAAACTTGCAATTGTTGACATTCAGAGGGACTTGGGTGAACTTGTACAAAGAACATCAAAAATTAGCATGCAGGCACAGCTAGCAATTAGGAAGGCAAATAGCATGTTGGACTTTATTGTAAGCAGATTGGAGTATGAGGATAAGAAAGTCTTGCTCAAGTTACACAAGACTTTGGTGTGACCACATCTGGGATACAGTGCACAGTTTTAGTCTCCATAAAGAAGGATATACTTGGGGTGGAGACGGTACAGTGAAGGTTCAATAGATTGGTCCCAAGGATGAGAGGGTTCCCCTATGATGAGAGGCTGGGTAGATTGGATCTGTATTCTCTGGAGTTTAGAAGAATGGGATGTGATCTCATCGAAGCATATAAGATTCTGAAGGGGCCTGACAGGACAGACACTGATCACTCAAAGGGTTGCGAATCTTTGGAACTCTTTGCCTCAGAAGCTTGTAGATGCTCCATTGTTGAATATTTTTGAGGCTGAGATAGACAGATTTTTTGTCTCTCAAGAAACCAACAAATGTGGGAAATGTACAGGCCAGTGGAGCTGATCAGCCATGATCATATTGAATGGTGGAGCAGGCTACAATTTCTTATGTTCTAACACTTCAAAGTAAGAGTGGTGTATGATTTGGATGGGAACTTGCAGAAAGTGGTCATCTGATGCATCCGCGGCCCTTGTTCTTCTAGGTGGTGGAGGTTGCAGGTTTGGAAGGTGCTGTTTGAAGGAGCCTTGATAAATTGCTACAGTGCATCTTGCAGATGGGACTGCTGACACTGTCCTGCTGGTAGAGGAAGTAAATGTTTAAGGTGGTGGGTGCAGTACTAATCAAGTGGGCTGCTTTTTCCTGGATGCTGATGAGCTTCTTGAATATTGTTGGAGTTGCACTCATCCAGGCAAGTGGAGAGTATTTCATCATAGTCCAAGGTTGTGCCTTGTTGGTGGTGGAAAAGTATGAGGAGTCAGGAGATGAGTTACTTTCCACATAATTCCCGACCTGCTCTTGCGGCCACATTATTTATATGGCTGGTCCTGTTAGGTTTCTGGTCAGTGGTAATCCCCAGGGTATTGATGATGGGGAATTCAGCAATGGTAATGCTGCTGTTTGTCAATGGGAGGTGGTAGACTCTCTCTTTGGAGACGGTTAATGACTGGCACTCATGCACCTTGCATAAACATACAGCCTTGCATAATAAAGTATCAACATGTTGCTAGATGCTCAAATTCTCACTGATTTCCATGCACCAGGAGCTGTCCAGGTTGTTCCAAGTTCCACTTGTTTTTAAAATTCACAAATTTCAAACTTTGGATAGACAGTGTACCATAGTAAAACATGAGGGTGGGTTGAGGCTGTGTTAGTGGTTCTGGTACTCTTGCAGATTGTTGGCTTCTGGTCTACCATAGGTGCATAGGTTGCATCAGTGGCAGCTACAGGTAACCTTTCTTTTGACACTATTATAGATTTCCACCAGTTCAGTTTTGCCTGATTTATATATGCGTTTATATTCCATTTCAAATAGAAGGGTTCTGAACAACCCAGTCTCCCCACCCCACCCCCTGCCCCCTTAGTTGCCATGTGCTATAAAACTGGCATGAGTGTGATGTTTGGTGTTAGATAATGGTGTATGAATAATGTGTTTTTTGAAGTATCAAGTTGGGGATGTTAATCCTGAGGAAGAAATAGGTAGAGTCAGGCACAAGAAAAATAGGAAATACAGTCTGTGCTACTGAACTTGGGATTCACACTTACTGGTTCTGATGAAAAGCCTCGACTGCAATGAAGTTGTTGCTAAGGATAGCATGAAGCAAAGGTAACAAAAACACCACTTGGGGACCAAAGGTCCTGTCCTCAAAGATAAAACACATGATTTTTTTCAAGTGAAAGCTCTTTTGATTGAAAGTACAGATGAAGGTAATGGACGAATGAAGTGCTAGCAAAGCACTTGAATGTAACCTCATCCCAGCAAAACTGGCAGTGCGTTTGGGGTGCATTTTCCCAATTGGACCTCTGGTGAAAATTCCAAGCTGTAATGGTGGAGCATGTGTCTCAACTTTGTACAAATTTCAGTGCATCTTTTCTTAAAAGAGAGGCAAATGAAATGCAACGTTTTGCCTGGGATTGAAATATGTATTCATAGGACCTCATAACAAAGGCCAAGATTTCTGAGAGTTTAAAAGAGAATTTAATCAACACTTGCTGGTTTGAGAGGCAGTTTTAAGACCACACCCATTGATCAGCTCAGGCTCTCCATTCAAAGAGCTTTCTGAGTTGTCCCAAAGAGCATTTGAAATACTTGGCCATTTCGCATAAATGTTTATTTATGAAATGTGTTTTTTTTCACTTGCATCAGAAACAAGTACAGAAGCCACTTGAATATGGAGACTAACTTGCAACTCTCCGAAATCAAAACGAGATTCGGCAAATTGTGTAGAGCAAACAGGTTCATTGCACTCACTGAGTCGAGTAGTTGAAGGATTTCAAATCTGAACTAAAACTAGATTTGTGTTTGCATCCAGTACACAATGGGAAATTAGGGCCCAATGAGTTTCTTCTCACCCATATGCAAATAATGTATCTCAGTCTTACATAAAAAGAAACTTAGGGTGATAACTTCGGATGATATCCTATTATCTTTAAATAATCTATCAGTTATTTAAAGAAGTAAGTTATATATATATATATATGTTTAAGTGACTGCTTTTCCACCTTTTAACCAACTACTGTGTTTCTTCAGTTTAAAGTATTTCCATTTGATCTCTCTTATCTTTGGTTTCTGGGATCAGCAACAAATGCTTCCTTGCCAGTGACACCGACATTCCATGAAAAAAATTTTAAAAAACAAGTGCTCCGGTTTCCTCCCACCATCCAAAGACGTGCTGGTTAGGTGGATTGACTACGGTATATTGTCCCCCAGTGTGTGTGCATGTGAATGTGTGCCCTGTGATGGACTGGCATCCTGTCCTGGGTATACCCTGCCTAATCCCATTTCCTGTCTGGATAGGCTCCTACTCCCCGCAACCCTGAATTGGATAAAGCAGCTCTGGAAAAGTGAGTGAGTGAGTTTAGAAGGCATCATGATTTACTAACCTTGCTATTCTGACTGTTCTAAAAACAAAAAATGCTGGAAAAGGTCAGCAGGTCTGGCAACATATATGGAGAGAGAAATGGAATTTTCCATATATGGGACTAAGTGCGGTGGCAGGAGGTTTTGGCAGCTCCCACCCTGGTGTCCAGAATGGCAGGAACTCATGCCCGATTCTGCGCATGGACCCTCATTAATTATGTAAAGGCGCGTATCAGTCCGAATTACCTGGCAGGTCGGGAGTTGATTCATGTTGCCATTGTCAGCTGGTGGGTTCAAAGGTCTGGGCACCATATTTAAAGGCCATTCTCTCCAGCCCACCAGTGATGTCTGGCAGCCAGAAGAGGAAGGCCGAGAGTTTGAAGAAGAGGGCAGCACCCCGCTTCACGCACCAAGCCCCCCAGGCCTTAATCAGAAGGGTGTAGGTGCAAAGGCACGTGCTCCATCCCAGGGATGGCTGCAGGAAGCACAGCAACCTCACCTCTCCGGCCTGGGAGGCCGTCGCAGAGAAAGTCAGCATGGCTGGCACCCGGACCCGAAATATCACCCAATGCAGGAAGAGGATGAATGGTCTCATCCGGTCCGCCAGGATAAGTTATCTTCCAACAACCTCCAATATCAAACTCTCATCATGCCATCATCCAGTCAAATGGCTACTCTCTTCAGGGGTCTCACGCAACCATTAGCGGGGGATACATATCAAAGCTCATTCTCTCACCGAGACTTTCACATTACCTCCATCGCATCTGTCATATTGCGCACACTCCAACCTCTGGCCCTTCTGGGGAGCGTTCACCAGACACAGGACACATGTATCTCACCCAAGCCCTGCTCCACCCCTTCTCATCACATCCTTTTCGTCTTCATACAAGCCAAGCTGGCGCAGAACAGGCATGAGAGACTGCAGACAGGGGGTGGGATGGCCGACATCATCGCCGTCTCTGAGTTTGAGGAGACTGCAGCTGAGCTGGCTGGGGAGCTGAGGGATCACTCCTATGGGGAAGGGAAGATCTGCCTCTCCCACCAACCCAGTACGGATCACAGCTCCACCACTTCAACAAATGCTGACATTCACAGTGAGTCACATGCAGCCTTATCTAGCTCATGCTCATTAGCAGAAACCCTATTTTCTATTTTCTAGGCACCAGTAGATCGAAACTCCCAAGCCAGTCCAGCACCACCAGTGTGAGCCCCCAGTCTTCATCCAAGGAGGATGCTCTGGAAGAACCATCACTCATGCACTCTCCACCAGCTCAGAGACATACTCGTCGGTAGGCCACAGATGTAGATTAGGCTCAGGCTCACTTTCTGGGGGACACCTCACTGACACAGTCAGAGGCAGGGACAGCCCAGGTCTCCGGCACTCGGAGGGCTTCTGGAGACCAGCCACCTGCTCAGTTTGAGTCAGATGATGAACCTCTGGAAACTGCTTCCAAACATATACTGGAGGTGCAATGACAGGTGGCGGAACATCAAGCAGAGTTTCGGCAGCCACTGAGCAGACTAGAGCGAACAATGGAGGAGTCTGTCCATGTTCTGTCTGATGTCATGGCTCCGACATGAGAGTGCTTCTAGGTCAGCATGGGGAGGTTGGCACCCACCTTGGAGACCTTGGTCCAGTAGGTGTTGCCAGATTTGCGCTCCGCCCTTCACTCCATGGCCACACACCCTGGTGGGCACCATCAGGATGTAGGCAACATGGGGGCGAGGCATCTTGACCCCCCTCCAGGTGCACCATCTCCTGCAGGAGTTAGGGTGCGGCCCTCGGGCACCCATTGGGAGATGAACGTCAGCTGGACACCCCATGGGGCCTCCACTCAGAACATCCCAAGCATATGCAACCACTCACAGTCCCCCTGCCAGTGACTCCATTCACTCCAGCTTCTCAGGCCGCTGAGGGTGCTTCTGCCCCTGAGCAGGTGACCCTTATCAGGCCAGGGGCCTCCATGCCAAGGGCCACCAGACAACGTCCGCCAAGGTTATCACAGACATCGGGACGTATCAGCCAGCAGGCTGCCTCCACCTCTGCTGCGGATGTCAGGGCTGCACCCAGCTATAGTGCTAGAGTTAAGATATGTAAGAAAAAATTATGTCACTTTGGGTCATGGGTGTGTTAGATATGCACTTTTGTTAATACATTTGATAGTTATGTGAATGTTCCTGTCAACTGAAGGCATTGCGATCTTGTACTTTGGAACCCTCTTATTTCGAGGTTTAGCCTTCCTTCCGCTCAGTAATAGTGTCCCACTGTGAGATTTTACATTCCTGTGATGTCAACCTCAGTTGAACTAGTATCCGCACCCCTTGTGTGATGTCAGGAAGATGTACATCTTTATTGGAAGTGTGTGATGTAAGTGTTTCTAACCCTTCTTCCTCAAAGTACACCATTGAGCATGGGTAGCTCATCAGCATTGATAATCTAGCAGCATTTGTGTCTCCTCAGTGATAGTGGCAGAATAAAAGATGTGCACGGGAGGAGGAGATCTCTAGACATGCCCACATCTCAGTTGTAGCAGTGTTAGCATCAGTGGATGGCGGTGAAGTCTTCAAGTCTTCTCTTGCATCACTCTTGTTCTTAAGTGGGCTCTCAGTTCCCATAGTGAGCTCACTCATAGGGCCCCATGGACCAAAGCAAAGTTCATGGCCTAGTAATTTATGAGGCAAGTGTGAATGCGGAACTTGTTCTCGCTGCAAGTGGGTAGCCATTCCTTGAGTTGAAAGGAAATGGCATTGTGGGCTAGGAGTGATGTGGCCATATTCCCTCATCTGACTTTACTCTTCCTGGAACCTGTCAGTGATTAAGGTATCACAGGCACGTCTCCCATGTCTTCCTTCCTCCATGGCGTGATCACACTCATCCTGACCCTCAGCAGCCTCTTGAGGTTCTTGGGCTTCCGGATCTTCATCCTCCAATGAGCTCTCATCCTCCTCCAGGTCATCCTCTGGCAGGTGGTCACCTCTTTGCATAGCCAGATTGTGAAGGATGCAACACATTGCGATGGTGCAGGAAACCCTGTTGAGAATGTATTGGAATGAGCCACCTGAAAGTCCCAAGCCTCTGAAATGCATTTTCAGAAGCCCTATGATTTGCTCTATAAGGGAGCGTATGGAGCTGTGAGCAGCGTTATACGTCTCCTTGGAACAGCGCTGAGGGCGACGCACTGGTGTCATCAGCCAGTATTTCAGTGGGTACCCCTTATCCCTGAGCAGCAATCCCTGCAGACATAACGGCCCCTCAAAAATCTCAGGCGCCTGGGAGTGACTCAGGATGTAGGAGTCATAGCAACTCCCAGGGTACCATGCACAAATGTGTGGTATGTGCTTCGGTGATCACGCACCAGTTGTACATTAATGGAATGATAGCCCTTCCAGTTTCTAAATATTAGGGCCTCCTGCCACGGAACCTGTATAGCCACATGAGTGCAGTCTATTGCACCCTGCACTTTTGGGAAGCCTGAGATGACGGCGAAACCAGTAAATGTCGTAGCTTGGCTATCTTCCTGGCTATATGTCCCGAGCAAATCTGACATATTGAAGGGCCTTCCTGTAAAGGGCATCTGTAACCTCCTTTATGTAACGATGTGTTGTGGACTGAGAGATGCCAAACAGGTCATCTAATCCTTGGAAAGAACCAGAAGCCAAGAAATTGAGTGCAGTGGTCACCTTCAAAGCCACTGGAAGGGGAATATCCTCCAATCCACATGGCATCAGGTCTTCATGAAGAATGTGGCATTTGTGATTTTCCAGATCTCAGGTGCAGACGTACACCGCATTGTCTCTCACTCATTTGTAAATAGACTCTTGGACAATAAGCCCAGGTCAGATGAGTCACCCCTGTTTGTCTGGGTCTCTCTTCCTGACCTTTCTGTTCATGCTCTGGCTCCACTTTTCCATGTCCCTCCTGCTGGAACTGCGCACGGAGTCACTTCTCCTTCCTTCACCTCCTCCAATGCATTAGGGCCCTGTCAAAGTGAGCCCTGGATCCACATCTGCTTTTGCCTTCTCTCTGAAAGTAAACATTGAAGACATTAATGATTCAAGGGGCAAGAAAGTGAAGCTCAGAAGATGACCAGTTTGGAGACTGAAAGGGTCCATCAATTTTCCTGCCCTCCTTGCATGGCGGCTGATGCCACCTTGTCGCTGAAATACTAGCACACACATCGAGGTGACCAAGATGGCATCACAGATGTAACATCTTGAGCCCTGCGTGGAATGCTAAAGTTTAAGTGAGACAAGTGACCCAACCTAGCTCTGTGCTCCAATACAAAAACAGAATTACCTGGAAAAACTCAGCAGGTCTGGCAGCATCGGCGGAGAAGAAAAGAGTTGACGTTTCGAGTCCTCATGACCCTTCGACAGAACTCAAGTTCTGTCGAAGGGTCATGAGGACTCCAAACGTCAACTCTTTTCTTCTCCGCCGATGCTGCCAGACCTGCTGAGTTTTTCCAGGTAATTCTGTTTTTGTTTTGGATTTCCAGCATCCGCAGTTTTTTTGTTTTTATGTCTGTGCTCCAATGTCTGATGTGGCATATTAGTGACCAATCAGTTGCTCATGGTCAATATTGGATGCTCTTTGGGCCATTAGGAGTGTCGTATCTGGTAAACATGTAATAGGCCTTCATTGATACAGTGCCATATATGATACAGACGTGCCTCCTTAACTATTGCCTGCATTCCTAAATTCTACATTCCTGTATGTTACTGTTGAGATGCAGCGACTGTGATGTGTCGCCACTGAGTTCTGAGTAGCCCTTTAACAGTGCTAATGAAGCACTGTATTTAAGTGGCTTTCATTGCAAGGAAGTAGTCCTCCTTTCTTTCTAAGCAGACTCCTGCTCACTCCAGCAGCAACAAGAAGTTAGAGGGCGACCCCAGAAAGGTGCCCATCTTATTTGCCTTTCCCTCTCACTCCCATTCCACATCCTGCCCTCCCCGTTGCCCCCATCATGTTTGCCCTTCCCACTCGCTGCCATTCCAACACCTTCCCTCCCTGTTGCTCTCATGGTGTTCGTCAATCCGACCCTCGCCTCAAAGTGCACCCCCGGTTGAAGTGCTAGTCTCTGAAAGTGGATGAGTACCACAGCACAGTGGTGTTCCTCAGGATAATGAAAACAAAGAGAAGGGACAGGCCAACCCCACAGCCCCAACAGATTGGCATTCATCACAACAAGATGGGCGCAGCGCTATGGAAGGTATGTTCTACTCACCTCGAAGTTACCAGCGAACTGAGGTCCAGCTTTTGCATGCCACCCCTTTTCAAACGGATTTGAGGCCAACATAATTTCCCGCTGGCATGATGGAAGATTGGAATGCATGGCAAGATGTTTTAATGAGCATTAATGACATGCTGATTAATGCAAATGAAATTCGCACCATGAGTTGGCAGGATAACCGACCCGCCATGAACACACCGTCAGGATAATTGCGACTTGTTTTTGCAACGGTGAATTTGCGACTTTTTGCCTGCCGCTGGATTATCCGGTCCCACCCACCACAAAACCCACTGCGGGCAGGATGGGAGAATTCCGGCCAACGTTTAGAATCCGCGTGATTCTTCTTCATACGGACTCAAAACGTTAACTCTGTTTCTCCATCCGCAGGTGCTGCTAGACCAGTGGAGTTTTTCCAGCATTTTTTGTTTTTATTTCAGATTTCCATCATCTGCAGTGTTTTGCTTTTATTCTGACTGATCTATTGGCCCCAACAGAGAAACATGGAGTAGATGTTCATATTTATCTCCAAGATGTTAAGCATTCTCTGGGCAGAGTGCAGATAAGCAAATCTGGCAGAGAGGATCGCACACTACAAACAACACACCAGATTTTCTTTCCATCGAAATTAGTGGCAGGAAAAATGGGCCTGTAAAAGGTGTGCAGTTTCCCCCGGAAGATTTTGAATTCTGTCCAGTTGATGTTTAAGGTAGAGGCGGTATGGATGAAGATGTCCCTCTGGTGTCATGTTGTGGATTTTTGGAATCATGAGTGTTGGCTGCTGAAGCACAATGTAAGTTTGTATTATCTCCACAACTTGTGAAAGTGTTCATTCTTGCTCATGTTTAGTGAGGTTATTTTGTGGTGGGGGGCAGTGTTTCTTTGCATTTTATTTCTTGAAAAGGTACTAAACATGCAGAACAATATTTGCCCACTGACAGAAATGCTTCTGTTTTATTAAGAGGAGTTTGGGATTACTCAGTACAGGTTGTGCTGATATATCTCTTAACTCAATGTCTTCAGGTATGCTCATTATAGAGATTTACTAATCTCATATCATTTGTTTTAAGGTTTTGTCTTAAGACTTTACCTGGACATGATTGATTCTTTTGTGCCCAATAATAAAATAGTCTCTCTTCATCCCAGATATCAATGAATGCCTGATGTCAGGAATGTGTCAAAATGCTAACTGTTTGAACACCAGAGGTAGCTACAGATGTACCTGTAAGCCTGGGTATATGATGGATACATCGAGGAGCCATTGCATCTGTAAGTAATAATCTGATGATCCTATGCCATATAAATCAGTTACAAGTCTGGATACTGTTAAGGCAGGCATATGTTGATCATCTCAAATTATCATTCAGTTTTGTCATTGCATATTATATTAAAAGAAATGATCCAACAGCACATCTATGAAAATGTTACACAGAAAATATTTTATAAATACAGTTTAAATAAAGCTTGTGTTTGAGGTATATATCTTTAGTACAAAACTTAAGCCTTGGAAATTTTCATGATTGGAGGCCCCATTTTTGCCCAAGGGAGGCTGGAATATGGTTAAGAACCAATTCTGCTAACAGTACATCAGGGTTTGGCTGGGCTTTTAAGTTTAGTTGGAGAGTTGTGGGCCCCAGTAGGAGTCAAAGACCATTCAACATTGAAAATAAAAATTTCTTCAACTCTTCAGTGCTTCAGGAGGGTAGGTGGGAATTCAGGTGTTGGGGTAAGATACTCCTTGGCCTTAGAATTGTTGATTGGATTGGGTCAGTAATGCATCTGTGAAGGAGTTAGCAGCCTATCCCAGATGTGCAAATCCCCTTTCCCATAACTTAGGGTGGGGCCCCTGACCTTTGAGACAAGGGTTTCATTGGGTTTTATTCTGCATTCATACCAGTGGAACAAGGCCCTCAGAATGTCTAGGCCATGCTTACATATTACATGTAATGAACCCCTTAATAAAACTTTTGGAATAAACTTTCCAGTCCAATGCTAAAGTTTCCTATATTTACTCCAAATATTTGTGGCAACTAATCTCAATGTAAGTGCTGCATGCCTTGTTACTGACCCTGCGGATCAGAGATAGCTTTCCTAGTCTAAAAATTCTTGGCTGGCACTGCCCTACCAAGATGCATCTCAGGTGCCTGTCTTAGCAGAGGAAAGAATTATGGATGAATATCCACCTCATTAAAGAACACAAAAACCCCAAACTCCACTCTCCCCTCCATAAAGAGGGACAATCCTTGAAAGGAATATTCAAGCATCCAGGCAAGCAAGCTGGTATGTGTGTTTTTCCCCTCATTTGTGTAAAAGCCATCTAATAAATCCCAGGCTGGATCCAGCGTTGGAGGCACCTGCCCAGAAACACTCCCTCTGATGTGGGTACCCATGTTTTCTGCCCAAATAAGGTCCCGTAGAAACTGATGGTGAAGGCTAAGATCCTGTTCCCAACCTTAATTTTTAGGCCTTTACACTGATTATGTCTAATGGCAAAAGTGCAGTGGAAAGTCCACAGAAATTTAGGGACATTGTGTTTGAAAATAGCTACAGTGGCCATACTATCTCAATGGATCTATAAGCCAGAAATGAAGAAAACAGTCTTGGGATCTCTTAGAAACCAGCTTTCTAGTTTGCTTTCTTCTTCAAATAGCCCAGGCACTAATGATTGTCTTAACATCACTGCTGTCTGGCAAGTGACTGTTATTGGTCACTGTTTCAAAACTAATGAAGTGTAATCTTTTTCCTGAAGGTCAATGGGTAAAATATTGGAGCCTGAGTCACTAAATTAGCCATCATTAATTCCCTGGTCTCATACGAATCTTTCAATATGAGCCAGGTTGCAAGCCCTTTCGTTAGGATGCCAGGTTTACAGGGTGAAAGTTGTGAATTTGTTTGCTTTGGCAAACAGGCTACAAAATACCTACTTGATGTACTTATGAACTATGGTATGATTAATGTAACCGATGTTTCGTGTGGTAGCTTGAAATGAGTCTGAGTTCTGAATTATAGTGGCCTTAATTGCCTCTGGTCATATTGCACATTGGTGGCAGTTGGCTCTAGGTCATCTGGTAGTAGAAGGTATTGTGACAATAAAACTTATTACTTTTGTCCACAGTTTTTATTTTGTTTCTGATGCATTTAAGTTAAAATCAAAGTTACCTATTCCTAAGATCCATAACATTGGCTTACAGTGAGGGACTGAATCACATGTCCTCCTTCTTCCTTAACCGAGTTTTTCCACCCACGGTCGTTGACAGGGCCCTCAACCGTGTCCGGCCCATCTCCCGCGCATCCGCCCTCACACCTTCTCCTCCCTCTCAGAAACATGATAGGGTCCCCCTTGTCCTCACTTATCACCCCACCAGCCTCCGCATTCAAAGGATCATCCTCCGCCATTTCCGCCAACTCCAGCATGATGCCACCACCAAACACATCTTCCCTTCACCCCCCCTATCGGCATTCCGTAGGGATCGCTCCCTCCGGGACACCCTGGTCCACTCCTCCATCACCCCCTACTCCTCAACCCCCTCCTATGGCACCACCCCATGCCCACGCAAAAGATGCAACACCTGCCCCTTCACTTCCTCTCTCCTCACTGTCCAAGGACCCAAACACTCCTTTCAAGTGAAGCAGTATTTCACTTGCATTTCCCCCAACTTAGTCTACTGCATTCGTTGCTCCCAATGTGGTCTCCTCTACATTGGAGAGACCAAACGTAAACTGGGCGACCGCTTTGCAGAACACCTGCGATCTGTCCGCAAGAATGACCCAAACCTCCCTGTCGCTTGCCATTTTAACACTCCACCCTGCTCTCTTGCCCACATGTCTGTCCTTGGCTTGCTGCATTGTTCCAGTGAAGCCCAACGCAAACTGGAGGAACAACACCTCATCTTCCGACTAGGCACTTTACAGCCTTCCGGACTGAATATTGAATTCAACAACTTTAGGTCTTGAGCTCCCTCCCCCATCCCCACCCCCTTTCTGCTTCCCCCTTCCTTTTGTTTTTTTCCAATAAATTATATAGATTTTTCTTTTCCCACCTATTTCCATTATTTTTAAATATTTTAAAATCTTTTATGCTCTCCCCACCCCCACTAGAGCTATACCTTGAGTGCCCTACCATCCATTCTTAATTAGCACATTCGTTTAGATAATATCACCAACTTTAACACCTATGTGTTCTTTTGTTCTATTGTTGGTGACATCTTTTGATGATCTGCTTCTATCACTGCTTGTTTGTCCCTACAACCACACCAACTCCCTCCTTTTCTCTCTCTCTCTCTCTCCGCCCCCCCCCCCCCCCCCCCCCCCCCCCACACACACACACACACACACACCTTAAACCAGCTTATATTTCAACTCTTTCTTGGACTCGAACTCAAGTTCTGTCGAAGGGTCATGAGGACTCGAAACGTCAACTCTTTTCTTCTCCGCCGATGCTGCCAGACTTGCTGAGTTTTTCCAGGTAATTCTGTTTTTGTTTTGACTGAATCACTATCCTGCCTAAATTGAGTGTGATTGTGGAAAAGGTGGAAAAATCAGGTGGCAAAGTCGACTACTATGTTTCCACCCTAGCCTCACTTTCCCTCCCTCCTTGTACCTATGTTGGAACAGCCATCAATTGCCCTAGCCCAACCCTTACATGTAAATACTGGTGGGAGACATGTCCAGTAAACCAGCAGAAGATTTTATTTCTTACTGTCACTGTCTCTGATAATTTTAGGGAGTGTAGGAGATTGTAGATAGCCCCTGAAGTAGAGATAATTATTCCCTGAGTCATTACATGAGGGAGAAGACACAGTAGGACCAACCAAATAACCTTTTTATGACCTTAGATGTGACTGAATAGAAAATACTTCCTTCATCTCTGAGTCTCTTCTACTACCATTAAAAGAAAACCTCCAGTTTTCGGGAGGTATAGAGGCAGATTGGTAACTAAAGAAAGAACAACACATTTATATAACGCCTTTCAGGACAAGTGTGTCTGCCTAGATCTTGCAGCATCCTCCTCTTGCCTACTGAACAATTTGATGCTAGCCTTTCTTCTCCCATGACTTTTGCCCTGGTCTTTGAACGTTTCTCTTATGCAAAGAACAGCAAGATTTAGATGTAGTGACCAAATTTACGATATATTTTCATCCTAAGTGTCTACCAATACCCCTGTACTTCTTGCGAGCATTCCATTAGGTCTCATCCTTTTTCAGGAAATGTGATATGGGACAGTGGAAGGGAAGGAAAGGAAATGCACCCATGTGGAGAATGGCAAGGGGTCTCTTGTGCCTGTTAAGAGTCTCATTCATTTCATTTTGGACTTTATGTGGTTCTTGGTAGTGTGGAGGTAAGTAATGCTTCCAGCAGTATTTTAGCATCCGTGTGGACACTCATGCCTTACCTTACTTTGACCAGCCTAGTGAAATCATTAAAGAGATTCAGGCACGGAACACTGTTTGCAAGATGACCTCAGCAGCCATCTCCCTCTAGATTGCCTGACCCTGATTTGCAAAGACAGCTTAGCCTGTGACGGGGATTGAAGGGTACAGGAGCCAAATGGAACAGCAAGCGTCACAATGTGAGGCTGAGAATTTGGATGTAAATTTTAATCTGGGCTTATTTAAAAGTCCAAACTGGAAGCAACAAGTACCTGACCAAGAGACCTGAGGATCACCAGGAATTGATATTGGACTTCATTTGCGTATATAAGGCAAACTTCCACAGGCAGCCTGTGTGACCAGAAAAATCAATTCTGGAATTTCTTGCCATCAAAGGTTCTTGGGTAAGTACTGGGAGGGGAAAGTTGAGCAGACAAGTGGAAGGAGTTGATCACAAGGATTGTGGAGTTGGGGCGGGGTGGGTAGTACTGCTGATTCACTTGGCTCAGACCAAAGATTAAAAATGTTTTTAATATACTTTAGCTGGAGGCCACAAGAGCTTCTAAAGAATAATCCTGGTACCTGCCCACCCATCAGTTATTTTTGTAGTGGGTTCTTCCATCAGGCCCCAATTTCCTGTTTTAGGTGGCTGTGATATCCAAAAAGGTCACCCTGACAAACTTAGTACTAGGCTCCGTGTCTGTGTAGATTGAGCACAGGCCAATCTATTGCTAAATGTGCTTGATAAATGGGCACACCACAGATTGATCTCTATACTTTAGTTTCCAGGCCTCATTTGAACGCTTCGATACTGACTCCCAACTGAAAGTACTGAGAATTGCTGATAGGCATAATCAAATTTAGGAGAACATGATGGCCTTTGAGGGCCAACTGAAATGATTCTCAGCAAGCTAAGTGAGGAATAGGATAGGGATCAAGAAGGTCCTCGATCACAATAGGCGCTGAGTCAGTGGAGTTGTATGTATCTTTCTGACCTCAGAAGGAACACTCTTCACCCAAAAGGACCCTTTAAAAAGTGTCTCCCCAAGCCTGGAAGATGCCTTCCGCTACCTTCTCTGACAGGATTTGAGACCATTCGCCCCTTAGTTGTGCCCTGGTTCAAATGGCACACATGACCTGATGTTCTTCTTTCAGCAACCACTTCTGAATATTAAAGTGCAGCCTCAACTCTCTCTGACTTTCTCTTTGTGAAAGTTGCAATGTTGAAATTCCTTACTTAATGCTTGTGTTTGTAGGTTGTTTGCACTATGTAACAGTTTACCTCTAACTCACAGAATGATTTTCAGAGCTAAGGGCTGTTGTTCAAAGGATATAAAGATGTGGAAATAAAGATGCAGCACATAAATACTATCAAGTAATAAATCCTTTAAAATTAAAATTATTAAGGTAAATGTAATGCAGGAATGGACCACAGCAGAAGTTATATTGAACCAACCTCACCGAATTTCATGAGGCCAGTCATGTGAATTTTGCATAGTTACCTTCTAATGGAGTTAGGCCTATCAGCAAGAGGGGCTTCTAAAATTCTTACCCTGCATGAGCCTTTAGACTGCTTGTCAAAGAGCAGAGCAATTCCATTTTGCAGTGTTGCTTTTTGGGACTTGTATAATGTGATGGAGGGTGTCCTCTGTGCCAAGATGGGGCTTTGTCCCCACAAAGTTACTCCTACCAATAGTGTAATGGACAGGTGCATCTGTGACAGGTAGTTTGACAACGAGATCAAGTAAGTTTTTCCTCATGTTGATTTTTCTCACAAGCTGCCATGGGCCCATTCTGGCAGATATGTCCTTTAGGACTCGGCCAATTCAGTCAGTGGTGGTGATACTCGGCCGCTCTTGGCGATGGACATGAAAGACCCCCACTGTTGTAATATGCCTTTAAGGGAAAACAGCATGCCATCACCAGAAGGGAAGTGTGCATGTAGTTTCATTTGGGCCTGTGAGTAGAGCACACAGCACACAATTCTGCTGCTGATGTCTTCAAGCTTTCTATCCGTGTATATATGTTCTCATGTGCCTAGTTTAAATAAATAAATAAACCCTCAACATTTTTACACAATTCCTTATGAGTGATTGGTGCTTTTTATATCAGTATAAAATTACAATGTGTTGTTCAGCGGTTGGCAAACAGCATAGCAGCTAGATTAAGTACAGGTATGAATAATGAACAGCCTTAGATCATGCTACATGGCATGAGACGACCCTCGGTTTTGGTCAGACGGCAACATTGCAGCGTTGGAGAGTGTTGAAACCGCAGCATGCTGACTGCATAGTAAAGCTTTGCAGACACAGTGTTGGGATGTGTTCAAGTAAAGAGCTGGTTAGCAGTTGGATCCCCTGTAGTGAGATTGCAGTGCATAGCCTGTTACTTCAGTGATTGGGGACAGTGCATTGAGAGGACCAGCATCGGGTTAGCTCAGTCAGGAAAGGCAAGTGACCAGGGTGTGGGCTGGATCAATAGTGAGCAAGGGAGAATCAATCATACAAAAAATGTCATAAAAATTGAGCCAGAGAAGGTTGCAGTTATAACAAGCAGAACTTCGGAAAAGCGCACAAAAGTAGCTACAGTGACACTTATCCCAGGTACTATCAGAGGAGGAAGATCAAAGTGATATTGTCAAAATGTTCACAAAATTGCTCAGTTTGAATTGGGATGCATCTGACCTACCATCCAAATTTAAAATGTTTAAACAGCATACATTGCTATGGTTTCTTGATTCAGGTATGTCTGAACTAGACAAGCAAGCCATAAAACTGCGCCTAGCAATTGGGAATGAAGGTCTACACAGGTTGAATATGTCAGCATCAACAGCAGAAGAGCTAAAGGATCCTCAACAGACATGGACTACGTTGGAAGACTGGTTCAGTGTCAGGTTAAACCTCCGTATTCATCAACTAGAGTTCATGTCCTTTCAATAACAGCCTACAGAACCCATTGACCACTTTGTCAGCAGATGAAGAGGAAAGGGTACATACTGTGATTTTTCAGATGAAGAGCTAACATAATTGTTGTGTGGTGATCTCATCTACTCCCATGGAAGCGTTCCAGAAAGACCTGCTAGACAAGCTCAAAATGTACAGCATCGAAGAGCTACTCAAGGAAGAATATAAGTATGAAGTGATCATCGCAGGTTGACGAAGCTTACAGGTCCTAAGTACAACCCTGATTGTTGACACACTCACAAGAACGCCCAAACCTAGCAAGCCATGTGGAAGGTGTGGCCTTCTGCACACACCAAGGAAATGCCCAACTTTCCAGCAATTCTGCAAAGCATATGGCCATTGGCAGCAGCAGTTCACTAGAGAAAAGGCTGATGCAGCTACAAAGAGCCATGCACTGATCCAAGTAGACAAGTACATAATGGATACCTTCAAGCAATAAGAACGACCATCTGATATCCCGTCAGAAACGTGTACATGAGGTTTATTTGGTCTGCCTATAGAGATCATTATGGATAAAAATCTGCAATCTATTAATAACCCATTTCAGGATATGTGTGAGAAGTGGAATATCGATCACGCTACTCCTTCCCCTCATTACCCTGGATCCAACGGCCTAGTTGAATGAATGATTCACACAGTGAAATCCCTAATTCTCAAATGTGGACAGACCAAGCAAGATCTACACTTTGCAATGTTACATCTGAGAGCAACACCTTTAATTGCAACTATTCCATCACCAGCAGAGTTCCGTTTGACAGACCAGTGTATACCAATTTGTCTACTCTTACCCATTCTACTCTCTCAAAAACTAGACAGCAGCATTTAAAACTACAAGAGAAGATGACCAACGTGCATGATAAAAATGCAGGTACAGAATTGTCAGGTTTACAGCTGGGGCAACAAATTCGCATCCAGGAAAGAGTTCATCAAATTCTTTCTGAGACACTTTGGCTATGGCATCATCGTAAGGATCCCACTCAGGATCAGATGTGGTGCTTTCAATTCTGAATCCACAGCAAATCAGCTTCCTCTCCATCCATTGAATTGGATATGCCACATTTTTTTGAATGATCTGATGACATTTTATGCACTAAAAGCATTCCATGATTAGATGTTGAAACCACACAAAACATCAAGTGGGGAAGCAAGCATATTTCTGCTCTTTTTTGAAGGTTTCTTCTTCATCAACCATCCACCTATTTCATTCGGCATGACTTGGTCCTTAACTGGCTTCTTGAGACACACATCCAAAGGGTTGAACTATGGATTTTAGACCCCGTGATATAACTGCAATTATTTCTTAACAGGCCTCTCATGATCTCATTGGTTATATGGGATCTGAACACGTCCCACACTAATAAGCTGCATTCTTTCTGTAGGCCACTGGGACGCCTATTCCACACATTATTAATCCATAACTTCACTCCATCTTCATCCATCCAACTGTTGTCATGGACATGCACATAAACTCGTACAGAGAACATGATATTCGGCATGGCTTTACATTTGAAAATTGGCATAGGCTTCGGTTTTGGTCCATTGGCCATGCAGGCTGGTACCACCACGAACCTTACCTTCTCATGTCCTGTGGTTTTCACTAGAACTATTTCCGAAACTTTCCACTCCACAGTTCGGTTGCTGGACATATCAAAATTCACCAACGTTTCATCCATGTTGCCGATGTGGCATTAAGAGTATTTGTATATTTTGCCATTGTCTGATGATGAATTGCTGGAAGCTGGTAATTTTGGCATCAAGTTCTTTTAGAAGTCTCTGAGCGATCTTGGTCTTCTGCCATAACATTAGACATTTTAATTCCATAAAGCGGCCACACCAGCTAGCAGTTGCTCTGAACCTTTGCTGAACTCGGGGTTTGATTTCATTCACTTAAGTGCATCTATATATATTGCATTTCTAGTGATGATGTAACCATTCCGATGATGTTCAAGGACCTGTTCTGAAACAAGCCTCTCAAGCCCAGGCCAGTGGCTGGTCCCTGTTCTAATGTGCGTTTGGCATTTTCTTCAGAGCAAATTCTTCCTCTTTCCATCCCCACACCAATTTTTCACTAACATTGAATTCCCTCACTGGAGCACAATTACTTGACAAGTTAAGCAAATGTTACAACTATTAGCTTAAAACCAGCTTCGTAACTTCATTCATTTTGATGCAAAACTTATTTCTCTTTGTTGATTGCCACTTGGGGCCAGCTGTGTGTGGGCATGTCTTAAACTCCTGCTCACTTTCCCAATACTGCTTGTATTGCCTGCTCAATCCCTGGTGCAGAAGTTATATGTTGAGTGAAATATGCATTTGTGGAATGAAAAATCAAGGCTGACTACTAATGCGAGTATAACATTTCATGGCTGAAAGGGGGGTTGACTTATACATTGGATATATGCAAAAACACAATTTTTTAAACTCATTTACGGGATGTGGGCATTGCTGGCTAGGCCAGCATTTATTGCCGATCCCTAGTGCCCTTGAGAAGGTGGTGGTGAGCTGCCTTCTTGAACTACTGCTGTCCCTGTGGTGTAGGTATATGCTGTTAGGAAGGGGGTTCCAGGGTTCTCACCCAGCAACAATGAAGGAACGGCGATATAATTTCAAGTCCGAAAGGTGAGTGACTTGGAAGGGAGCTTCCAGGTGGTGCGTTCCTATGTATCTGCCTATCTTGTCCTTTAGATGGTAGCAATCATGTGTTTGGAAGGCGTTGCCTAAGGAGCCTTGACGAGTTTCTGCAGTGCATCTTGCAGATGGTATACATTGCTGCCACTGTCCATCAGTGGTGGAGGGAGTAGATGTTTGTGGGTGGGGTGCTAATCAAGCAGGCAGCTTTTTCCTGGATGGTGTCAAGTTTCTTGAGTGTTATTGGAGGTGCATTCATCCAAGCAAGTGGAGAGTTTTCAATCAAACTCCTGACTTGTGCCTTGTAGATAAGCTTTGGGGAGTCAGGAGGTGAGTCACTCGCCGCAGGATTCCTAGTCTTTGACCTGCTCTTACCACAATATTTATATGGCTAGTCCAGTTCAGTTTCTGGTCAATGGTAACCCCCAGGATGTTGATAGTGTGGGATTCAACGATGGTAATGTCATTGAATGTCAAGGGGCGATGGTTAGATTCTCTCTTGTTGGAGGTGGACATTGCCTAGCACTTGTGTGGTGTGAATTTTACTTGCCACTTGTCAGCCCAAGCCTGGATTTTGTCCAGATCTTGTTACATTTGGACATGGGCTGCTTCAGTATCTGAGGAGTCATGAATGGTCCTGAACATGGTGTAATCATCAGCGAATAGCCCTACTTCTGACCTTATGGTGAATGGAAGTTCATTGATGAAGCAGCTGAAGATGGTTGGGTCTAGGACACTATTCTGAGGAAATTCTGCAGTTGATGTCCTGGAGCTGAGATGACTGACCTCCAACAATCATAACCATCTTCTTTTGTGCTAGATATGACTCCAACCAGCAAAGAGTTTTCCCCCGATTACTGTTGACTCCAGTTTTGCTAGGGCTCCTTGATGCCACACTTGGTCAAATGCTGCTTTGATGTCAGAGGCATTCACTCTCAACTCACCTTGAGTTCAGTTCTTTTGTCCATGTTTCAACCAAAGCTGTAGTGAAGTCAGAAGCTGACTGTCTCTGGCAGAACCCATACTGAGCATCAGTGAGCAGGTTATTGCTAAGCAAGTGCCTCTTGATAGCACTGTTAATGACTCTTCCACCACTTTACTGATCATGATGAGTAGACTGGTAGGGCGGTAATTGACTGGGTTGAATTTTTCCTGCTTTTTGTATACAGGACATACTTGGCAATTTTCCATATTGCTGGGTAGATGCTAATGTTGAAGCTGTAATTGAATAGCTTGGCTAGGTGCGTGGCAAGTTCTGGAGCACAAGTCTTCAGTACTATTGCCAGAATATTGTTAGGGTCCATAGTGTTTGCAGTCTCCAATATCTTCAGCCGTTTCTTGATATCACGTGGAGTGAATTGAATTGGCTGAAGACTGGCATCTGTGATACTGGGGACCTCTGGAGGAGGCCGAGATGGATCATCCACTCAGCATTTCTGGCTGAAGATTGTTGAGGATGGGGATATTTATGGAGCCTCCTCCTCCAGTGAGCTGTTTTATTGTCCACCACCATTTATGTATGGATGTGGCAGCAGTGCAGAGTTTAGATCTGATCCGTTGGTTGTGGAATCGCCTAGCTCTGTCTGTCACTTGCTGCTTATGCTGTTTGGCATGCAAGTAGTCCTGTGTTGTAGCTTCACCAGATTGACACCTCATTTTTAAGAATGTCTTTGCTGCTCCTGGCATGCCCTCCTGCACTTTTCATTGAACCAAGGTTGATCCCCTGACTTGGTTGTAATGGTAGAGTGGGGCATATGTTGGGCTTTGGGGTAACAGACTGTAGCTGAATCCAATTCTGCTGCTACTGATGGCCTTCAGCGTCTTATCGATGCCCAGTCTTGAATTGGTAGATCTTCATGAAATCTATCCCATTTAGCACAGTGGTAGTTCCATGTAACTCAATGGGGCATATTCTCAATATGAAGATGGGCCTTGGTCTCCACAAGGACTGCCTGGTGGTCATTCCTACCAATACTGACCTGGACAGAAGCATTTGCAGCAGACAGGTTGGTGAGGATGAGGTCAAGTATGTTTTTCACTCTTGTTGGTTTCTTAACAACCTACCGCAGACCCAGTCTAGCAGCTGTGTCCTTTAAGGGCTTGGCCTGTGGCGGTGCTACCAAGCCACTCTTGGTTGTAGACGTTGAAGTCCCCCACCCAAAGTACATTCTGCACCCTTGCCACCTGCAGTGCTTCCTCCAAGTACTCCTCCATGTTGAACACCATTTTTTTTATATTCATTCATGGGATGTGGGCATCACTGGCTGGGCCAGCATTTATTGCCCACCCCTAATTACCCTTGAGCAGGTGGTGGTGAGCTGCCTTCTTGAACCGCTGCATTATGGGTGTACCTACACCACATGGATTGCAGCGGTTCAAGAAGGTAGCTCACCACTACCTTCTCAATGACAGCTAGGGGTGGACAATAAATGCTGGCCCAGCCAACGAAGCCAACATCCCATGTATGAATAGAAAAAGTGTTGTTCATCATGGAGGAGTACCGATTCATCAGCTGAGGCAGGGTGGTAGATCATAATCAGCAGGAGGTTTCCATGCCCATGTTTGACCTGATGCCATGAGACCTCTTGGGGGTCGGAGTTGATGTTGAAGGCTCCTACGGCAGCTCCCTCCCAACTGTGATGGTGGTGTCTGGGACATGATTTGTAATGCATGATTCCGTGAGTATGACTAAGTCAGGCTGCTCTCTCAATTTTGGCACAAGCCCCAAATGTTAGTAAGGAGGCCTTTGCAGGGCAAACCTGGCTGAATTTGCCGTTGTTGTTTCCGGTGCCTAGGTCAATGCCAGGTGATCTGTCTGGTTTCATTCCTTTTTATTGGCTTTTTACCGATTTGATACAACTGAGTAGCTTGCTAGGTCTTTTCAGAGGGCATTTAAGAGTCATCCACATTAATGCGGATCTGGAGTCACAATGTAGGCCAGGCCAGATGAGGATGGCAGATTTCCTTCCCTAAAGGACATTAGTGAACCAGATGGGTTTTTACGACAATTGGCAATGGTTCCACGATGATTATTAGACATTTAATTCCAGATTTTTATTGAATTCAAATTACACCATCTGCCATGGTGGGATTCTAACCTGGGCCCCTGAGCATAACGCTACGTCTTTGGATTACCAGTCCAGTTTCAATACCACTACGTCATTGGAATCACATGTCAGACCCGTCCGCCCTCCAACTTAACTGAGGGAGGTTTTGCTGCTGCCAGGAGACTGACTCATCACCTCTTCTGTGATTAAGTGAGCCTGCCATGGTTCCTGCTATGGTGGGATGGATTAAATTCCGTCCATTCACTTCAAATGTGTTCTCCAATACTACTTAGGAACCAAATCTCGCCTCACACTTTACTTCAGATCTGTAGTAATGAAAAGTTAGAACCCTCGTGCCTGCATATTTTCGTCAATAATCTGCAACTTCGAGGCTAATACAACTGCCCCTATTCATTCCCTTGACGAGATCAGATTAACTATGATTACTCTCAAGGAACTCTATATTTCCTTTGGGGTAATTTTATTCTATCATTGTCCTGTTGGAAACTCATGGCAACTGATAGGCCGCATGTTTTACACCCCATCTTAACTTCAATGGAATGTTAAATTGGGTAAGATGTGAAATGGGCAGCCCAACCAATCATATTAGTTTCCCAGTAGGTGGTTTAAGTTAAAATTACTCATCTGTTTTTTGGATGTAAAAGCATCATATCTGGTACAGTATTGACAAATGATATCCTAAGGCATGAACTGGATCTTTTAGGCCTGTATTGCTCAATACCATATGAGAAGGTGAATTTACCCAACATACCAGTAAGAGCTCAGTAGAGAAGAAGAAAACTTGCACTTACTTAAATTGCACATTTGACATTCTCAACTACTTTGTTTTGCAGTTGTTTTATAACCGCGACAAAATGTAATTGTGCATACATATGATTTCTTTATAGTAAAATATTTGTTTTCCCCCTCACTAAGGCAGGAATTTTACAGCCCCGTCCTGGCGGGGACGAGGCCGTAAAATGCAGCGAACCATTCTAAACTCCATTGACAATGGTGGGAACATAAGATCCCGCTGCTGTAAAATTCCGCTCCAAGTCTCCTGGGGTGTGCATAACTCCTTGCTTGCAAGCTGAAGACGTGCTTCTTGGCCTTTGTTCGAGCTTATTTTGAATTCAACACTAAATAAGAGGTGTACAAGAACAGTGCTGGGTGACTAACCCTCATACCTTCCTCCTCTAAATGTGATTTAAACATCTTGGCACTCTGTGATGATACTGGCATCCCTCCCTTGCTATTCCCTTTCCCCCTTTCTCGGAGGCTTGTGAAACTGGTAGCAGCAACAGAGCTGCAGGGAAAAGTTCTACTTCAAAAATGTTTCCAATATTTTCAAAATAGGTAATATATAATTTAAAAGAACAAAAGAGAATTTCTGTTTATAAACTTGCTTATTTGTCTTCAGGACATCCCAAAATGTTTAAAACCTATTATTTTTAAAGTTTAGTCACTGTTCTGTAGACAAACAAGGCATCCCATAACACTGTACAAAGCCACATCAGTGAGCACTGATGGCACTGCCTGTAAAATTATTTCAACCTGGATTAAAAAAAGAAACAAAAGTAATTCTCTGTATTGCAGGTTTCTAGATTACAAATGATCAGTCATTCAGGGATGTTAGGGTATAAGGTAACTGTCGATTGGAGATGATTTGCCTTCTGGGCTATCCTCCTGTGAATCGAATTGTTAATTATTTTTGTAATTTGTCTTCCTTTTCAGCGGACAAGGCTTTTTCAGTAGAAAAAGGAACTTGCTTCAGATCATTGTCCAGAAGAAACTGTTCTCTGCCTCTTTCTCAGCAGATCACAAAACAGATCTGCTGCTGTAGCCGTGTGGGCAAAGGATGGGGTAAAAACTGTGAAAAGTGTCCACTTCCTGGCTCAGGTAATAATCTTTTGCACATACTGCATCACTGTTCTCTGTAAACAGCTGAAGGCGAAAGAGATGGATATCTGTTTATAGGAAGCTATAAATCAGAACTATACTTACATCTGCTAGTTATATTTTACTCATATTTAAAATTTATTACTACACAAACACATGAAGTCGATGATGCCCTTTAATGCTGTGTTAAACAATGTGGTCAAGTTGTTGGTTTTCTTTTTCAAAGCACAATGGATCATTTAAATAGTACAATTGATCAAAATTTGTTCTCAAGACATTTTTGTCTCTTGGATGAGTTTTGATATTGTTTAAACTGTATCTCAGTATCAAGTAAAAATCATCTGGGAAATGCCACTGCAATATAATCTCTCTCACACTGAAAATATGTCAAGAAACAAACATTATGGCCTGAATCTTTCAGATGGCGGGTCTTGCTTCCTGCCATCTGAAGAGTCAGCAGGGAACACATCCCCACTGATTCCGAGTGCCCAGTATGAATGAGCATTAAGTGGCTGCAAGTGGGACTTCCGCCCCTCACTTGGGAGGACGTGCCTCCTTAGAGAGCTCACCAGTCCCTGCAGTGACAGCGCTGCAATGGACAGAAGATGAAGTTCAAGAGGATGTCGGAATAGAGGCCCAGGTAAGTTCAAGGGCTCCTAGGGCAGGGAGGGGTAGGGAAGGCCTGAGCGGGTGGAAAAGGGGCGATTGGGGTCTTGGTGGAGAGCCCGGGAAGGGCAGGGAAGTCAGGAGGCCACTGGATCTTAAGTTGGGGGCATTCAACTTCAAAAGGCGGCTTTTGATGGAGGCCCCCATTCCCCTTCCCACCCGAGATGTATCTCTTCTTTCTCAGGCTTCGCCCACAGAAGTTCAATCATTCCATCAGCCAAAAAGTTGAGACTGGGTGGGAAACTGCACTTAAGTAAGGGAAGGGGGAAGGGGGAATGTGGGTATGGCAAAGGAGCTGGAAAAAATGGGAGGAAGAGGGGGAAAATGGGGAGGGGGAAGTGGGAAGAGAGGGAAGGGGAAGGAAGGGAGAAAGAGGATGGGGCAAAGAGGGGGAAAGAGGGGAGAGGGAAGTGTGGAGGGGGAAGGAGGTGTAAAGAGGTGAGGGAGAAGAAGAGGGAAAGAGGGGTGGTGGAAGGAGAAAGAGAGGAGGGGGAAGAGGGAGGTGAAGTGGGAATGGGGAAGGAGGGGGAGAGAAGGGAGACGAGAGAGAGAGGGGGAAGAGAAAAGGGGTAAGGGGGAGGAGGGAAAGAGCAGAGCGAAAAGGGGGTAAGAGGTTAGGGGATAAAGAGCGGAGTGGTAGAAGGAAGGGGGGAAAGAGGGGAGTTTGAGGGGGAAAGAGGAGAGGGAAGGGAAGAGGAGGAGGAGGGTAGAGAAGAAGGGAAAGGGGTGAGGATGAAGGGGGAGGAGTGGAAGAAGGGAGGGAAAAAGGGGTGAACAGAGGAAAGGAGAGGGTTCAAAGAAGGGAGGGGCAAAAGGGGAGGGTGGGAAAGAGGGGAGGGGTGAAACAGGGAAAGAGGAAAGGGGAGGGGTGAAACAGGGAAGGAGGAAAGGGGGACGGTTGAAACGGGAGGGGAAGAGGGGAGGGTGGGAAAGGGGAGGGGAAAAGAGAGGATGGGCAAAGAGAGGAGAGGAGGGGGAGGGGGAAGTGGGGAGGGGAGTGGGGAAAGTAGGGAGGGGAAGAGGGGCGAGGAGAGAGAGAAAGTGGTGAGAGGAGAGAGGGGAAATAGGGAAGGGGAAGAAAGGAGATGAGGGGGAGAGAGGGGAGGGGAAAGATTGGAAAGAAAGGAGGGAGATAGAGAGGAATGGGGGTAAGAGGGAAGATAGGAAAGAGGGGAGGGATAGAGGGGAAAGAGGGAATGGGGAAGGAGGGAGAGAGATGGGAGAGGGAGGGGGAAGAGAAAAGGGGTGAGCGGTTGGAGGGAAAGAGCAGAGGGAGAAGGGGGGAAGAGGTCAGGGGATAAAGAGGGGAGGGGATGAATGGGCAAAGGAGGGGAGGGGGAAGGAGGGCAGAAGAAAAAATGGGAAAGAGGAAAGGGGAAGGAGCGGGAGAAGAGGGGGAGGAAGGGAGTTAGGGAGCAGAGAAAGTGGAAGGGAGAAGAGGTGGGGAAATAGGGGAGGGGAAGGAGTGGGGAAGGGGTGGAGGAGGGGGAATGAGGGGAGGGGGAAGGAGTGGGGTAAGAGGGGAGGGGGAAGATGTGGGAAAGTGGGGAGGGGGAAGGAGTTGGGTAAGAGGGGAGGGGGAAGGTATGGGAAAGTGGGAAGGGGGAGGTGGGAGGAATAGGGGAGGGTAAGGATGGAGGAAAGAGGGGAAGGGGTTGGGGGGGTAGGTAGAGAGCAGAGGAAGCAGAGGAGAGAAGAGATGGAGAAATAGGAGGAGGGGAAGGAATGGGGAAAGGGGTGGAGGGGGAAAGACAGGAGGGGGAATGAGGGACAGGGGAATAAGGGGGGGAATGAAGAGAGAGGGAAAAAGTGAGGTAAGGGGGAAGGAGAAGGAGGGGGAAAGTGGGGAGGGGCAGGTGTGGGGAAGAGGGGAGGGAGAAGGAAGGGGGACACGGAAGGGGGAAGGAGGGGAGGGGTAATAAGGGGAGGGGAAAGGAGGGTAAAAAGGGGTGAGGGAAAGAGGGGAGGGGAAGAAGGGGGAAAGATGGGAAGGGGAGGGGAAATAACAGGATGGGGGTGGGGGTGAAAAGGGGGGAGGGGGAGATGGGAAAGATGGGGCGGCAGAGGGGGGAAAGAGGGGAGGGAACTGGAAAAAGGGAAGGGGAAAGGAGAGAGGGTGAAAGAATGGGGAGGAAGAAGAGGGGGTGGAGGGAAACTGGGAGAAGGGGATGGAGGGAGGGGACAAGAGGCAGGGAAATAAGAGCAATGGGAAAAGAGGAGAAGGTTAGAGGCAAAGAGGAAAAAGAGGGAGGAGGGAGGTGAGAGAGGGGGAGGGGAGAGATGGGGGATTTGGGGAGAGAAGAAAAGAACTGCTGCAATCTGGGGGAATGGGGATAAATTGGGGAGGGAAAAGAGAGGAAGGGGAGAGTAGGAGGGGAAAAGAGGGAGGAGGGAGGGGAGAGAGAGAGTGGAGGGTAGAGATGGATGGATTGGGGATGAGAGGAAGAGAACTGCTGCTGCCTGGGGGAATGGGGGCAAATGGGGCTTTTTTCTGGTTTGCATTTACCTTGAAATAGCAAGGTTTTTTTTCAGAGGGCTATTGAAAGATTCCTTGGGGCAGTTATTACTGAGTATTTGCTACACATCAGTCTTCACTAAATTGGCAATGCTGAGTTGTCCTTAATGCGCTGTAGAAATGCGAGCTGAGTCCTGAATGGCATTTGTTCATTTATTTTACTGATTTCTTGGGATTGGGATTGTTCCCATTGCTTGCAGAATGTGGTGCCATTATTTAAAAAGGGTAATAGGTTAGAGCTGAGTAATTATAGTCCGATTAGCTATTGTTCTATTATAGGTAAGTTGCTGGATCGTTAAAGATATATCATATAAGCACTTTGGTTGAGAAAGGATTATTAGAAATCCTTTCTGGAAAAGTAGGTCATGTCTCACCATTCTGATTGAAACAATAATCTTCTGTTGATGGACATAAGTAACTTGGTTGACATTGGGCGGAATTCTCCCATGCCCCCGTCGGTGGGATCAATGGCGGGTGAGGGAGAGAATTCAGTGTGAGATCCAAAAATCGGTTTCACGCTGACATGAAGTGACAGCGGGACCTTCCAATACTGCCCGCCATGGCAGATTGTGATTCTCGCTGGAGTCCGACGTGAAACCAATTTGTATCCTGTTAATGGGATGCAAATGAAGGCCCAACCAGAATCTTATCCCCCATGCCCGATTCTCCACAACACCAGCAGGAAAACGTGCTGGTCCAGAACATATCTGGACCAATGTGGCATGCAAAAGTCGGGACTTACCTTAAGGACTATGGTCAGCTCTCAGACATCCAATGTTAAGGTGGAGACCTCCAACTACCAAATCCTGGAGCACCATGTGCAGCAAGGGTGGGTGGAGCTTCATCCATGTGACTTCTCCACAAAGCAGCCTGCAGAAGTTGGGAATTCTCCAAGCAGCAACCTCATTCAGGCATCAGACCTTCTTCCAGGGATACTGCCATGGGTTTGGACATTCTTCCAGGGGCCTCGACCTGTTAAATGGAAAGCAGCAAGAGGTACTGTTGGGCGACGATGGAGCATTTGTCGAGGGTGGTTAAGGAAGGCTAGGAGGACTGCAGATATGATGAGGGTGTGGGGGCCTAGAGGGGAGCATTTGTGGCTGGGGGTGCAGGAAAGGATTTTACAGAACTAGCTAGGTGGTAGAGGGAACTGTTGGGAAGGTTGGGTAAGAGCTGTGTTGGCTGCTGGGTGGGAGGGGATATATCTAGATATATGAAGGGAGGGTGATATCTAGGTGTGTGAAGGGGAAGAGTAATGTCCAGGTGTGTGAAGGGAGGTAATGTCCAGGTACGTGAAGGGGGGTGTGGCAATGTCCAGGTATGTGAAGGGGTTTTGGTAATTCCCAGTTGAGTGAAAGGGTGGATGATAATGTCCAGGTGTGTGAAGGGGGGGGGGGGATAATGTCCAGGTGTGTGAAGGGTTCGAAGGTAATGCCCAGGTGTGTGAAGGTGTTGGGGGAGGGGGGTAACGTCCAGGTGTGTGAAGTGAGGGGGGGGATAATTTCCAGGTGCATGTACGGGTGTGTGGTAATGTCCAAGTGAAAGGGCTCACAGAACTAGTTGGTGGAGACAGCCCCTGACTCTTGTGGAGAGAAATCAGGATGGGTGTAATAGGAGGGAATGGACAAGGTTACAGAGGGCAGAGGAAGCCAGTAGAGTGGGAAAGTGAAGGTGCGACAGTGTCACATGAAGGTGCGATGAGGGTCATTGTGGGAACGTGGAGGTAGACACCGACTCGGGGGGTGGGCAGTAGGAGGTTCAGGAGGTTAATGTGCATGGGGGTGGGATTTTCAGGTAAGAAGGTAGTGTGAGGGTTCACCTGGACATTATCAAATGAAAAGCGTTCGGGTTGGAGGTTAACAGTGGAGAGGTTGAAGGTAATGCCAGGGGAGGGGGTGGGGGGGTCAGTGGTGATGGGGGAAAGGGTGTGGGTGACTGGGGCAGGGGAAATAGTGAAGAGCAAAGAAGAAAGCTTACAATTTCCACGCTGGTGAAATTGAAAGTAAGCAGAGTCTTGCGTTGGATGGGCTGAGATACTTCATGGTAGTTGGGTCAGTAGGTGGATGGAGATGCAGGTTACCTGAACTGAAAGGGAACCCTAGCAGGCAGTATTGATAATGCTAGGGACCTAAGATATGAGTTTGAAGGATGAAGGCTTAGCGTGTGTCGGGGAGTGCTTGCACATGGCTTGTAAAGGCCCTGCCACACATGCTTCCCTCTGCAGAGTTACTGGGGCGGGGGGAGGGTTGAGTGTACCTAGGAGAGGTGATTGGGTGGAGGGGGTAGGTGTCCACTAAGTCTTAAAAACCAAGCTGAAAAAGACAGTGGTCATTATAGCAGTTAAAATGATTATATTTACAGAGGTTAGAATTGTAACGATGAATTGTTCACTCGTGCAATCAGTTGTGATTAGAATTTCTTTATTTTTCGTGGCCTACTATTTCTTCTGGTGCTCCCCCGACATCCACAATAGGGATGGAGGCTGCCTGCTGACTAGTTGGGCATGTTGCCTTTGATGACTTTGGCGGCCATGCTCTGGAGAGCCGAGGCCTGGACAGCCCTTGTTTCCTTTGGCAGTCCAACTGTGGGCCAGCTGCCTCCTCTGTGGTCACAGAGGATGAGATCGAAGGGGTCACAAGCAAAGGAGATTTGGAAGGTCTGGACAACCTCTAAGATCCCTGAGTAGATGACCCAGGGATTTCCAGCTGCTGCTCCTCCTTCCTTAGGGTGCCCAAAAGTCCCAGCAGGAGAAGGGGCACCTAGAGGGAGGTCGAGGTGCCCTACACTCTCACGTGCCAACTGCAACAGCTCCCCCATGGTTACCACAGTGGAGTGCAACTACGTGCACATCTCCAGCAGGATCTGCTAGACAAGAATCTCTATGGAGTCTGCCAACCTCTCCTTCGACTCATGAGCCTCCAACACCTCTGCCTGATGTAGCTTAGCCTCTTGCTGACTCACCATTTATTAGAAGGTGCACTCCAGTGGCTCATCATCGGACTTGGGCCTCGCAGGTGCCTCTTCCCCAGCAGTTCTCCAGGTGCTGGTGAGCTCAGCTGACTCTTCCTCCTTCTGCTACTGATACAAGTCCTTGCAGTAAACACCAGATTGTGAGATCCTTCCTAAGCTACAACTAATACCCACCGAGGTGTGTTTCTCCCTGGGCTGGTGGAGGGTGCAGGTGTCTGCTGTGACACTTCTACAGATACATATCTCTACTCTTCCCCTCTCTCCTGGCTCTTCTCTGGGGTAGGGTTTCTGCTGAGGCCTGACAGGACATTCTTACCCTCAGGCCTTGGCCTCTTCCTGATGGTACCTGTAAGTGAGAGAGGAAAGAGCAAGTGACAGCATGAGGTGCCTCCAATGTGGAGGCACATTTGGCCCTCACGTTTCCATAGCATGGATGGATCCTTGTATTGGGTGGACCCCCATGTTAGCACCAACTGCCTGGTCCCACTCCATGCCTGCCAGCTGAGTCGCCCTCTCCTTGAAATCTGTGAGATGCCTGAGATGTGGGCTCCCTCCTCCAGTCTTCTCCCATTCCCTAATGCTGTGCCTCATGTTCTCCTGCTCAAAGACAACAGGAAAGGTATTTGAGAGGAGCTGTATGTTACATCCATTTGTACATTATATTTTGATGTTCAGTTCGCATTCTTCCACTCTTAGTCCACTGTTGTGTGGCATGGCATTACTGCACTGCAAGCTGTCCAGAAGGGTTGTGAGCCAGCTCCCTCCAGAGCGCTGAGCCCATCTACATGCAAGGCGAAGGCTCAGACAGGCGGAAGCTGCTGATGCCCTCAGTGCCTAAATCCACAACCTCCACACCCAACCCCCCCTCATTCCATAGTGATCTCTGTATGTGGAAGAGTAAAGGAGGCGCAGTGGTCACCCCACCACACACTGGATGCACTGCAATGGGGCAGTGAGGCATGACTTTGCCATTGCCACTGAGACCCATGTAACCTGACATATGGGTCTCGTTGTAGTTGGAGTGAGCAATTGAAGTTTTACTTACCCGGCGGAGCAAAGAGGGCGTTCATCTTTTTTCAGCATTATATTACTGATCTCTTCTGTACAGCCTGGGCACTGACGGCAATGGCCACTTGCGCCCATTCAGGATTGGTTTCCCTGCTCGGCCTCCTCCTCTCATCAGCTGCGTTCAGTATATCCCTCTGGACCTGGACAAAGTCCAGGAGGACACGCAGGGAGTTGTCACTGAACTCCAGTGCTGGACCTTCACCACCCCTTCCAGACAATCCTTTGCTTGTTTTGACAGTGGGTGTCCGGGTGCCTTTTAAATATGGCATCCAGATATGGTGGGGCACGCGCCATCGCACAGGATGTCAGGAAACCCCCAGCTGCATAATTAATAGTTCCAGGGCCGGAAGATACTGCAGGATTTCCCGTCAGCCTCTGTGGCAGGAAGCACTCCCTGTTTCGCCCCTGTGGTCCCAGATGGGAGAGTGCCGCCCATTATGTATTTTGATTTTCACAAAGCTTTTGATGAGGTACTATCTGATACTTAGAAAGATAAAATCCTGTGAAATTACTAGAAACCTTTTGGGTTGAATAAGGCATTGGTTGCATTTTAGTAGACAGAATATTATTATTAGTGGTTCTTCATTGGTTGCGAGTGAAATCCCTCAAGTACCTATGCTAGGCCCAATACTGCTCTTGACCTTTATCAGTTTTGCAGATGAGGTATTTGGGTGTTAGAATTTTGGATGAGAAAAACAGACAGATCTAGATGATTACAGACAGATCTGGATGAAATGAGAAACGGATCTTCATCTGGATTCTCTCAAGATTTGCAAGCCCAAAATGTCACTGACTGCATCATGTTGCCCTTTGGAATTCTTCATAAAATGTGACCACCTTGATCAATCTCAGAGTTCCACTTGACAAATGAGCAACTGGTCATCATACAACTTTGGGCAATTTTTCTGAACTGCCGTAATATTTTTGCATTGAACCACTCATCCATCCCTTATTGCCTGCGTCTGCTCAGTTAAAAACTGGCCTTTTTAAGTCGTCAGGCCTGCACACCTGAGTTATAACTCCTCTGTGGAAATGTATTTAATGAAATTGCAATTATTTTCCAGGATATATAGTTGGTTAGAAAATTGGGGCCACGATGTTTTTTTGAGAAATGATATGAAATATGCACTTCTAATGCAGCTGCAAGGAAGATTGTCATATTAACGAATAAGTTTAATAACAAAATATCAAAGGGAAAATATAGATTACAGCACATAAATCAGCATATGGGACCGGATTTTCCCCCCGTCGGGGGCGAAGTTGAATAGCGGACACGCACAGGCGCACTTCCGATCGATGCCTCCAATCGGAGGTGCGGCACCATTTTATGTGGGCGGGCCAATTAAGGCCCGCCCAGTACGATGTCCGCGCAGAAGCGCCATGCGCTCCCTGTGTGTGTGGGTGGGAATCCCTAAATCGAGAGTGCGCTCTTTCACACATGCGCAGGAAAGAACGCATTCAACTACCTGAGGCTAAGTGCTCCCTCAAGGAGATTGGCTGTTCCTTGACAAACATTAAAAATAAAAAAAATAAAAGTTCCTGACATGTCCCCTCATGTGACACTGTCACATGAGTTGGGACATGTCCATAATTTTTACAAAAACTTTAATAAAATTTTTAAAAACCTACATGAAACCTCATCCCGCCTGTGGATGACGTTTCATGCTTTTTCTAATTCCTGCCGTGGCTCCTGGCCTGCCCGCCAACCTTAAGGTTGGACGGGCAGGTCCATTAATTAGCTGTCAATGGCCTCAATTGGCCATTGACAGGTCGGCGGGCACACAGCTGATTTCGCTGCACCCCTGCCTACCAGAAAATTTAAATGGGGCGCAGTGATGTCGGGAGTTCTGCCTGATGTCACAGCGCATCATTTTACACATCGGCGAGTGGGCCCCGCCCCCCCCTTCGCCGATGGGAAAACCCTGCGCATGGTATCAAGTTGGTTGACTCACAATTGCTGCAGTTGCAGTATAGTTGTGTGGGCAAGGCATGAGTGTTTATTTTCTTTATTCCAAGAACCATCTGCGCTTTCTCCAAATTGGAGGTTAATTTTCTAAAGTATAATATGTTGTTCACGCCCAAGTGTGCACTTGCACTATCTAAGTCATGTAAGTGCTCTCAACATTCAAATTGAAAAAGGAATCACAAATGGGCATTATTCTCACTGCTACTAAGGGAAATGACTTATAAGAAGCAACTGACCTATAGAAGACAGGGAACAGGACTAGAATAAGTTTAATCATCATAATATTATATATTTTTTAGCTTTAAGTTTTGTCAATTCAAACATTCATCTTTTCAACAATTTGACAGCACATATATCCTTGCTTTAATAACATTTCACATCAAATTTTGGTTATATTTCAGTTGTGTTTAATGAAATCTGCCCAGCGGGCCATGGCTATCATTATTCCAGGTCTGACATCCAGATCTCAGTGAGACCTGCTGAAGAGCATGAATTAGCTCAGATTACCTCTGAACAATATCTTGACAGTCAGCAGAGCACCATCAAGGATTCTGATTTAACTTCAAAGGAAAAGAGTGAGGATATAAGATCAGAAGGATGTAAGTACTGTATTTGCATTTAAAATCCACAAATTTTGCGTGCTGTTTTTCCACCCAATGAGAGGATTTTGGATCTTTCCTAGAATAAAAAGAGAAGAATCCTCTCTGCCAACGATAAGGGCTCTGTATAGGGTTTGTTTGGGGCAATTTCAATCTCGTGTCCATGGTTTGACAAGACAATGGATTTCATGTCAGTTTGAGTCTCATTCAGAAAGGCTACATGGATGGTTAGCTTGGGAATGGAGGGAAATATATGATACAAACTTCTGAGATTAAGGATAAGCATATTTTGAGGCAAGTGTAGAGAGAGCTTTATTTCGCTTTCAGGAATCCTATTCCATATTTGAGAACACCTATTGCTATAATGTTGAAAAATTGTTTAATTCTCTAACACTAACATCCTTTACATTGATATGTAACTGAGCTGGATCCAAGTTATGCAATAAATATTATTTGTAGTGAGATGGTAACTTGAGAAAAAGAAGAATGTAATTACCATTCTGCTACAAATAGCGGAGAATGTCATTGCCCAAAGTAACAAATCATAAAAGATTTCATTTTTTTTAAACCATTGTGCTTTTCATTCAAATGTTTCTAACCCTTGTTGGCATTGATTTTGACTTTCATGACAATACTTGGCATCACATGGTAGGTGAGAGGTCTGATGATAAGGCAGGATTGTGATAAAATTAGATAATTGTAATGAAAGTGTCCTATTGAACAATTGTACATTTTTCCTGAATTATAAAAGTGCTTGAAAACTTATACCTAATTTAAGACCATAAGACATAGGAGCAGAAATTAGGCCATTAGGCCCATTGAGTCTGCTCCGCCATTCAAACATGGCTGATAAGTTTCTCAACCCCATTCTCCCACCTTCTTCCTGTAACTTTTGATCCCCTTACCAATCAAGAACCTACCTATCTCAGTCTTAAATACACTCAATGACCTGGCCTCCACAGTCTTCTGTGGCAATGAATTCCATAGATTCACCACTCTCTGGCTAAAGAAGTTTCTCCTCATCTCTGTTCTAAAAGGTCTTCTCTTTACTCAGAGGCTGTGCGCTTGGGTCCTAGTCTCTCCTAATTTGACAGTACAACCCTAACAAATATAGCAAATCTTTGTTGTAAGCATCTCTTAAGATATAAACCTTTTTTGGGCATTCTTAGCTCCAAAGCTCAATAAGGTGGACCTCTAACAAGAGGGATACCTTAATTCTGGCCACATTCTTGCAATAAAGAGATATGAAATATCGGTTTAATGGGAAAAAAATTCTCAGACATCTCATCAGCATGTCGCACTTAGAAATCTTAAAGGTGCAGAGGTAAGAAACAATAAACAGTTGTGAAACTGTAGAACCTGATACAATTAGAATACAGGAATTATTTAACATTTCATGAATTAATAATGAATTAAAAGTGTACCATGAAATGATGTGAGCCTGTTAATCTCGAAACACCTCAGAAATGAAAAAGCGTGTGTGTCTTGCAACCTATAGAAAGGTATTTGTGAAATTACACGACTTTGAGAGGTAAGCAAATGAATAGATATCTAGTATTTTTGTTCGGTAATTGGGAATCACAAAGATAACCTTGATAGTTGTCACATCTGATTCAACAGTGGCTGAAATTTCACTGAGCCTTTTGCAATTGGTTCAGCGGTGGGTAGCGGGGAGGGTGGAACATGAAATCGGAATGAAAGTTGATTTGGTGGGAAGGTAATTGAGGCTATCAACTGGCCAATTGACAGCAATTTTATGATGCGGTCCCAGCAGTGCCCACCACTTCTGATGCCACTGTTGAGCTGCCAGCCCCCTGACTGTATAGTAGCTTCGGTGATGGGGCGCGGTGGGGGAGGGGATGGTTGGGTAGTCATTCTTATTGGGACGTCTGCCCAATAATAACCAATTAATTGATTGCCATTGACAAGATGTGACCCTGGGTCCCACAGTCTACTGAAATGGGGTCACCACCCATCTATGGACGTATCAGCAGGACCTCATCACAGTAATAAAATCCAGTTTCTGGTGATTCATTTGAATTAGTAATTAAATAATTGTTTCTAAATCTCTCATTACATGCAAGAATGCATCAAAAACACAGTTTCTAATTTACGGATGACACCAAATTTGGGGAGACACTCAATACTGAGGAGGGCTACAATGAATTACAGGAGACATAAATAAACTTGCAGAATGGGCAAATAATTGACAAATGTAGTTCAACACAGATAAATGTAAGGTAGTTCATTTTGATAGGAAGAATAGGGAGGTCACTTATTGCTTGGAAGGTGCAAGTTTATGTGGGGTAGAAGAACAAAGAGATCTCAGAATGCAAATATACCAATCAATAAAAGTTGCTCCACAGGTTAGCAAGGCCATTAAAAAAGCAAACCAAGCACTAAGCTTTATTTTTAGTATTATGACACAGCCGATGATAAGGGCTGAGCTGTTCAAATTCTAGAGGGAAACTTGAAACAACTGTCATAATCCATTTTTGCAATTTATATGTTTCGAGATGCAAGCTTTGAATTCAGTATTATTAAGACCACTGAGTCTCAAGAGGTTTTTTTTATAAAATTAAATTAAACATTTATTAATACAAGAAAAAGTGTAAACACATACATAAGTTTACAAAATTACTACTATAATAACTACAAAAATCCCCTAATTAATCTGACTGTCAGTTACACCCCCGGTAAGGCAACAGTAAAACTCAGAGATTTAGAAAGACCCCAGGCAAAGCATACTTGACCTTACAAATTCAAAATGAGGTTCCTTCCAGACACAGTTACAGGCATACAGACTGGTTAGATCTTAAATGCCTCTGCCTTACACGCACAAACTCATTTCTGTTTATACCTAGCTTTCATTTTGAATGTAGATTTCCCATTGTATTACTAGGTTTTTAACGTCATATCTTCTAACAATAACATTTTCCATCCCACTAGTTTTATTAGTAATATAAACACATTGCTTGGCATCTCCCAGCGAGGTGCAAGATTTTATTCCCAGTCTTGAATGCTTTATTCAACAAGTGCAAATGTACACTTAACCTTTTTAATTTCCTTACTGTCTCAAAACTACTATACATAAAAGCACCCAGACTAGTTGGCTTTAATCCAGTTAAGACACACACACATATAGACACAGACACCGCTAAACTCTATTTTAAAAAATAATTTCCAATAACAGTAAAGACAATCTCTTCACAACACTAGAGGGATAGGATTGTAAACTAAGGAAGTTATGCTTTACCTGTAGTAAACATTGGCTAGACCACACTTGGAGTACTGCATGCAGTTCTGATCACCTCACTATAAAAAGGATGGAGAGGGTGCAGAGAAGCTTTACATGGACAACACCAGAAATATGTGGGTATGCATATCAGGAAAGGATGAACAGACCAGGCCTCTTTTCTCTTGAACAAAGAAGGTGTTCTAATAGAGTCCTTTAAAATTATAAATATTTTTGATAGAGTAGATATAGAGAAAATGTTTCCACATGTGGGAAAGTGCATAACTAACCAAGAAATTCCATAGGGAATTCAGAAGAAACTTCTATATCCAAAGAGTGATGAGAATGTGAAACTTGCTACTACAGGGAGTGGTTGAAACAAATGGTATAGATGTATTTGAGGGAAAGCTAGCAAGGATATGAGGGAGAAGATAATAGAGAGTTAGATGACAGCTATAAATAAGGAAAGATTGGAGGAGGCTCAAATTGAAGATGAAAGCCAGCATGGACTGGCTGGGCCAAATGGCCTGTTTCTGCACAATATATATAGTCTGTATGATTTTAGTTTAAAGAAGTAATCTCAGTCGTGAAATGTTTAATCGGTTTTGATGAATGTTTTATTACTAAGCGTTTTCAATATTTTTGTAGTGCATTCTTTATTTACGGTTGTTAAGGGTGCATTTGCAGTACAAGTTTTGTGTCACTTTCTGCTTTACCTCAACCATAAATTTGTGCAGTGTAAACCTGGAGCTTAAGATGACTCGACTACGGAATTTAGTGGAATAACACTCCCACTGGAACTTTACTTCATTTTGGGATGAAGTGGGACCCAACTTTGAATTTATACTTTAATGGAATCTATGCCAGTCCCCACAATTGCTTTATACCAATGTTACAACTATTACCAGGCTAAATCAGCTGACATTGCAAGTAACAGAAATCTTACAGTATTCACAGCTAATAACCAGCTGGTAATTTATATGTGGTGTGCACTCAATGGCCTAATGTCCTCTTCAGTAAATTTGAATACAGCTGAATATATCGTTGGATTAATAGTGAAAAAGAGCCAAGATCTGAAATCAAACAAGTTTTAAAAATAATTTATTAACTTGTCTAGCTTCTTAACTAGGAGCATCAGGCATATACATGGGATACTTGTTTCATTTAAACAATGACATTTTCCTGTAAAGTTTATTAGTGTCTGAATTGCTAATGCACAAACATAGTCCCATTTGCACTACATTTTCAGCCTAGAAGGCTATTTGATTTATTGTGCCAGTTCCACATTGGAGCTACATACTGTTATCCTATTCTGCTGTTCTCATATCCTTTAATCTTTTTCAAGTGCTTATTTAATCCAGTCTTAAAAATCATGATTTATTTGGCTTCAGGAACCACTTGTGATAATGCATTACACATTTAACAAACCTTTGCTTGAAAATACCTTCTAACATCCCTCGTTCTGATTCTTGTAGTCCTAAGTAATATATTCTCCTTACCATTTCACCAAACAGTGGAAATAATCTTTCACCATTTAGGCTTTCAAAGCTTTTCAAAATTTTGAACACATTGAATGGATTTAACATTATCTTTCTCTGTTCAGCGAATAATGTCCGAGTTGCTGAATTGAGTGCAAAAGAAAAGACTAACATTCCAGTTGAACTAGTGAGGGAGTGCTGCACTGTCAGGGTTGTCATCTTTCAAACCAAGGCCCCATCTAATATCTCAATTGGACATAAAATGTTCCATTCCACCATTTTGAAGATGAGTAAGGTAGTTATCCTTATTGTCGTAGGCAATATTTATCCCACAATCAACATCAGAAAAACAAATTATCTGGTCAGTATCAGCTCACTGTTTATGGGAGTTGATTGCCAGCATATTCATTGTCGTGTTTCCTACAACAGTGACTACAATTCAAAAGTGCTTTGGGATGTCCTGTGGTCATGACAGGCTCCATATAAATGCAAATCTTTCTTTTTAATAGCTTATTTTTCTTAATGAAAAGATAAATGTGTAATTTCTGTAACTGACTTTTTTTCCTTGCAGATGAAGCTACAATAAAAACTGTAAGTAATACCGCAAATGGCTAATTGACTTTAATTACAATTTGCAAATTAGTAAACGTTTACAATTGTTGGCAATTTATTTATGCAAAGTGGAACCTATCCTTATACAGTTACAATGCTCATCTGAATAAACCATAAATGTTGCAGTTAAGGTCAGGAATAGTAGTAGAAAGTTAAATTGTTATGGTCAATAGTATGTCACACGTGATCTATAGGATATTTTTAATTTGTCAAGGATTCATTTTTGTTACTGTAAAAATTGCAACCATGATGCTTCACAATACTGGCTTGTCACCTTTCATATATGAATTCAAATTTGTCTGATGGCTGTGACAGATCTTAAGATAAGTCTTAAGATTGGGTAACATCAAATCAGTTTCAGACGATATTGAATCCATGTCACAACAACAAAGCTAATTAGGTAATATGAAGGCACAGGACAAGGTCATGTTATGTCATCCATAATGCATACAGCCAGAATTGTGTGGAATCGGGTCAGATGGTCATTTTACACCTTGCTGAATTTTGACTTAATGGAGTATAAAAGATGAAGTATAAAACAGTTATCTGTTTCCATTGAGTCATTAGGTTAAAATCAGGGTTAACTTTCTGATCTGGTACGGCTGCAGAGTGTAATCTGACAGAATATACATGTCAACTTTCCCTTCAGAATTAGATCTAGGGAAGTTTTCTTCAGGAAAAAAATGGTCATAAAACTGGTTTGTAGCATAAATTTCAGGACTTATTTCAACCATCATACTTCTGTTATTTTGATGATGGAAGCCTGTGTTTTTTAATAGTTTCAATCCAAATTCTAGCTTTTGAGATCCAACTTTAGCTTCAAAGAAGTTTAGCTGGCCCCAATCTTTAAGCAACGAACCCAAATCTGAAACCAAAAACAGAATGCAATGCTCAGACATATTTTAAGGGTAAGGCTAAAAATATTTACTGAATTGTCTGCTGAGTGTCATCTGTTTTTGTTTAAAACAGCCTCAACCGTTTGCACCTGCTCATGTTCCAAGAGTTGATGCATATCCAGGTTAGTAATGACTAATTTTTAAATTCTATTTTTCCATAAATAGTTCCACTGTGCTATAGATTTGAATTGCTGAATATTGATAATTATTAACCCACATAGAATGTCACAACTTCATCTTCTGCAGTCGTCTCCAAACTCGTGAAAAATTCCAACTTACTGCCTTTTCCTTAAATCTAAATGAATATGTAAGAATGTAATACATATGCTTCATTTAAATTTTGGAGACTGAAGGAGAGCTTCATTTACCAATAATGTTTGTAGTCATTTGTTGGATGCATACAATATAATCTTGAACTTCATCTACTTTTGTGGATAGTCAGACTTTTAATGCACAGCATTTTAACTCAATATTTTAGAATTATTCCTGAATTATGCACCCTTTGCAAAGAAATACAGTTCTAATCAACCAAAAAAGTGGGGATGTCGTGAGACACTTCCCCTTTAAGTCTTTGTTCTTTTAAGGAGCTTTGAAAACATTCTGTTATTTCCTGTATATCCAAGACCTTGTTCCAAATTTCCACGTCCATTCTTTTGCTCCTGTTTTCATCATCAGTGTTCGACTGGTTCAGCACCAGAAAAATTCTCAATTTGTTGGTTATATACTTTTTGTCTCCAATTTATTTGTTCGGTAATTTATTTATGCTTTGGAAGTTATAGTTTGTAAGTTCCCTGTTGTTTCACTTCTGAGGATGATCCTTCTGCTGAAGAACGTATATTTGTTAGTTACTGCATTAAGGATTTGGTTGAAGCATATCAGTCAAGAGTGAAAAGATACATATTCACGTTTATATATCACTTCACTTTCAGGATATCTAAAAGTGCTGTGAAGCGTCAGTACTGTTATATGGCAGTAGCATCCCATAAACAGCAATACAGAAATAAAAACAGAAAATGCTGCAAGTATTCAGCAGGTCTGGCAGCATCTAAGAAAGAGAGTTAATGGGCTGCATTTATGTGTCCCCACCAGGCGGATTTTCGGCAGGGACAGGGCACGTAAAATAGGGAGGTGCCAAACCCACCCCTGAGCTCATCCCCATAACACAAAGGGGGCAGGTGGGTGCTGAAATCGGCAGCAAGCCTGCCATATTTAAATAAATAATCAAGAGTTAATTGAGATTGTTAACAAGCCAATTTACCCCAATAATATGCTGCCCGCCATAATTGGTGTGGGCAGACAAAATGATGTGGGCAGGCCATTTAAAAGGATGGGAAGGAAGGTGGGGTACTACCTCCAGTGGGTGCCCTTTGCACATCGGGGGCAGCCCCTAAAATAACTCCCCCCCTTTCTTTCTACCCATCTGCTCTCTAAAACCCACCACACCCACCCACCCTTCCCCCCACTAAGCTGCCCAAATCTTCCCTGCCCTATACCCAAGACTTACCTTGCTCTGAGGTCCATGGGCCTTCTTCTTGGGCCTGCTTGCCGTCCCAGCAGCACCCACTAAGGCTCTCTTGGTGCAGCCAGGACTACTGGGGCTGCCGGCCAATCCAATTGGCTGGCAGTACCTGAGAGTGGGACTTCCTCTCCAGTGAGGGCCGGATATCCCACTGGAACTGGTGGTAATTCAACCACCTCAACATTTTCAACACACACTCCCAAACCCATCACACATCCACAGGGATCTGACACTTCAAGGGACAACACCACTAACTCTCACGCACACCCTAACATCTCCATCAGGGTCATATCCTCTGGAGCTCACATCCTCATCCTGTCCATTGCTCCGCTCACCACATAAACATTCCACGCAGTGCCATGCATCCTACTCACACACTCTGCATCCGTTTTCATGCAGGAGTAGCTGGCTCACAACAGCAGGGAGACGTCCCAAACCAGGGGTGGAGTGGCCCACATTAGGCCCCTCAATCACTTTGGAAGCCTATTTAGCCTGCCTGCAGCATGTTATGGCTGCATGTTGGGCTGGAGTAGAGCAAGTGGGCTCCACACCAACTTTGCTTCTGGGAGAAGCCCCTCCACAGGAGAACCTGTGGCCACAGCTGCAGCCCGCTGATCATTCTGGTTTCGGGGGTGGGGGAGGAGCTATGCATTTGAAGCTTCCTGGGCCCCTTGGCCAGCTGCCTCTAGGCATCTCCCAGGCTTTGGCCTCCGTGGAGCCTCCTGTTGGCATCCCCAATTTGCCTACAATTTTGCACCTACAAATATCCACAAATATGCAGATTGGCCATGCACTGCTGCCAGACGGGTAGCCCCTGCTGCGTCCACCACACCTCCAGCAAGATCAGCCAGAAATGGGAAATTGTCAGCTAACTGATCTGATGCCTTCCTACCTTCCTCCCAGTTCCACCATCAAAGCCACCTCCGCGAGATTGATATGATACTGCCGAATGCTTGCCTCTAGCAGGCAAATATTTTGTCAGAAAACTGAGGTAGAACTGGCAAGATCCTGGCAAAAACAGCTGAATTGCTTAAAAGATTACCTTTCCTGTGGTAAGAAACAAAAGATTATTTCATTTCGCAGTACTTTATCACAGTGAAATCCCTTCTGTTGCTGTGGTAAATGCCACAAAATAACATGGACACCTGCTGATGACATCATGCCGGTTACCCGCATAACAAAACTTAGAAAGAGGTCAGGATGCATTCATGGGATGGGCAGATGTTCCTAAAAGTTTGACCAAATTAAAAAATAATCAGCAATCATTACTAGAAGAATTGAAAAATTGATCAGTGTTTAAAGGTAACTGTATCGTCCCAGACTTGCACCAAGTGCGGTAGCGGGTGTGAAAAAAGTTGTATTACTCGCCGGCTGTAATGGCAGGTTTTTGTGCCATATTGTCCCACTCCCAGCACATCCTGCCTCATTAATAATGCATTCATTTGGATTTGCCTGCCATGCTGTGACTTCAGTGCTTTCTCGCTCTGGGCTCCATACTTAAAGCGCACCAGAGCGCAGCCTACTTCATGTCTACAGTCCAGGACTGCTCCAGGTGGCAAATGGCCCTAAAAGCAAAGAAGATGGCAGTCCAAAATTTAGTAATGCCTCTCTGGACTGCCTGCTGGATGGCCACCGCGAACTCCTGTACCCTGCTCTGGCTACAGGAGGTCAACCAGAGTCATCAATCCAGCCTGGGAGGTGGTGACAGTGGCAGTCAGCATCACCGGAGCACAGAGGAGGTCAGCTATCCAGTGCAGGAAGAGGATGAATGATCTCATCTGTTCCGCCAGGGTAAGTCAACCACCTCATCGCTCTCAACACACTCCCAAACCCATCACACATCCACAGGGATCTCACACTTCAAGGGACAACACATCTAACTCTCACACACCTTCACATCTCCATCAGGCTTATATGCTCTGGAGCTCATGTCCTCATCCCATCCATGGCTCCGCTCACCACACAAACATTCCACGCAGTGCCATGCTTCCTGCTCACACTCTCTGCATCTGTTTTCATGCAGGAGTAGCTGGCTCATAATAGCAGGTAGAGGTCCCAAACCGGGTGGGGGGTGGGGGGGTGGAGTGGCCCACATTAGGCCCCTCAATCACATGAGGAGCGTGCAATCATGATGACTGGTGAGGACTTGGACCATACCTGTGGCGCCGGTGAGTTCGGTAGCGAACACCCACGTGAAGATCCTGCACCATATCATCCTTCTCTCAGCGTAACTGGGTGCTCTTTCTCTCCTACTTTTGACTCTGCTGCCATGCACTAATTACCTCTACTTTGGTTCACAGGGAGCTCTGCCAAGCGATGGGTGCCCTCAGCCAGTCAGTAGTCCCTTAGCTCTATCCAGGTCCTCACCTCTAGCCAATAGGACATTTCCTCCATTGAATAGCTGGAAGTAAGCAGCCTGGAAGACACCAACAGGAAGAGCAAGGAGAAAGGGACCGCAGAAGACAACACTAGCCTGCTTCCAGAGTGTACAGGCAGCAATCCAGCTACTTCAACATGTCTGAGGTCCAGTGCCACAGGAAGCTCTGCCTCAAGGGACACCATGACATCAATATGCCAGATTATTAAGCCGGAGGTCGCCTCCAGCTGTGTGGGTGGGCACCCAATGCCAATGACTCTGAAGGTCACAATAACCCTCAATTTTTTGCATCCGGATATTTCCAGGTGTCAGTGGGGGATCTGTGAGGAGTGTCCCAGTCAGTTGTCCACAGTTGCATGAAGCTCATCACTGATGCTCTGTTCACACAGGTCCTCACATTCATTCACTTCCGGATGGACCAAGCCAGCCAGGCTGAGCAATCCAGAGGATTTGGAGCTATTGCTGGGTTCCTCTGCATCCAGGGTGCTACAGGCTGCACTCATGTGGTCGTCAAGGCGCCAGCAGGTCAGCTGGGTACCTTTGTGAATAGAAAGGGTTACCACGTCATGAACGTGCAGATCGTATGCGACCATAAGACCCTGATTCTGCAATAATATAACAAAATAAATGCAAAATACTGTGGATGCTGGAAATTGGAAATAAAAACAGAAAATGTTGGAAAATTCAGCAGGTCTGGCAGCATCTGTGGAGAGAGAAACAGAGTTAATGTTTCAAGTCCATATGACTCTCCTTCAGAGCTAAAGAGAAGTAGAAATATAATGGATTTTATACTGTTTAAGAGGGGATGGAGCAAAATAGAATGTCAGGGATAGGTGGGAGCTAAGGTGAAATTTGACAAAGATGTCCTGGACACAGGACAAAGGGAGTGTTAATGGTAGTGTTAAAGACTCTATACCTGGGCCGCTCCCTCTGGCCTCTTACCTGCTCTTGATCTTTTCATTGAGAACTGTCAGCGTGACATCAGCTGTCTTAATTTCTCTGCTGCTCTCACCCACTCTAACCTGTCCCCTTCTGAATTTGCTGCACTCTGTTCTCTCAGGTCTAACCCTGACTTTGTTATCAAACCTGTCAACAAGGGTGGCGCTGCACACTCTGATGTAATGACCTCTACTTCGCAGAGGCTGACTGCCAACTGACACACTTCTTCCTACCTCCCCCTGGGTCATGACCCCGCCACTGAACATCAAGTGATTGTTTCCAGGACAGTCACTGACCTCATCTCCTCTGGAGATCTTCCATTCACAGCTTCCAACCTTATAGGGCTGAATTTCCCCCCAATCGGAGGCGAAGTTGAAGGGCGGGTGCACACAGGCGCACTTCTGATTGGCGCCCCCAATTGGGGGTGTGGTGCCATTTTACGTGGGTGGGCCACTTAAGGCCTGTCCAGCGTGACATCCGCACAGAAGCGCTGTGCGCTTCCTGTGCGGGCAGGGGGGAATCCCAAAATCGAGAGTGCACTCTTTTGCGCATGTGCACAAAAGAGCACACTCATCTCCCTGAGGCTAGGTGCAGTCTCAGATCGGCTCAAAATATAAAAAACCTAAAAATAGAAATTTAAACTTTGCCTAAATTCCCCTAATGTGACAATGTCATGTGAGTTGGGACATGTCTGTAATTTTCACAAAAACTTTATTAAAATTTTTAAAAACCTACATGAAACCTCATCCTGCCTGTGGATGAGGTTTCATGCTTTTTCCATTTTAGCCGGGGCTCCAGGCCTGCCCGCCAATCTTAAGGTTGGACGGGCAGGTCCTTTAATTACTTAATTGACTCTGTCAATGGCCTCAATTGACCATTGACAGGTCAGCGGGCACGCAGCTGATTTTGCTGCACCCCCACCTTCCTGAAAATTTAAATGGGACACGGTGACATCAGGCGTTCCCCCTGACATCACCGCGCGTCATTTTACGCGCCAGTGAGCGGGCCCCGCCCCCGCTTGCTGAAGCGTAAAATCCTGTCCTTGGTCTCCCAACCTCGGACAGCCCGTTTCTACCTCCTTCCCAAAATCCACAATCAGGACTGTCCTGGTAGACCCATCATGTCAGCCTGTTCCTGCCCCACGGAACTCATTTCTTCCTATCTTAACACCATTTTCTCCCCTTGTCCAGTCTCTTCCCACCTGCATTCACAATTCCTCTGATGCTTTACTTTTGATCAACAGTTTCCAGTTTCCTGGTCCTAACTGGCTCCTCTTCACTGTGGATGTCCAGTCCCTCTACACCTTCGTCCCCCACCAGGGCAGTTTGAGGGCTCCCTGTTTCTTCCTTGAACAGAGGCCCGAACAATCCCCATCCACCACCACTCTCTTCCGCCTGGCTGAACTTGTTCTCTCACTGAACAACTTCTCCGTTAACTTGTCTCATTTCCTCCAAATAAAAGGTGTGGCTGTGGGTACCCATATGGGCCCCAATTATGCCTGTCTCTTTGTAGTATGTGGATCATTCCTTGTTCCAGTCCTACTCAGGCCCCCTCGCAACTCTTTTTCCAGTACACCGGTGACTGTGTCAGTGCTGCCTCATGCTCTCATCTGCACCTAGAAACATTTATTGATTTTTGCTTCAATTTTCCACCCCTCACCTTCACCTGGTCCATCTCCAGCACTTCCCTTCCCTTTCTTGACCTCTCTGTCTCCATTTCTGGTGATAGACTGCCTACCAATATTCATTACAAGCCCACCGACTCTCACAGCTACCTCAACTACAACTCCTCATACTCTACTCCCTGTAAGGATTGCATCCCATTCTGCCAGTTCATCAGCCTCCATCGCATCTGTTCCGATGGTGCTACCTTCAAAATGGCGCTTCTGACATTTCTTCCTTTTTCCTTAACCAAGGGCCCCCTGACCCGATTGTGGTAGGCAGGGCCCCCAACCGTGTCCAACCCATCTCTCGAACTCCTGCCCTCACCCCTTCCCCTCCCTTCCAGAACCATGATAGGGTCGCCCTTTTCCTCACTTTTCACCCCACCAGCCTCCACATAAAAGGATCATTCTCCACCATTTCCACCAACTCCAGCATGATACCACAACCAAACACATGTTCCCCTCACCCCCCACCCCCTCACCGTCAGCATTCCGTAGGATCCATTCCCTCTGGAACACCCTGGCCCACTCGTCCATCACCCCCAACTCCTCAACCCCTTCCCATGGCACCTTCCCATGCAATCGCAGAAGGTGCAACACCTGCCCCTTTACCTTCTCTCTCCTCGCCATCCAAGACCACAAACATTCCTTTCAGGTGAAGCAGCACTTCACTTGCACCTCCTTCAACTTGGTCCACTGTATTCGCTGCTCCCAATGCTTCTCTATATTGGGGAGACTAAACGCAGACTGGGTGACCGCTTTGTGAAACACCTTCGCTCAGTCCACAAGTATGACCAGAGCTTCCTGTCGCTTGCCATTTCAACTCACCATCTTGTTCTCATACCCACATGTCCGTCCAGTTCCAGTGAAGCCCAACTCAAACTGGAAGAACAGCATCTCATCTCCCTGTTAGGCGCTTAACAGCCTTCCGGACTTAACACTGAGTTCAACAGCTTCAAACCATGAACTCTCTCCTACATCTTTAACCCTTTTATAATCCATTTTTAAAAAAATCTTGTGATTTTTAAAAACATTTTTTCCCCAATTCCGCCCCACCCCCACCCCCACCAACACTCCTCTCCGCCCACAGGGCCATCTGTCACTTGTTATGCTTTTCTTTGACAGAGTACCGACCCTTGTTCTGCTGTTAACACATTCTGCTATCTTTATGCCACCATCAGCACCTTCTTTAATCTTAACACTACCATTAACAGTCCCTTTGTCCTGTGTCCATGACCTCTTTGTCAAATTTCACCTGAACTACCACCTATCCCTGACCTTTTATTTTTCTCCATCTGCTCCACCTCCTCTTAAACAGTATAAGATCCATTACATTTCTACTTCTCTTTAGCTCTGAAGAAGTCATATGGACTTGAAACATTAATTCTGTTTCTCTGTCCACAGATGCTGCCAGACCTGCTGAGTTTTTCCAGCATTTTCTGTTTTAATCCCAGATTCTGCAAGTCTGTGCAAGGTAACCTGGCAGTTCCCATGATGCATACATCCTGCAACATTCCCAGGTGCCAAGGCTGCACTTGGCTCTAGCTTGGCCAGATGGTAGGTTGCTGGGTGACAAAGGTTAACACTTGAAAAGGTGGCCTATGACACCACTCCGGCACCCAAGGGCAAAGGCTAAGAGGACCATTGGGCTGCTGATGAGACTCTGTTGCCTGGACCGATCAGAGGGTGCACTGCAATATCCTCCAGAGTGCATGTTGTTTATTGTCATTGTCTACTGTGCTCTGCACAATCTGGCACTGACAAGGGGGGACCCACTGGAGGATGAGGATAATGAGGCAGCTCCACAGGACTCTGAGGAAGACTGTACTCATGACTTTGATGAGGAGCCTGGGCAGGCACAGAGTGAGGACGTGGAGGCAGACTTAAGAAACCTTCAGGGTGTCAGGAAATCCAGGAAGGCCTTGATTCAATGCACCTTCAGCTAGTTGGGCTGCTTTGTCCTGGATGGTGTCAAGCTTCTTGAGTGTTGTTTGAGCTGCTCTCATCCAGGCAAGTGAAGAGTATTTCATCACATTCCTGACTTGTGCCTTGTAGATGGTGGACAGGCTTTGGGCAGTCAGGAGGTGAGTTACTCACCGCACAATTCCTAGCCTCTGACCTGCTCTTGTGGCCACAGTATTTACATAGCTAGTTCAGTTCAGTTTCTGGTCAATGGTTACCCCCAGGATGTTGATGTGGGGGGATTCAGTGATGGTAATGCCATTGAATGTCAAGGGGCGATGGTTAGATTTTCTCTTGTTCGAGATGGTCATTGCTTGGCATTTGTGTGGCACAAATGTTACTTGCCACATGTCAGCCCAAGCCTGGATATTGTCCAGGCCTTGCTGCATTTAGACATGGACTGCTTCAGTATCTGAGGAGTCATGTATAGTGCTGAACATTGTGTAATCATCAGCAAACATCCCCACTTCTAACCTTATGATGGAAGGAAGGTCATTAATGAAGCAGCTGAAAATGGTTGGGCTTAGGACAATACCCTGTGGAACTCCTGCAGTGGTGTCCTGGAACTATGTTTGACCTCCAATAACCACAACCATCTTCCTTTGTGCTAGTTATGACTCCGATCAGCGGAAAGTTTTCCCTCTGATCACATTGACTCCAGTTTTGCTAAGGCGACTTGATGTCTGGCCAAATCGTTTGGTCAAATCATTCAGTCAAATGTTGCTTTGATGTCAAGGGCAGTCACTCTCACCTTACCCTGGAGTTCACTGATGAAATGAAAGAATGTCATCTGTGATAACCCCATCTTGTGCTTACCGTGGCTTAAACTTAAGCTTGCAAGTGCTACGTCTTGATGCCTGCCCCTTGCTGGCAGTGACGTTGGAGGCAGATTGCTGACTACGCTGTCATGTCGGCTATGCTGACCTTGGCGGTCGTCCTCTGGCCAGCAGCACCTGAGCAGCCGTGGAGGAGCTGCTGCCCTCATCCAGAGCGCCATGTGAGGAGCCCACAGAGATGTCAGGCAGCTTGTCTGCAGCATGAGGCTCATCTGGACCTCCCTGCTCACCATTGATGGACAGGTACCTAGCAGAGAGGCTCTGTACCTCATCCATCTATCCTGAAGTCACTTCTGGTGTGTGGGCGTGCAGGTCCAAGTGCGACCCTGGGAATCCCTGATTCTGTTCCTGAGCTGCCTCTCCATAAGAGTCGCCACTCTCTCATTTGAGGAGCCTGTGCGCTCAGGGCTCAGGGTCAACGCAGTGCTTAAGCTCCTCATGGACCCCTCCACGACAAAGACCATGTCACACAGACCCTCAGGGATCTCTGCCAGATCTTCCCGCATATCCTGCTGGACAGCCAGCATCTGCCGCCTGATGGACGACTCCAAAGGCTCATCATCTGCCTCATACTCATCTTTGTCCTGGTCTCCAGCAGGCCTCCAACAGCTGGCGTCCTGGGCAATCTGCCTCCACCCGGTCCTCATGTGAGTGTGCCACGTCCTCCCCACAGCGCACTAGCATCTGAGCTGATGAACTACAGCCCACCGACGTATTTGTATCTGAGCTGGTGCCTGGTAGCGAGAGAGAGATTGTGACATGGGTGGATCCATGTGTGGCTCCCCGTCCGTGTCAACTGAGGGTCCTTGATGTCCCAGGTGCCTCTGGAGGATGGCATATTTGAGGGACGAAGACAATATGTCAGCCACATCAATCATCACATATTGAATGTGCATGCTCGGCGACCTGGTGAGGCTATGCTCAGCAGCATCATGGTGGCATCGTCATTGTTGGATCACCGGGGACAATTGCTTAGAAGTTATCTTTCGAGATGATAGGAACCTACATTGTTTGTAGTCTCCGCCTTCCCACATCTGTCCAGTGGACTCTTACCTTTCTCCAACACGCCTGCCTATCCGCAACCTAATGACCTTGCTGCATGCTCGCACTTGAGCTCTAGGGCGTTCATTTCACATCTGCTCAGGATGAGCAGGTTGGCCGCCCTACCACCCATTCTTGTGCGCTCAGTGGCACTATGGCTTTTTTTCTCCTGTACGGATCCATTCATTAGTCCACCCTCTACTTGCAACACCATACCAGGCTCGTCCCTCGGAAGCAGGTTGAAGTGTCCGTCATATCTGCACACCTGACCCTTACATGCACCCAGGGCTACCGGCCTGATCTCCCAGCCTTAGCAGGTACAGATACATGTGCCTCCTGTTACTCTGAATCTTACGCCCCTGAGTGCCATGAAGGATGCACCCTTCAAGACTTATCCACACAGTAGCATGCCAAATTGGTACTCATCCTTACTGAGTGCAATAGAACATTAAACCTTTCCTGGCACTGAATCCAAGTGCAGCTGACCTGGGCTGCCACCTCTACCCAGGCCACCTTTGTTTGGCAGGGTGGCCATCTCTTGCCATCCTGCAACATCAGGATGACCTGCCTGGCACTCACTGCTTCCATGAGAGTGCACAGGCACTTGTTTGAAAAGCGGTGGGGGCAGAGCACCCGCCTGCATTGCCCTCCCAGCTGACATGTCGAGCGGGTGCTGATGTCATAACTATAGCTTATATTTGGACAGCTTCCTGTGCCTCCTCTGCAACTCCTGGCAGCCTTCTGGGTGCTGCCTCAGCCAATTTAAAACCTTCCACTGGGCCCCCATTGGACCAGGGCCCGCCACGCTCCCATCCCTGCCAGCAGCGCTTCTCCAATGTGGGGACACGTTTCACACTGGCCGGCCCTTAATTCGCCAGCCAATGTGCAATTGCATTATTTTGATATTCACGGGCGCAAGCGAAAATCGCGGTCACTTCCAGTCCCACTGGCCTTGCACTAAATTCAGGCAAGTGTTTCTGAAGTTCTCTCTCTCTTCTTTTCCTAACTTGTCAGCAGAACTTGCAGCCATTTTGAAACTTTCTCCTGGAACTAAACATCTTCAACTTTCTATTTCTCTTTTGTTTTTAAAAACTTTCACGAAGCCTACTATTTTGTCTGTGCTTTTAGTCAACTCACCTAATTTTTCTACCATACTATTTGTCTTTCTTCTCTAAGGATTTTTGGATTGAAGTTATGTTAATGGTGCTATACAAACTTAATTGTTTTTTCCAAAAGAATGGAACCGGTTAGTATATGAACTGACAGTTATTTTCTTTCCTTACAGTGGAAGTAGTAGTGAAGACAAGTCCACCTACATTGGTGCATGTTGTTCCTGAATCTACAGCTAGACAGGTGGCTTCAGTATTTGCAACAGAAATTTCAGGTAAGATGTACATGCGAATTAGGAGCAGGAGTAGTCCACTCAGGCCCTCAAGACCTAATTGTACAGAATACATTTTGGACATACTTTTGTCATAAACACATTTACAGTCATGTAAAATGGCAAAAGTATCAATGGATTATGAATGGCAGATTAATGTCTTGAACTAAAAATAATTTATAAATTGAGAATTTTCATGTGAAGCAATACATTTTCATGAAGTTGTTTGAGAAACTCCAAAAAAATGGCACGGGAAGCATTTCTTTCGTGCATTTAAAAAAAACATACTAGTTGTAGCAACTTGGCAACATGTTTTGAAAATCATCCGCCGCTACACATTAAATTCAAAATAATGAGTCAGTCTTTAACAATAATGTGAAAATACAGATATAACTGCACGCAAAACAACCTATAGTCCCGTCCTATCGGCGCGGGTGCCCTATTGCATGTCAGCCTGTATTTAGAGATGAGAATTCTCAACTTCACTTACTGCTGGTGGCTGGAGTGAAGCTTGAACCCATAGCCTTCTGACTCAGAGGTGGGAGCATCATCTCTGAGCCCTTTAAACGATATTTAATCAGTGCATGTAAACAAACAAAGTGTGGTGGTAGGTGGTGAGCTATAAGCACAAATGGCCCTGTGGGAATATGATGTAGTGGCAATAACAGAAACATAGCTTAAAAATGTTGAGGATTGGGTGCTTAATATTCATGGATACAAAGGGCAAAATTTTTCACCCCATAGGCAGGCATGCACCCGAGCAGAACGGGAGTGAAATAGTGCGCGATGACGTCGGCCAAGTGTCCCGACGTCATTGCGCACTCTTGCAATCTTTCGGTTGGCAGGCGCACACGAGAGGCAGCAACGCACCTGCCGACAATTAATAGGCCTATTAAGGCCCTTAAGCAATTAATTAAGTTACATCGATTAATTAAGTTGCATTTTTCAGTGCCCACTCAACCATTTGGTTGGCAGAAGGACGATTAGGCTAGGCTGCCTTTACGTTTTTCACAAAACCTCACAGGCAGGATGACGATTCCAGCGGTTACTGAAGAAACAGTAAAATCTTTTTAACATCCTATTTTACATGTCCCCATTCATGTGACTTAGATATATTTGTAAAAAGTTTATTTTTGTCTTTAAAATTCTTCAGCTCCCTGAGGCAGCTCTGTGCCTTCGGAGAGCTTTCCAAGCGCGCTCTCCCACACGTGTGCACACTTCAAATAATGAGAGAAATAGAAGAGCAAATCTTGCAAGGAAATCACAAAGATGTGCTGGAACTGTAGTGGTCATATTGGAGGACTTTAATTACCCATAAAAATTGATTGGGGCAACATTAGAGTAAAGAGAATGGTGAGGGGGAGTGGAATTTCCAAAATGTGTTCAGGCGAACTTCTTTGACCAATATGTTCTCAGCCCAACTAGGAAGGAGGCATTACTGGATCTGGGAAATGATGTGGGCCAAGTGGACCAAGTGTCTGTGGGAGAACACTTGGGTAAGAGTGATCATCGTATCATAAGGCTTACATTGGTAACAGAAAAGACCAAGGACCATTCTAAAGTAAATCTTATAAATTGGAAGGGAGTTAAGTTCAATTGGATGATAGAATATCCAGCCAGGGTAAAATGGCACCAAAGTTTGACAGCAAAAACATTGTAACAAAACAATAGGTCATCTTTAAGGAAGAGATGTTTCAAGTACAGGTTTGGTACATTCCAACAAGTGGGAAAGACAGGGGAACCAAAGCCAGGGAGCTTTGGATGACGAGGGAGATAATGAATATGATGAAACAAAAAAATAATTTTTGATGTATGGCAGGTCAATTCTTCAAGCAAGCAACAGGCTGAATACAATAATTCAGAAGGGGAAGTGAAGAGGAAAATAAGACTGGCAAAGAGAGACTATGAGAATAGAATGTCAGTAAACATAAAAGTCTACTCAAAAATCTTCTACAAGCATGCAAATATTAAGTGGGTAATAAGAAGCAGGCTGGTACCTTTTAGAGGCAAAGAAGATGATATAAGCTTAGAGACCCAAGGCAAGGCCAGATTATTTAATGATACTTTGTATTGATGTTTACGAAGGAAGAGAATACTGACAAATTATTGGAAGAAGGGGCGATGATAAAGGTACTCGCTGGGTTGGAAATTGATGACAGGGTGGACTGGAAACAATGTAAATGGTTAGAGTAGATAAGTCACCTGATCTGGATGGTTTGCATTCCAGGAACATGAGGTTGGAGATAATGGGAGGACTTGCCATAATCTTCCATCTTCCCCAGATGTAGGGGAGATACTAGATGGTTAGAAAGTGGCAAATATGAATTCCTTATTCAAGAAAGGATGTATGGACAGTCCTAGCAAATACAGGCTGGTTATTTAATATCAATGGTGTAAGGTTTTGGAAACAAGCATTTAGAGAGGTTCGAGTTAATTGAAGAGAGCAAGAATAAATTTGTAAAAGGAAGTTTGTGTTTTGGCTTATCTGATTGAAATTTTTGATCAAGTAAGATAGAAGGTTGATGAAGGAGATGTAGTGGATACTGTTATATGGATTTTAAGAAGTATTTGACAAATTGAAATAAAAGGATGGTTAACAAAACTGAGATTAACGAAATTAACAAAATTGACAGTCATTGTTAATTTGGATAAAAACTTTTGCTTAAGGACTGAAAACAGCAAGTTGTAAATGGTTATTTTTAAGACTGGAGGACGGCAGGCTGTGGTGTTCGACAAGACTCAGTGCTAAGACAACTGCTTTTTTGATTGATATATATATATATATCTTATATACATTTATATATCTGTACATACAAATGATTTGGATATTGGAACATAGAATAAAATTTCAAAATTTGCCGAGGATACCAAACTTGGAAGTGTGACAAACAATGGGGATGATGCCAATTGATTATAACAGGGCGTACATAGGCTGGCAGAAGGAACAGAGAAGTGGCAGATGGAGTTTAATACAGAGAAGTGTGAGGCGCTGCATTTTGGCAGAAGGAATAGGGAGAGGCAATATATACTTAATAGCACAGCTCTAAAAAGTGTGCAGGGATAGAGGGACCTTGGGGTTTATATGCACAGATTTTTGAAGGTAGCAAGACCCATTGAGAGAGAAGTTAGCAAAGCATATGGGATCTTGGGCTTCATACATAGAGGTTGAGTACAAAAGCGGAGAAGTTATGCTCAACATTTATAAAGCTCTGATTAGGCCACAATTTGAGTATTGCATCCAATTCTGTTCACTGCATTTTAGGAAGGGTGTGAAGGTCCAGGGTGCAGAGGATATTTATCAAAATGCTTCCAGGGATGAGGGAATTTCGAGGTTCAGTTGGAGAAGCTGAGCCTGCTCTTGGATCAAAGGAGATTGAGGGGAGGTTTGATAGAGGTCTACAAGATGACAACAGGCTTAGATAAAGTAGACAAAGAAAAGCTGTTTCCATTAGCTGATGGTGAAGGACTAGGGGACACAGATTTAAGGTTTTGGCCAAGAGATACAGTTGTGATCTGAGGAAGAATTTTTTTACGTAGTGAGTGCTAACCGCCTGGAGCTCACTGCCGACAAGGATGGTAAAAGTGGAGACGATTAATAATTTTGCAAGGAAATTGCATAGGCAGTTGAGGGGAAACAAACTTTCAGAGTTACAAGGATAAACAGGGCAATGGGACTGACTGGATTGTTCTACAGAGCATGGACTCAATGGACTGAATGGCGTCCTTCTGCGCCATGACGACTTAAGGACTTTAAATAATTATATAATTAGTGTAGAGAACTACATCACTCACAGAACAAGGTTCAAGGTGTTAGCTATGGGTCAGTGGTAGCACTCTCATCTCTGAGTCAGAAGGTCATGGGTTGAAGCTCCACTTCAGATGCTTGAGCACATAATCAAGTCTGAATTTCAGTGCCGTACTGAGGGAACCTGCATTGTTGGACGGAGTGCCCTTTGGATGAGATGCTAAACCACTGTCTGCCCTCTCAAGTGAGGATAGAAGATCCCAAAGCACAGTTCAAAGAAGAGCAGTGTTATTCTTCCTAGTGCCCTCGCCAATGTTTTTCCCTCAACCAACAGCAATAAAACAGATTATCTGTCATTATCACATTGGCGCCTGTGGGACCTTACTGTGCAAAAAATAGACTGCCATGTTTTCTACATTACAACTCTGACTACACTTAGATTCTTGAGAGCTTGATATCGTAGCTATTATTGAAAAATGACTTAAAGAAGGGCTGCAATAACAGTTCAACAGTCCTGGTCACAGGGTTTTCAGACTGGATAGAGAGTGGGATAACAATGAAGAAGAGGTTGCAATACTCGTTAAAGAAACAAACACAGCTCTGAGGAGGAATGATATGCTAGAATGAGCATCAAATGAGGCCATGAACTGAGTGACTGCTCTTGACATCAAGGCAGAATTCGACCAAGTGTGGCATCAAGGAGTCCTAGCAAAATTGAAGCCAATGGGAATCAGAGGGAAAACTCTCCACTGATTGGAATCATACCTAAGACAAAGGAAGATGGTTTTGGTTGCTTAAAGGCCAATCATCTCAGTCCCAGGACATTAATGCAGGACTTCCTCAAGTTAGTGTCCTAGGTCCAACCATCTTCAGCTGCTTCATCAACGACCTTCTCACCCCTTAAGGTCAGAAGTGGGGATATTCACTGGTGACTGCACAACATTCGGTATCATTTTCAACTCCTCAGATACTGAAGCAGTCCATACCTGCATGCAGCAAGACCTAGACAACATTCAAACTAAATTGGACCAGCTTTATAAATACTGTTCCACAAGAGCATGTCAGAGGCTGGAATTCTGCAGCAAGTAAAGTCTCCCTAAAGTCTGTCCACCATCTGCAAGGCACAAGTCATAAGTGTGATGGAATACTCTGTATTTGCCTGGATGAGTGCAGCTCCCAACAACACTCAAGAAGTTCAACACCGTCCAAGACACAGCACTGTCGCTGGATTAAAATCCTGGAACTCCCTTCTGAACAGCATTGTGGGTGTACCTGCACCAAATGGACTGCAGAAATTCAAGAAGATGGCTCAGCACCACCTTCTTAAGGACAATTAGGGATAGGCAACAAATATTGGCATTTCCAGCAACACACTTCTTTTATTCTTTCATGAGATGTGGGCATCACTTGCACTTTCCTAATTGCCCTTGAACTGAGTGGCTTGCCGAACCATTTCAAAGGGCAGTTAAGAGTCTGGAGTCACATGTAAGCCAGACCAGGTAAGGATGACAAATTCCCTTCCCTAAAGAACATTAGTGAACCAGATGAGTTTTTACAATAATCATGGTCGCCAATACTGAGACTAGCTTTATGTTCCAGATTTTTATTCACTGCAATTCCACTAGCTGCCATAGTGGTATTTGAACCCTGTCCCCAGAGTATTAAATTGGGCCTCTGGATTACTAGCCCAGTGACATTACCACTATGCCACCATCTCCCCTTTATTTCTGTGAAAGAATAGTAAAAACAGAAAAAGGGGAAATCACCCTGCTGTGAGTATACTACAGATTTCAAACAGTCCGAGAGAAATAGATGAACAATTTTTTAGGCAAAAAATAAAAGCAAAATACTGCAGATGCTGGAAATCTGAAACAAAAACAAAAATAAAAATAGCTGGAAAAATTCAGCAGGTCTGACAGCATCTGCGGAGAGGAATACAATTAACATTTCGAGTCTGCAAGACTTGGTCAGAACTAAGAAAAAATAGAAATAAGGTGAAATATAAGCTTTTTGAGGGGTGTGGGACAGGTAGAGCTGGATAGAGGGCCAATGATAGATGGAGGCAAAGAAGAGATTGCCTAAGATGTCATAAACAAAAAGACAAAGGGGTGTTGATGGTGGTGATATTAGCTAAGAAATGTGCTAATGGTGACATTAAGGGTAGAAAGCAGGACGAGCAAGTGACAGATGGCCCTAGTGGGGGTGGGGTTGGGGGAAGGGATTGAAATAGGCTAAAAGGTGGAGAACTTTAGGCAAGTTGCTGAGAAGATCAGAAACAAAGGGCAGAATTTACTCCATCACATCATGGGGGGATACATGGTGACCAGACCCACTTAATCACAGGAGAAGCCCCACATCAGTCTCTTGGTGGTGGGAAAAGCTAACTGTGATTAAGTCAGAAGGGGGGAGGGCCAGACAAGGCAAACTCACCTGCTCGGGGTGGGATGTCAATTAGACTCTTTAATGATATAATTGATGGCAATTACCTTTGAGCCCAGTGGAACTTAGTGGTGGCTTAGGGTTTAATTGGGATTCGCATGGCTTTCCCGTGCTTCTAGAGGTCGCCTAGCAAACCCCTTGTCAGGCAATCTGATATTGGGAAGTGGGGAGCTGCTGAAAGCCACTCTCCTGCCCTTGCCTCTGACGCCTAACCCCCCCACCCTCCCCTCCCCCCCCCCCCAATTCCCCCTCCCCCTCCTCCTGTGACCCCCATCCCACCCTCACTCAACAGGGCCCAGAAATCTAGCAATAATCCTTGGTGAAATCCCTGCGGCAATACTGGTAACATCCACTACTCCCGCTGGTGCTGCTGGCAATGGAGAGCTGCTGGCCTCTGATTGGCTGGCAGCTCTTGGTGAGCAGGATTTCTGCTGCCGGTCCTAAATCACAGAAATGGCCTGACACTGGCCAGTTATGTGCCTGAGAGGCACTTAATTCACCCATGGAAGTGACGTGGGTTTCCCACCGGTTTTCCAACTGTTGGACAGGACCTGCGTTGGGAACATTCCATCCAACAGGGCAGTAGTAATAGGGGATTTCAGATATCCTCATATTAATTAACATAGATTCAGTTTAAAATTTACAGAGGGCACAGAATTCTTAAAATGCATTGAGGAGAACTTTTTTAGCCAGTAACTAGCAAGTCTTGGAAGCGAAGGGGCAGTTCTGGACTTTGTTTTAGGAAATGAATCTGGGCAGGTGGAAAATCATGAAAGCCGCTATATAAATACACATTCTTTCATTTTTTCAATGTACAAAGCTTTTTGAATGTTGTTAATAAGTTCTCTTGCATTTTTAGAGTAACATAGTTGGAAATGATACAGAATGATGTGAAGTGCTAGATGTTAAGCTTCCATTCTCCTAACTCTCAGAGTCTGGCACTGAATTAAAATAATTTTTAAGTTTGGTAATATATTATCTTCCAGCAGACAGTTCAGTTGCACTTTTCATCCTAGTTTAATTTGGCATCACCTCAACATTGAAGTCAAGCAAGTAAGGAATCAGCATCCAAAACTCCCATGTGTCTTTTTTGAACTTTTGTGAGTAAACCAAAAGGAAATTACTAACTACAGATCCTTATGTATTCTTGCACAAAAGTAATAATGAGAAATAGTTTTAACTTGAACTTTTACATAGTAAGGATTTACTGAGGGTAAATTCACAAATTAGACTTTGAGAGTTTTCCCTGGCTTATTTCTTAAATACATCAGGACTCAGAAAATTTACAGCAGAGAAAAAGGCCACTTGGCCCCTCGTATCTGTGCTGGCTGAAAAACAAGCCATCCAGCTTAATCCCACTCTCCAACATTTGGTCCAGAGCCCTGCAGATTATGGCACTTAGGTGCATATCTAGACTTTTTAAATGAGTTGAGGGTTTCTGCCTCTGCTACCCTTACAGGCAGTGATTTCCAGATCCCCAACTCTCTAGGTGAATTTTTTTTCTCCTCATCTCCCCTCTAATTTTTCTACCAATTACTTTAAATATATGTACCCTAGTCATTCCCACCTGCACTATCCAAGCCTTATAATTTTGTACATCTCAATCAAATCTTCCCTGAGTCCCCTCTGTGCCAGTGTTATGATCCCCAGTTGAGATTACCCCTGGACAAGCCTGATCCCAGGGTGGAACAGGGTGGTGCTGTTGTTGTCTGCCATACTGACCTCTACCACGTAAAGGCTGAGTGCCGACTCGCAGACAGTTCCTCCTACCTCCCCCTGGACCATGACCCCACCACTGAACATCAAGCCATTGTTTCCAGGACTGTCACTGACCTCATCTCCGCTGGAGATCTTCCCTCCACAGCTTCCAACCTCATAGTCTCCCAACCTTTGAAGGCCCACTTCTACCTCCTACCCAAATTCTACAAACAGGACTGTCCCAGCAGACTGATCATGTCAGCCTGTTCCTGCCCCACAGAACTTATTTCTTGCTACCTTGACTCCATTCTCTCTCCTCTTGTCCAGTCTCTTCCCACCTGCACCTGCGATTCCTCTGACGCCCTGCATCATATCAACAATTTCCAGTTCCATGGCACCAAGCACCTCCTCCTTACCATGGACGTCCAATCCCTCTACACCTCCATCCCCCACCAGGATGGTCTGAGGGCTCTCCGCTTCTCCCTTGAACAGAGGCCCAAACAATCCCCACCCACCACCACTCTTCTCCATCTGGCTGAACTTGTTCTCTCACTGAACAATTTCTCCTTAAACTTGTCTCACTTCCTCCAAATAAAAGGTGTGGCCATGGGTACCTGCAAAGGCCCCAGTTATGCTTAACTCTTTATGGGGTTTGTGGAACATTCCTTGTTCCAGTCCTACTCAGGCCCCCTTCCACAACTCTTTTTCTGGTACATCGATGATTGCTTTGGTGCCACTTCATGCTCTCATCTGGAAAAATTTATTAATTTTGCTTCCAATCTCCACCCCTCCATCATTTTCACATGGTCCATCACCGACACTTCCCTTCTCTTCCTTGACCTCTGTCTCAATTTCTGTTGATAGACTATCCACCAATATTCATTACAAGCCCACCGACTTCCACAGCTACCTCAACTACAGCTCCTTGCACCCTGCTTCCTGTAAGAACTCCATCCTATTCTCTCAGTTCCTTCGCCTCGGTCGCATCTGTTCTGATGATGCCACTTTCCAAAACAGTTCTTCTGACATGTCTTCCTTAACCGAGGTTTTCCACCCATGGTGGTTGACAGGGCCCTCAACCGTGTCCGGCCCATCCCACACACATCCACCCTCACACCTTCCTGTCCCTCCCAGAACCATGATAAGGTCCCCCTTGTCCTCACTTATCACCTTTCACTTTTTGTCCTCCACATTCAAAGGATCATCCTCCGCCATTTCCGCCAACTCTAGCATGATGCCACCACCAAACACAACTTTCCTTCACCCCCCCCCCCCCCCAGTTGGCATTCCGTAGGGACTGTTCCCTCCTGGACACCCTGGTCCAATCCTCCATCACGTCCTACACCTCAACCCATCCCATACAACAGCAGAAGGTGCAACACCTGCCCCTTTACTTCCCCCTCCTCACCGTCCAAAGGCCCAAGCACTCCTTTCAAGTGAAGCAGCACTTCCCTTTATTTAGTCTACTGCATTCACTGCTCCCAATGCGGCCTCCTCTACATTGGAGAGATCAAACACAGACTGGGTGACAGCTTTGTGGAACACCTTTGGTCTGTCCTCAAGCATGACCCAGACCTTCCTGTCGCTTACCATATCAGCACACCACCCTGCTCTCATGCCCACATGTCCATCCTTGGCCTGCTGCTATGTTCCAGTGAAGCTCAATGCAAACTGGAGGAACAGCACCTCATCTTCCGATAAGGTACTTTACAGCCGTCCAGACTTAACATTGAGTTCAACAACTTCAGATCATGAACTCTCTTCTCCATCCTCACCCCCTTTTTGATCCCCTTTTTTCTAATAATTATTATTTTTTTTATATATATTTTTTCTTTTCCCACCTATTTCTATAATTATTTTAAAAATTTATTTCCATCCATTGTTTTATCTCCACCTTTTAGCCTATTTCGATCCCTTTCCCCCATCACACCTGCTCTTGGGCCATCTGTCACTTGCTCATCCTGCTTTTTATCCTTAATGTCACCATTGGCACATCCTTTAGCTAATATCACCACCATCAGCACCCCTTTGACCTTTTGTTTATGACATCTTTGGCAATCTCTCCTTTGCCTCCACCTATCACTGGCCCTCTATCCAGCTCCACCTGTCCCACCCCCCTTAAATAGCTTATATTTCACCACATTTCTATTTCTCTTTAGTTCTGATGAAGAGTCATACGGACTCGAAACGTTAACTCTGTCTTCCTCTCCACAGGTGCTGTCAGACCTGCTGAGTTTTTCCAGCAATTTTTGTTTTTGTTTCAGATTTCCAACATCTGCAGTGTTTTGCTTTTATGGAACTTTTATTTTTTTGTTTAGATATGTGGAGAGTAGCAAATGATCAGAGTCACCGGAGTCAGCTGATGAACTTTTAGCAAAAAAAAACATTTATTAAACAAGAAAAGATGAACTTTATTACAATACTCCTTGATCCACAACTATACCTTGACAGAAATATATACAGATTTGTAAGGATAACAAACAGGAGGTGAAGGATGCCTTCCACAAGTGTTCACCTCCCAGGGTTTTGAACTCCTTCCAGTGTTCTACTCCCCTGGGTCACCAAATGCATTCAAGCTGTCTTCCATGCACTTTCTCTGACTCAGCCGTCAACAGTACACCACTGTTTCACATGCCTATAGCAGAGAGTTACAAATGTTCAGTTGTTTCTTTGGACTTTCTTGCCTCTTGCAGCTGCTCTCACTTTAAATCCGCTTTCTGCAGCTTTTGTCTCTTTAAATCTGAAGCTTGGAGCATTTCTATCTTTGCTCCTCACTCTTTTCTTCACTTAACAGAACCTTTTCCAGGTTCCTGTCCTTCCTTTGACTAGAAGGTCTCCTAGGGACTTTCTCTTATTCCACTCCCCTGGATTTTTGGGGTCTTTAGCGTGGGGCTAGCAACCTGTCCCCTCTTAGGCTGCTTCCCTGTCAGCTATCTTCAAAACTAGCTGCACTCCAACAGCTTCCAAAACAAGCTGCTGTTTCTCTTCTTCTGTGTGTCTGTGCAAGGGACCTGCCTCGCTGGCCCCCTGTTGCTAGGCAACAGTCCAATTCTTCTACCCTTGTTTGCTTAATTTCATAAGTTGTAAGCTCTCATTAGAGATGACTGGTAGCTATAGGAGTCCTAGAAAGAAGGTTTTCCATGCCTTCTGCCTATAGGAGTCTGAAAAGTACTTTAAGAGTCTGAACCCAATTCTTAGTTGGAAGAAATGTGCCATTCATTTAGCAATCTCAGAGATGTCACAGGATGAAGTCCAGAAAAAATGCACAACTGAAGAAAAAGAACATTCTGCATCTTTTTTAAAATTCATTCACGGGATGTGGGCTTCACTGGCTGGGCCAGCATTTATGGCCCATCCCTAGTTGCTCTTGAGAAGGTGTTGGTGAGCTGCCTTCTTGAACTGCTGCGGTCCATGTGGTGTAGTTACACCCACAGTACTGTTAGGAAGGGAGTTCCAGGATTTTGACCCAGCGACAATGAAGGAACGGCGATATGTTTCCAAGTCAGGATGGTGAGTGACTTGGAGGGGAACTTCCAGGTGGTGGTGTTCCCATTTATCTGCTGCCTTTGTCCTTCTAGGTGGTAGTGGTTGTGGGTTTGGAAGGTGCTGTCTAAGGAGCCTGGGTGAATTCCTGCTGTGCACCCTATAGATAGTATACACTGCTCCTACTGTGCGTCGGTGGTGGAGGGAGTGAATGTTTGTGGATGTGGTGCCAATCAAGCAGACTGCTTTGTCCTGGACGATGTCCAGCTTCTTCAGTGTTGTAGGAACTGCACTCATCAAGACAAGTGGAGAGTATTCCATGACATAAACAGAATTACCTGGAAAAACTCAGCAGGTCTGGCAGCATCGGCGGAGAAGAAAAGAGTTGACGTTTCGAGTCCTCATGACCCTTCGTCAGAACTTGCGTTCGAGTCCAAGAAAGAGTTGAAATATAAGCTGGTTTAAGGTGTGTGTGTGGGGGGGCGGAGAGATAGAGAGACAAAGAGGTGGAGGGGGGGGTGGGGGTGTGTGGTTGTAGGGACAAACAAGCAGTGATAGAAGCAGATCATCAAAAGATGTCAACGACAATAGTACAATAGAACACATAGGTGTTAAAATTAAAGTTGGTGATATTATCTAAACGAATGTGCTAATTAAGAATGGATGGTAGGGCACTCAAGGTATAGCTCTAGTGGGTTTTTTTTTTAATTTTAATATATAATGGGAATAGGTGGGAAAAGGAAAATCTTTATAATTTATTGGAAATAAAAAAGGAAGGGGGAAACAGAAAGGGAGTGGGGATGGGGGAGGGAGCTTACGACCTAAAGTTGTTGAATTCAATATTCAGTCCAGAAGGCTGTAAAGTCCCTAGTCGGAAGATGAGGTGTTGTTCCTCCAGTTTGCGTTGGGCTTCACTGGAACAATGCAGCAAGCCAAGGACAGACATGTGGGCAAGAGAGCAGGGTGGAGTGTTGAAATGGCAAGCGACAGGGAGGTTTGGGTCATTCTTGCGGACAGACCGCAGGTGTTCTGCAAAGCGGTCGCCCAGTTTACGTTTGGTCTCTCCAATGCAGAGGAGACCACATTGGGAGCAACGGATGCAGTAGACTAAGTTGGGGGAAATGCAAGTGAAATGCTGCTTCACTTGAAAGGAGTGTTTGGGTCCTTGGACGGTGAGGAGAGAGGAAGTGAAGGGGCAGGTATTGCATTTTTTGCGTGGGCATGGGGTGGTGCCATAGGAGGGGGTTGAGGAGTAGGGGGTGATGGAGGAGTGGACCAGGGTGTCCCGGAGGGAGCGATCCCTACGGAATGCCGATAAGGGGGGTGAAGGGAAGATGTGTTTGGTGGTGGCATCATGCTGGAGTTGGCGGAAATGGCGGAGGATGATCCTTTGAATGCGGAGGCTGGTGGGGTGATAAGTGAGGACAAGAGGGACCCTATCATGTTTCTGGGAGGGAGGAGAAGGCGCAACCCCCCCCTCCACCTCTTTGTCTCTCTATCTCTCCGCCCCCCCACACACACACCTTAAACCAGCTTATATTTCAACTCTTTCTTGGACTCGAACGCAAGTTCTGACGAAGGGTCATGAGGACTCGAAACGTCAACTCTTTTCTTCTCCGCCGATGCTGCCAGACCTGCTGAGTTTTTCCAGGTAATTCTGTTTTTGTTTTGGATTTCCAGCATCCGCAGTTTTTTTGTTCTTATCTCTAGTATTCCATGACATTCCTGATTTGTGCCTTATAGATGGTGGACAGGCTTTGAGGAGTCAGGAGGTGAGTTACTCATTGCATGATTCCTAGCCTCTGGCCTGCTCTTGTAGCCACAGTATTTAAATGGCTAGTCCAGTTCAGTTTCTGGGCAATGGTAATCCCCAGGATGTTAATAGTGGGGGAGTCAGTGATGGTAATGCCATTGAACATCAAGGGGCAATGGTTGGATTCTCTCTTATTGGAGATGGTCATTGCCTGACACTTGTGTGGCGTGAATGTTATTTGCCAGTTGTCAGCCCAAGCTGTCCAGGCCTTGCTGCATTTGGACATGGACTGCTTCAGTATCTGAGGAGTTGCGAATGATGCTGACCATTGTGCAATTTTCAGCGAACATCCCCACTTCTGACCTTATGATGGAAGGAAGATCATTGATGAATGAAAATAGTTGGGCCTAGGACACTACCCTGAAGAATTCCTGCAGTGATGTCCTGAAGCCGAGAAGACTGACCTCCAACAACCACAACCATCTTCCTTTGTGCTAGTTATGACTCCAACCAGCGGAGAGTTTTCCCCCTGATTCCCATTGACTCCAGTTTTGCTAGGGCCCCTTGATGCCACACACGGTTAAATGCTGCCTTGATGTCAAGGGCAGTCACTCTCACATTACCTCGGGAGTTCATCTCTCTTTTGTCCATGTTTGAACCAATGCTGTAATGAGGTCAGGAGCTGAGTGGCCCTGGCAGAACCCAAACTGGACATTAGTGGGCAGATTATTGCTAGGCAAGTGCCGCTTGATAGCACTGTTGATGACCCCTTCCATTACTTTACTGATGATCAAGAGTGGACTGATGGGGCGGTAATTGGCTGGGTTGGATTTGTCTTGCTTTTTGTGTCCATACCTGGGCAATTTTCCACATAGCTGGGCAGATGCCAGTGTTGCAGTTGTACTGGAACAGCTTGGCTAGGGGTGCGGCAAGTTCTGGAGCACAAGTCTTCAGTATTATTACCGGAATTTTGTCAGGGCCCATAGCCTTTGCAGTATCCAGTGTCTTCAGCTGTTTCTTGATTTCACATGGAGTGAATCGAATTGGCTGAAGACTGGCACCTGTGATGCTGGGCACCTCCTGAGGAGGCTGAGATGAATCTTCCTCTCGGCACTTCTGGCTGAAGATTGTTGCGAATGCTTCAGCCTTATCTTTTGCACTGGTGTGCTGTGCTCCTCTATCATTGAGGATGGGGATATTTGTGGAGCCTCCTCCTCTAGTGAGTTGTTTAATTGTCCACCACCCCTCAAGACTGGATGTGGCAGGACCGCAGAGCTTAGATCTGATCCGTTGGTTGTGGGATCGCTTAGCTCTGTCTATCACTTACTGTTTATGCTGTTTAGCACACAAGCAGTCCTGTTTTGTAGCTTCACCAGGTTGACACCTCATTTTTAGGTATGCCTGGTGCTGCTCCTGGCATGCCCTCCTGCACTCTTCATTGAACCAGGGTTGATCCCCTGGCTTGATGGTAATGGTAGAGCGGGGGATATGCCCGGCCATGAGGTTACAGATTATGTTCGAGTACAATTCTGCTGCTGCTGATGGCCCACAGCGCCTCATGGATGCCCAGTCTTGAGTTGCTTGATCTGTTCGAAGCCTATCCCATTTAGTACGGTGGTAGTGCCACACAACACGATGGAGGGTATCCTCAAAGTGAAGGTGGGATTTTGTCTCCGTAATGACTGTGTGGTGGTCACTCCTACTGATACTATCATGGACAGATGCATCTGTGGCAGGCAGGTTTGTGAGGATGAGATCAAGTATGTTTTTCCTTCTTGTTGGTTCCCTCATCACCTGTCGCAGACCCAGTCTAGTAGCTATGTCATTTAGGACGCGGCCAGCTCGGTCACTAGTGGTACTACCTAGCCACTTTTGGTGATGGACATTGACGTCCCTCACCCAGAGTACATTCTGTGCCCTTTCCACCCTCAGTGCTTCCGCCAAGTGCTATTCAAAATGGAGGAGCACTGATTCATCAGCTGAGGGAGGGTGGTAGGTGGTAATCAGCAGTAGGTTTGACCTGATGCCATGAGGTCTGGAGGCTGGAGTTGATGTTGAGGACTCCCAGAGCAACTCCCTCCCGACTGTGTACCACTGTGCCGCCACCTCTGCTGGGTCTGTCCTGCCTGTGGAACAGGACATACCCAGGGATGGAGATGATGGAGTCTGGGATATTATCTGTAAGGTATGATTCCATGAGGATTACTATGTCAGGCTGTTGCTTGACTAGTCTGTGCGACAGCTCTCCCAATTTTGGCACTAGCCCCCAGATGTTAGTAAGGAGGACTTGCAGGGTCGACAGGGCTGCGATTGCCGTTGTTGTTTCCAGTGCCTAGGTCAATGCCGGGTGGTCCGTCTGGTTTCATTCCTTTTTTGTGTCTTTGTAGTAGTTTGTTACAACTGAGTGGCTTGCTAGGCCATTTCAGAGTTTCTCATTGAAGAGTCAACCACATTGCTATGTGTCTGGAGTCACATGTAGGCCAGACCAGGTAAGGATGACAGATTTCCTTCCCTAAAGGTCCTTAGTGAACCAGATGGGTTTTTACAACAATTAACAATGGTTTCATGGTCATCATTGGACTTTTAATTCCAGATTTTTTATTGAATTCAAATTCCACCATCTGATGTGGCGGGATTCGAACCTGGGTTCCAGAGCATTATCCTGGGTCTCTGGATTACTGGTCCAGCGACATCTAACCCCTGTTATACCTAATTGGCAGTGTTCATTAAGATAATGGGTCTTAAAAATATCAGATCTTGATGAATGCAAAGTTTATTTTGGGTTTAAGTACTGGGATGGTAGCATGTATAGGGTAAAGTGTGCCATTGATATCCATAGATAGTAACCTGCTTGTGAATAGTTTTGGTTTCCTAGAGTTAAGTTTCAAGCTCATAGCACAATTAAATCTAATAGCTTAAGTGTATTTGCATGATACCACCTAATGAGCCCCAACAAATCTACAGGAGGAAACTAATTCCATTACTATTCAATCCTCTTCTGGGCTGTGCAAAGACTGCAGCAGCATGCTGGAAACAGAAAACACTTTTAATGAAACAAAAAGGAGACTTGTCAGGAACACTTGACAAAAGAAGAAAAACAATAAAAAGCAAAAAAAGAATGAGGTGACCTATAAAGGAGCAAATTGGAGGAAGCCCCTGTTGAGATATGGTGCTGTGATGTCTGCAGTGGCCAGCTCACAGCCCAGCATTTCATTTTCTGGAAAGAAAACAATTGCACTTGATTATATTAAGACGGACACAACATTTGAAGTTAATGCAAATCAGATCTAATTTTTATTCTGCATTTTATTTTTGCCAGCTCATTATTCTTTGGTTAAACTTTGTAATCACATCCCCTATAACATAGGGCTGAATTTTACAGAACACCCGTGGGTAGTCACAGGCACGTAGACCCGTAAAATAGGGTGCTGTGCCATCAGCAGCATGCCTGCCCCTGCCCCCACTGTGAATTTGCAAGCGCACCTTTGACCCAATTGAGGTCTTTAAGTAGGCAATTAATGCCATTAAAGGCCTCATCCCACCACCGCTCTGATTTAACGGACAGCAGGAGAGACTGGTACTCAACGTGCAGCCTGGCAGGTTTAACCTTGCATGTTAAATGGGGGAGGGGAGTGCCTCTTGCTGGGCTCCCATTGTCAGTCGGAGGCTCCTCCCCACAATTTTGCCTCCCAACGTCCATCTTCTACCCCATCCTGTCCAACACACACTCCCATCCCCGACTCGCTGGTCTGCCCCCAGCAAGATCTGGATGTACCTGAATACCTGAGTCCATCACTGAACTTAGCCTAGCTGCAGTACTGGCAGTGGCCACCATTCCTGCTGGCACCTCCAGTATGCAGAGATGCCTTCTTCTGATTGGCCAGCAGCTCTATAAAGCTTCCCCCTAGAGACAGATAGAAGTCCCGCCTCATACTAATTAAAGGCCAGAATTTTCTCATTGGCATAAAATGACGCGCGGTGACGTTGGGCAAGTGTCCCGATGTCACCACGCGCCATCGCGATATTTCAGTGTGCGCCCGCCATTAATTAATGGGCCACTTTAGATCCTTGAGGCAGAAATTGCTGCCGATTTTTCGGGGCCCGTGCGATCTTCAGGTCGTCGCATAGGTGCAACGGGCAGGCAGATGGGCCACATTTTAATAAACCTCACCCACGGGTGGGATAAGAGGGGTGAGTGGGGTCGCGAGTGTTTTATATCAGATATTTAATGCTTAAAGTTACTGATACTTACCTGTGTAAGCAGGAATACTTCAAAGCTCTACACAGCTGCTTGGACAGGAGTAACAGCCTTCAGGTCAGGACACTGCGTAAACATCATTTCTGGGGTCTTACTGGTTTCAGGAAGCCTTCCCTTAGCTTGGGAATGGGAGTTGTGCTGTCCACTGGAGGCACCTCCTCTGAGGAGGAAAGGAGGGCCAGAAGGGGGAGGAGGCCAGGAATCCACATTCAGCCTCCAGGGTATCCACCTTTGCGAGGAGACAGGCACAATCTTCGGCAGGCACAAGGGGTGCAGGGCTAACAGGAAGTCCAAGGCAGAAGGGGCCACAGAAGTTGCCAGGGTATATAGTCAGTGAAGCAACTATCTCAATATGTCTGAATATGCAGTACTGAAGGAGGCTCCGCCTCTCAAGGGAGACAGTGACCTCTATTTGTCAGATGATAGGCCCTGAGTCACTGATAACATCATGGATTCCCGTCCACCTGCAGAAGTAAGGAATCACCCTGAGCCATGCTCACATATCAAAATTTAATGATGTAACAAAATGAAGCAGAAAATAAAATTAATGAAAAGGTGTTATGCATCTCCCAAGTAGTCATCATCTAATAACGGGGCAAGATAAAACCACCAGTGAGAAACCCACAGTGTGCCTAAGGTGCCTTAAGTTTATGTTTCCGGGTGCTACATCTAGGTGCTCCCCCCTCACTGGCACTGGCATCTGAGACAGCCTGCTCATTGTGTTGTCCTGTTGGCCTCGATGACCTTGGCGAGCATCCTCTGGCCCATGGAGCCTTTGATGGCCCCGCTTGGGAGGGAGCAGCCAGTTCCACAGCTGGCATCTCCCCAGTCGCCGCAGCCTCATCAGATCCCACAGTCACTATCAGAGAGGCAGAGGAGCTGCTGCCCTCATACAGAGCGCCCTGAGAGGAGCCCACAGAGATGACAGGCAGCTCTGCGTCAATGTGAGGCCGCTTCAGACCTCCCTGCTAACCACTGATGGATGGGCACCGAGCTGGGATACTTGGTGCTCAAACCATCTCCCACACTGGCATTGACCAGCTGAGGTCAGTGCCACTGTGAGGGCTTGCAGGTCCAAGTGCAACCCCAGGAGGCCCTGATTTTTCTTCTGGAGAAGCCTTTCCATGAGAGTCGCCACTCACTCCATGGAGGAAGTATGGTGCTCGGCCATGAGGCCCATTGCATTGATGATACCCCATGTGGATTCCTGCAGCACGGGCACCATGCCACGCATTGCCTCATGTATCTCCACCAGATCCTCCCACATACCCTCCTGGACTTCCAATGTCTGCTGCCTCACGGATGACTCCAGAGGCACATCGTCATCCACCAACCAAGCATGTGCTTGGTGCCCTGCAATCCTCCAACTGATGGCGCCATGGGCACTCTCTGTCTCTGCCAGCTCCTCCAGCACCTGTGAAGTGCCCTCGCCGCTGTGCCCCAGGGCTCTAGCCAACGATCTAATTCCCACTGAGGGGCTAGTATCTGCACTGACATAGATGGTGTGGCACTGGTGAGTCCAATTGTTCAGGGCCCTCAGGTGTCAGAGGTGGCCCCTCTGCCTCCACCTCCTGGCCCTGCTCCTGTGATGCTGAAAGGAAGAACAAGGACATTTGATTAGTTAAAGTGGAGACAATGTCAATGTGCATGCCTGTCCCCTGGATCAGTATGCACTCATCCTTCCATAATCAATGTTCAACCCATGTTGCAAGCTTCAATCACTGAACATTCAGCAGTGCCGTGGCTGCTGAGACACACATGGTGACCTCAGTGCTCGGCAATCTTACTTCTCCATGGCACTCCAGCCTCACGGCCACTGGTGGACCTGGGCTCATGGCGCCTCTCCAGATCCGTCACCTCCTGCTCGTATCTGGTAATGATGGTCTACTGGGCCTGGCCTCCGCTAGTCCGCATCTGCTTGGCAGCACCGTGTACGGTCTTCTCCTGAAAAGGAGAGAGGAGCATTGATTAGTCCACCCTGTACCTGGATTCCCATCGCACCCCTGCCACCCCAACCATAGTGGGAAATTGCAGGGCCCCAGTGATTTGTCATTCCGCAGCTGCCGCACACTCACACCAAGAAGCCAGGGCTGACCCCCCCCCCCTTACCCAAATGCTGCCTCCATCGCATTTGGCACCACACAGTCTACCCTTGCAAAGCAAGGAGGGACAAGCATGTGGAACTTGTGTATGTCACTCTGCTACTTAACAAACATGAAAGAGGAAAACTAGGGAATTATATATTAGTTAAGCTAACATCTGTTGTCAGGAAATTGGTGGAGTCTATTAAGGATAGAGTGATTGAACACCTTGAACATTTTCAGCTGATCAGAGAGAGCCAATGTGGATTTGTAATTGGTAATCATGCCTTACAAAACTGATTGAATCTTCTGAAGATATGGTTTAAGTAGTGGACATGACAATGCCTATGGATGTTATTTACATAGACTTCCAGAGGCATTTGCTAAGGTCCCTCATATGAGATTGTTAGCTGTAATTGAAACTCATGGAATTTAAGGCAACTTATTGATTTTATTATAATCTTGATTGAGACCAGTAACTTTTGTTTTAAAAGCAAAATCTGAAATTCTAGTTATTTACAGAAAAAATGGAGCCACAATATTCCACAATTTAAAACAAAAGAATTTTTACCATGCAAGAGTGAAACAAAGCAAACATTAGATACTATATTGAGTAACACTATACGCTATAACCTCGAATCAGGATAAGTTAAACATGAATTAGCAGGGAAATTGCAGTCGATTATATAGATTACACATTAAATGGGAGTTACAACTAATACAGATATTGCGAATTGACTTGGCAGTCCACTCAACATCTATGTCATCAATCTCAGTCACAAATCTTTTCAAAACCCAGTCTTCCTTGTGAAGAATTTCAGCATCTCTTCTTCTAGGATTTAGCCTGATTCTCAGCTGAAAACAGTGCACAACCAACCCAAATTCCACAGGCATGGCCTACATCAAAAATGGCACATCTCTGCAGAACCTCCTTAGCTCTGCTTATGACGGTCTGGATGGTGTGGACCTACCAATGTTATCTTTAAGTAACAGAAAGAGCTGAGCCACTCAAGGGAGCCCGATGCTTCTGGAGGAGACAACCAGGTAAACCCTAGCAGCCTCAAAGCAAGGTTCTGGGCTCAGCTCCTCATTAACCAAAGACCATAAGACACAGGAGCAGAAATTAGGTCATTCGGCCCATCGAGCCTGCTCCGCCATTCAATCATGGCTGATAATTTTCTCAACCCCATTCTCCCGCCTTCTCCCTGTAACCTTTGATCCCCTTACCAATCAAGAACTTATCTATCTCCGTCTTAAATACACTCAATGACCTGGCCTTCACAGCCTTCTGTGGCAATGAATTCCATAGATTCACCACTCTCTGGCTAAAGAAGTTTCTCCTCATCTCTGTTCTAAAATGTCGTCCCTTTACTCTGAGGCTGTGCCCTCAGGTCCTAGTCTCTCCTACTAATGGAAACATCTTCCCCACGTCCACTCTATCCAGGCCTTTCAGTATTCTGTAAGTTTCAATCAGATCCTCCCTCATCCTTCTAAACTCCATCGAGTATAGACCCAGAGTCCTCAAATGTTCCTCATATGTTAAGCCTTTCATTCCTGGGATCGTTCTCGTGAACCTCCTCTGGACCCTCTCCAGGGTCAGCACATCCTTCCTGAGATACGGGGCCCAAAATTGCTCTCAATATTCTAAATGTGATCTGACCAGAGCCTTATAAAGCCTCAGCAGCACATCCCTGCTTTTATATTCTGGTCCTCTTGAAATAAATGCCAACATTGCATTTGCCTTCCTAACTACTGACTCAACCTGCAAGTTAACCTTAAGAGAATCCTGGACTAGGACTCCCAAGTCCCTTTGCACTCCAGATTTCTGAATTCTCTCCCCATTTAGAAAATAGTCTATGCCTCTATTCTTCCTACCAAAGTGCATGACCTCATACTTCCCCACATTGTATTCCATCTGCCACTTTTTTGCCCATTCTCCTAACCTATCCAAATCTTCTGCAGCCTCCCTGCCTCCTCAATACTACCTGTCCCTCCACCTGTCTTTGTATCATCTGCAAACTTAGCCAGGATGCCCTCAGTTCCTTCATCTAGATCATAAATGTATAAAGTGAAAAGTTGTGGTCCCAACACTGACCCTTGCGTAACTCCACTAGTCACCGGCCGCCATCCTGAGAAGGACCCCCTTATCCCCACTCTCTGCCTCCTGCCAGACAGCCAATCTTCTATCCATGCTAGTACCTTGCCTCTAACACCATGGGCTCTTATCTTACTGAGCAGCTTCCTGTGCAGCACCTTGTCAAAGGCCTTCTGGAAGTCCAAGTAGATAACATCCATTGGCTCTCCTTTGTCTAACCTACTCGTTACCTCCTCAAAGAATTCTAACAGATTTGTCAGGCATGACATCCCCTTGATGAAACCATTCTGACTTTGCCCTATTTTACCATGCACTTCCAAGTATTCTGAAATCTCATCCTTAATAATGGACTCTAAAGTCTTACCAACGACTGAGGTCAGGCTAATCGGCCTGTAATTTCCCGTCTTTTGCCTCACTCCCTTCTTAAACAGGGGGGTTACATTAGCGATTTTCCAGTCCTCTGAGACCCTCCCTGACTCCAATGATTCCTGAAAGATCACCACTAACGCCTCCACTATTTCTTCAGCTATCTCCTTCAGAACTCTGGGGTGTAATCCATCTGGTCCAGGTGATTTATCCACCTTCAGACCTTTCAGTTTTCCTAGCACCTTCTCCTTCGTAATGGCCACCATACTCACCTCTGCCCCCCGACTCTCTTGAACTTTGGGGATGTTACTCGTGTCTTCCACCGTGAAGACTGACGCAAAGTACCTATTCAGTTCCTCCGCCATTTCTCTGTTCCCCACCACTACTTCTCCAGCGTCATTTTCCAGCGACCCAATCTCCACTACTGCCTCTCTCTTACACTTTATATATCTAAAAAAAACTCTTGCAATCTTCTTTTATATTACTGGCTAGTTTACCCTCATATTTAATCTTCCTCCTCCTTATTTCTTTTTTAGTTGTCCACTGTTGGTCTTTGTAGGCTTCCCAATCCCCTGGTTTCCCACTGCTCTTTGCCGCATTGTATTCTTTCTCTTTAGCTTTTATGCTGTCCCTGACTTCCCTTATCAGCTATGTTGCCTCATTCTCCCTTTAGTATGCTTCTTCTTCCTAGGGATGAATTTTTGCTGTGTTTCCCAAATTACTCCCAAAAACTCCTGCCATTGCTGTTCCACTGTCTTTCCTGCTAGGCTCATCTCCCAGTCAATTCTGGCCAGCTCCTCCCTCATGTCTCTGTAGTTGCCTTTATTCAACTGTAATACCATTACATCTGATTCCAGCTTTTTCCTCTCAAATTGCAGGGTAAATTCTATCATATTATGGTCACTTCCTCCTAAGCGTTCCTTCACCTTAAGCTCCCTTATCAAATCTGCCTCATTACACATAACTAAATCTAGAATTGCCTGTTCTCCAGTGGGCTCCACCACAAGCTGCTCCAATAAGCCATCTCGTAGACATTCCACAAATTCCTTTTCTTGGGATCCACTACCAACCTGATTTTCCCATTCTGCCTGCATATTGAAATCCCCCATGATTACTGTAACCTTTCCTTTCTTACACTCCTTTTCTATCTCCTGGTGTATCTTGTGCCCCACATTCTGACTACTGTTCGGAGGCCTGTACGTAACTCCCATTATGGTTTTTTTACATTTGCGGTTCCTCAACTCTACCCACACAGATTCTACATCATCTGACCCTATGCTGTTTCTTGCTATCGATTTAATTTCATTTCTTACTAACAAAGCAACCCCACCCCCTCTGCCAACCCTCCTATCTTTTCGATAGGATGTATATCCTTGTATATTAACCATTTTACCATTGCCCACCAAGGAGCTCCTTGATGGCACTGGCCGCCCCCACAACATTGGCACTGTCAGTGTACCAAAGCCCCCTCTCCCTTGATCGTTGAGGCCGGCCTGCCTGGCCCTGACTTCCCAAATCAAACTTATCACTCTTCGAGGGCACCTTGCCATTGTGGTGCCCTTTCCCTGATGATGCAGTCTCAGCAATGGCCATTGCTAACTCTGATTAGGCTGGTAGCGCTTAGAAACATAGAAAATAGGAGCAGGAGTGGGTCATTTGGCTTTTCGAGCCTGCTCCGCCTTCAAATATGATCATGGCTGATCCTTTATCTCAACGCCACACTCCTGCTCTCCCCCCGAATCCTTTTACACCCTTAGAGTCCAGAAATTTATTCCCTTAAATATATTCAGTGACTTCTGTGGCAGAGAATTCCACAGGTTCACCACCCTCTGAGTGAAGACATTTCTTCTCATCGCAGTCCAAAATGGCCTACTCCGTACCCCTCTAGGCTGTCCTCAATTGCACAGCGGCCCATTAATTAGCCAGCAAAATGTCACCAAGTTTTCTGCCAGAGTGGGGTGATCTTCTGCAGGACTTCAAGGTCTCATACAATGAAGTGGAAGCTAGGCTACAGCTATACTGATTGGAACACATTTGGAGTAATACAAGCCATTCCAGACAGCACACCTCAAGAAACATAGAAATTAGGAGTAGGAGTAGGCCATTTGGCCCTTCGAGCCGGCTCCGCCATTCATTATGACCATGGCTGATCATCCAACTCAATAGCCTGCTCCTGCTTTCTCCCCATATTCTTTGATCCCTTTTGCCCCAAGAGCTATATCTAACTCCTTCTTAAAAACATACAATGTTTTGGCTGCAACTACTTTCTGTGGTAACGAATTCCACAGGCTTACCACACTATGGGTAAAGAAATTTCTCCTCATCTCAGTCCTAAATGGTCTACCCTGTATCCTCAGACTGTGACCCCTGGTTCGGGACTCCCCCACCATCGGGCACATCCTTCCTGCATCTATCCTGTCTTGCCCGGTTAGAATTTTATAGGTTTCTATGAGACCCCCCCGCCCTCATTCTTCTGAACTCCAACGAATATAATCCTAATTGACTCAATCTCTCCTCATATGTCACTCCTGCCATCCCAGGAATCAGACTGGTAAATCTTCGCTGCATTCCCTCTGTAGCAAGTACATCCTTCCTCAGATAAGGAGACCAAGGATATATTGGTCTTGGAGGAAGTGCAGCAAAGATTTACCTGAATGATATCTGGACTCCAAGAGTTAAACCAGAAGGAGATTTTAAATAAACTAGGGTTGTATTCCCGGGAATTTGGATGGTTAGGGAGTGATTTGATTGAACTTTTAAGGATAGTTGGGAAAACAGTTTCTCCCAATATACCCTATTTCCACTGGTTGGGATGTCTAGGACCAGGAGCATGTCTAAAAAATTAGAGCAAGATAATTCAGGAGTGAAATCAGGAAACACTTCTTTGTGCAAAGGGTGGTAGAAGTTTGGAGCTCTCTTCTACATAGGACAATTGATGCTATATCAGTTGTTAATTTTAAAACAGATTTTTACAAAAGCGAAATACTGCAAAAGCTGGAAATAAAAAACAGAAAATTCTGGAAATAATCTACAGGTCAGACAGCATCTTTGGAAAGAAACAAAGTTAACATTTCAGGTTGACAACCCTTCATTCATTTTGTTAGCTAAAGGTATAATGGAAATTTGGCAAAGGCTGGTTAGGGCGCAAACCAGCAATCATCTCATTGTATGGTGGAACAGGTTCAAGGGTTTAAATGGTCTACTCCTCTTACTATTGGTGGGAGTTTCTGGCCGCGCCCATAGTGGGCATCATGGTGGGTGGGGGCAAAAGCGGAAAATATTGTGAGATCGGAAAAATCAGTTTACCACCATCATAAAAGCAGTCCAGGATCGTCCATTCCAGCCGTCAAATGTAGGCCGCGTATCTCGCCATGGCATGTTGGGAATGTCACTTTTAATACATTTGCATCTTATTGTAAGGGCTGCTCATTTCCCCACGCTGGATCATGAGGGCATGTCGGTGTCCAATTAGACCGATATGTTTCACAACAGCATAAAATGTGTACCTGGTGGCCTGCACTTCACTCATGACTTCAAAGTTCATTCACCTACCTTGCATTGCACAGCACTCGTGACAACTCAGACTCAGCGCCAGGTTTCACCGGCAGCAGTACATCACTTTCGGGGGGTGTCAGAGGCAAGTCTCTACCTACCAGACCAGCGGTAAAGCAGGGGTGGCTTTTAAAGTGCTGCAAGGTAAGGCCTGCACTGGGGAGGGATGGAAACTGGCCTGAGGCATGGGAAGGGGCTGCAGGGCCAGGTCTCCACTAGGGGGTAAGAGTGGGAAAGGTTGCCCTCAGGTACATGTCTGGGGAGGAGGAGGGATGTGGTGGGAAAGTATCATCAGCATCAGGATGGGGAGAAAGTCAGTTACAGGATGACATAAGCAACTTTGGGCTAGAATGGGAGGATCGCTAAGTGAAGAAGCGCTTCAGTGTCAAGCTTGCAAAGACTGTCCTTGCCCCAGTCCAGGCAGGGGATGGGCATGTCAGTCCAGCACCAGTTGTATCCAGGACATTGTTTGCATGGCTTTGTTGTAATATCACGCACATTGGTCTGGGGGATTCTGGCATCATATTGGGCCTTAGATGGCACACTCAATCAGGGGAGGCAGCTGCAGTCTTTAGATGGGGAGAAGGTATTATGGGGGCAACTGAGGGTGTTGGAAAGGGGGGATATATGTCAGACTGAGCAAGTGTCCTCAAAATGGGGAGGGAATGTGGTCCACATAGGGCATAGGCACATCTGCTCCACCATGTTCCAGGGGTAGCAAAGGGACATTCACCACAATCATGATGGAATCAAAGAATACAGGGGGATGGTTGAGAAGTTCTCGGAGGAAGGGAAACTTGAACATTAAGCTCCTGCAGGATGATGAGAAGGATTTCCACTTTCATACAAGAAGGGTCCAAGCTGGTTTGGCAGTGAGATCTCAGCACCACCATCTTATAGCTTGCAGCAATGGCGCAGAACAGAATTAAAGTGAGGAGATACTCTGCTGATGAGGGCTCTGAGGGCCAATTGGAGGGCAGGGCTGGTGAGGGCTCTGAGAGCCAATTGGAGGGCAGGGCTCTGAGGGCCGATTGGAGGGCAGGTGCATGCACTGGGTGGGGTGGGGGGTTGGCGATTAAAGGAGCACCCAACTGAACTGTGCATTCCCAAATGAGGAGAGATGCACAGCTGAGACATGTTGGGAGCCTTTCAGTGACAATGCAGACGATCAAGAAAATGAAGCTATGACGTGCTTTCATGCGGGACTAATCCTGCAAAGTGGCACTAATCAATCTCCTTGTATTAACCCCTTGTTCACAGTGTGGCAATTCCCCAGAGTGGTAACGCACTCCAGAGCAATTGGGTGACTGGACAAGCTTCAGATGCATGTTACACTTGTGGCACTGGCAGTTTCACAAAAGAGAAGCCTCAGGTTCCCCTCAAATATTTTTAGTTCCTGACTAAACATTTTCCTTCATGTTTATTCCAAAGAGTGTGTTATGAAAGTGAATGAGGATGCAAGTGTCTGGGCTGAAAGCAGCACATCCAAGTGCCTGACCAAAGCAATTTCATAGCAGTCAGTCATGTAAAGTGGTGGTGGGGAGACGCACCTTGAAACGGACTCCGCCATGGCCTGCATTTTTGAGATGATTAGTTTCTGACACTGGATCAAAGCCCTAGAAACCACATTCACTGACAAGTCACTGACAGAAAAAGGACCTTTGCAGACTAAGGCTGACTCATGTCTGTTTCTCATTGAAGCTGCAGAGAGGAAACCATCAGGAAGACGGAGCCTGGATTTATTGCCACCTGCATAGTTGGATACAGACAGAGAAGAAGGAGAAGATTCTGATAGAGGCAATAGGCTCTCCAAAGGGAGGACCTAAACCTACAAGACGAAGGGCAGCAGGGACCCTGCAGACACAGAGGATGAGGTTCACAGAGATGTTATGCCTCAGAAGACTGAAGGTGTACAGAACTCACGTGGTATTTATAGGTGAGTGAGAGATAGTACCGCTGATGCCTCTGCATGTCCAGCAATATGGTGACTGAAATTTGCCAACTTCTCCAAGAATTGGTGCCACAGGCCTTGGAGGGCATCCATTGCCACTGGCTGTGGAAGTAACCGCAACACTGAACTTCTACGTGAGTTGTTCTTTCCAGGGTGCTACCGGGGGCCTCTGTGGGATCTCTCAAGCATCTACTCACAAATGCATATATGATGTCACAGACGCCCTTTTTGCCAAGGCCCACAATTACGCCAACTTCAACAGAGATCAAGTAAGCCAGGACTCCACAGGACTTTTCTGAGATTTCAGGTGCAGGGTGTCATCAACTGCACCCATGTGGATATAAAAGCTCCCTGGCAACAAGCTCTGCAATACATAAACCGGAAAGGCTACCACTTGCTCAATGTACAGCTAGTCTGCGAGCATAAGAAACTGGCCATAATGGTTTGCAGCAGATACCCAGGAAATGTTCATGACTCATACATCTTGAGTAGATCGCAGATCCCGGACATCTTCGAAGGACCACACAGGATCCAGGGTTGTCTCCTTGGTGACAAAGGTACCCACAAAGGACATGGCTGATGACGTCTGTGCTGTGGCCACAGAATCCTGTAGAGGGAAGGTACAGTGAAGCTTCTACCGCTATCCGAGCATTAGTGGAGCAGACCGTAGGTGTCATAAAGCTGCTATTCTGATGCCTGGACAGATCTGGCAGAGCTTTCCAGTACAGTCCCTAGAGTGTCTCATGGATCATCGTGGCTTGCTGCACGCTGCACAACCTGCCACTGCAAAAGAAGGAGGACTTGCCAGATGCAGATATGGAGGAATTGCACCTCTCCTCGAATGAGGAGGACGTCAAAGGGGATGAGGGCTTTGGGTTCGAGGATGCCAAGGCTGCAGTGGAAGAGACCACAGCATGGGTCAGATAAAGCAAGCATGTTCATTTGCCATCACAGCCACCAGATTCCATGAGGAGGATGACAAGTTGCCATGAGTACCCTCTTGGACAAGAACCCTCCATCATGGTCCAACATGAACACTAGTGTTACTATTCCTCTCATTTCAACCATGCACTTCAATATGAGAGTGAATAGTTACACATCAGGCCCACATTGTCCTGATTCTTTGAAGGATGTTGAAGCCTCTGGAGTATGTGTCTTTGCTGAAATGAGTTGCTAATTAGAGGAGGGAGTCCCAGCATCAGATGTCAGAAGGTGCTGCCTCTTCAAGTGTCTCACCAGCATCCCAGTTGCGGCGGCAGCCTACAAAAGCCAGGAGCTGTTCCACTATCCTCAGTGGGCTCGTAGCTATATGTCTTTAATCCGACAAAGCTCCTCAAGGAGATCCATCTTCAGCAATGGGACAACACATTCTGTGTAACCTTGATGGTGAAACTCCAATGCAACACTTGGACCAAGGCAGCCGAGGATGTTCCATAGGTGTTCATCTTAATTAGAGGTGACTCAATCCTCTGTGTCACCTTCTTCTCTGACATATTAACATCTGCCACTCTCAGTTAGGGATGCTGGCCCACTTTTATCCTCACTTTACTGTGCATGCGGAGCACCTGACAATGACATCCAACCACTTGCGTGCCAGATTTTAAAATGTCTCCTCTTCAAGATAATCATTGTGCTTTCATGGCCAGCCCTGGCCGTTGTGAACTCCAAAATGCTCAGGCACTATGAGGTATCCAATGTGACTAGTCGTTGCTAATAAAGAGCAGACTCCAGTTTCAGTACATCCCCGCTCCTATCCCATTGCTCCCCGCAACATTGCCTAAAGCTACAATGTGCACTGCCTAAAGCTACAATGTGCTTCCAGAGTATGCTCAAAGGCTCTGTTGATTGTCAATAATCATCATTAGCATCACACGCCTTGGTGAGTGCTATGGTGATGGGATGCACAGTGCTGCATCCCAACATTGTGAAGAAAGCTTTGTGGCCGCAATACAGACAATTACAGGTTGAGAAACGATCAATGTTGTAGGTTCGAGCACCAGGGCAATAATGTGGCTGAGAGGGCCACAGCTTCAGCACCTTGAGGCAGCTAGGTGCTCCCACTTATTGATGAGTTTAGCAGATGTGCGCTCGGAAAGCCAGAAACGCAGCTGGCTGACAGGAGTGCACACAAGCTCCAAGTATGAGCTCATAACATGAAATCTCTGCTGGACGACAGAGAGCACATGGAGTTGCACAATGTATGACCCTTCTCCATTTGTAAACTGAGGAGGACAGTATAGAACTTCAAAAGGAAATTGACACTGGTGGAGTGGGCAGATAGGTAGCAGATGAATTTCAATAAGGAGAAGTGTGAGATGATACACTTTGGTACAAAGAACATGAATAGACAGTATAAAATAAAGCAGACTATTCCAAAGGGTGTACAGGAGCAGAGAGACCTGGGTGTATATGTACACAAGTCATCAAAGGTAGCAGGACAGGCAAAGAGAGCTTTTTCTAAAGCATATAGTATTCTAGGCTTCATGAATAGGGGCATAGAATACAAGCACAGGGAGGTTATGGTGAACTTATATAAAACACTGGTTAAACCTCAGCTGGAGTATTGTGTGCAGTTCCGGGTGCCACACTATGGGAAGGATGTGAACGCATTGGAGAGTGCAGAAGAGTTTTATGAGAATGGTTCCAGGGATGAGACACTTCAGTTATGAGGAAAGATTGGAGAAGTTAGGACTGTTTTCCTTGGAGAGAAGAAGGAGGCTTAGAGGAGACTGATAGAAGTTTTAAAAATCATGAGGGGTCTGGACAGAGTAGATAGGGAGAAACTGTTCCTGCTCGTAAATAGATCAAGAACCAGAGGGTACAGTTTTAAACTTGTTTTGCAAAAGAAGCAAATGCAAGGTGAGAAAAAACTTTTTCACACAGCGAGTAGTTAGGGTTTGGAATGCATTGCCTGGAAGTGTGGTGGAGGCAGGTTCAACTGAGGCATTCAAGAGGGCATTGGATGATTATTTAAATAGAAACAATGTGCAGGGTTACAGGGAAAAGGCAGGAAATTGACACTAAGTATAAATGCTCAGACAGCCAAGTGCAGACACGATGGGTTGAATGGCCTCCTTCTACACCATAACAATTCTGTGATTCTGCAAACACATCTTTCCTTGTACACTGCATCTTCACCTTTCAAGAATGCAGATGAGATAGGAGAACACCTCTGCCTCAATCTTACACAGCCAAGAATAAACATAACCTAACGCTGCAAAGCATGTGAACACAAGCACATTTAACATTAAGGTCAAGGCATCACTGATGTTGAAAATTATCTGAAAGGGGGGCACACTGTGGTGATATGGAAGCATACTACTTTGACGAGAGACTTATGATAGCGACATCTGCAACAAGTGGGGGAGACACCATGATATCACACCTGATTGACAGCAACATAGCTGATCATAAAAAGGAGGCATACACAAGAGAAGATGTGAAATGGGTGTGATTCTATTTACATTTGTGAACATTATATACATGTTGTGAACACACATGCCACTGTTGTGCTCCTAAATTCTTTTAACTTTCCTAACCCTAACGCTTAGGTGGGTGCATTCCTGGCATCCACGGCAAAGCTGGAGGCAGCCTGCTGACTGCTATGCCTTGTGTCTGTGATGACTTTGGCAGGCGTCCTCTGGAAGGCCCTGGCCTGCTTTGGCTGTCCTTCTGTGGGGCAGGTGCACCCTCCTCAGTCTTTGGAGCTGGAGGTGATAGGGTCACAGGAAGAGGGGATTGGGATCTGCCGGACGGTCCCAGAGTCAGCTGGGTGGATGGTCTCAGGGTATCCAGCTGCTGGTCCTCCTCCCTATGGGTGCACGAGGGCACTTGGCTGATTCCTTGAGGAGAAGTGGCAGCTGGAGTGAGATAAGGCACCCCACCCCCACCCCCCATGTAGCCACTGATGAATGCCACCCATGGCTACAGCAGTGGAATACTTTTCCTGCAGGAGGGCAAGACCGATGTCCTGCACCAAGATCTCCATAGCGGCCGCTATCGTACCAGTGTTGACCTCAGTGCATTGGCATGCCAGCACTATCACCTGAAGCTAACCACGGATGGACTCCTGTTGCAATCTGATGAATGCAGTTGATTTCTCTTCCTGATGTTCTCGTCATTGTCGCTGCAGCTCCACCAACTGATTTAGGACCAAGTCCAGAGGTTCATCATCTAATTCGGACTCAGCAGGATCATGGGCCCCAGCAGTCCTCTGAGTGCCGGCGACCTTTGATGTCCCTGCCTCTGCCTGCTGCGGACCAGATTGTGTGCTGTCTTCACCAGGATGCTCTAGAACTAGGTCCCACTAGGTCTTTGCAATGATGGAAGGTGTGGGTGAGCACTGTGACTGGTCTTCAACGGTGCTACTCTAAGGTTCCTCATCTGAGGTGTCGCTGGGGCTCAAGCTAAGGGCCTGGCTGGTTGAGGGCCTTGGGCACTTCACTGAGGTGCCTTTGAAAGAAAACAGAGATAGTTAATGTATCACAGGCAGCTGTAAAACAGGACAATGCACTCACAGTATCGTCTGAGAAATGAGCTGGTGCTAGATCCTCACTTGGGTGTTTGCCGCCGGCCTCACCATTGCTGCAGGTATGGTCCACTTCCCCTCTGGCAAGCTCGATAGCTCTATTCTCGAAGGCAGTGAGAACCTTGAGCAATTATATGCGAGCTTGTCCTGCATAAAGACAGATGGAGAGTGTGAGCAGAATGTATGCTAGGGCAAATGATAAGGATGCTTGGCATATCTGGGTGATGTGTGGAGCCATGGATGGGATGAGGACGCAAGATCCAGAGGAGATGAGCCCAGATCGAGATGTGAAGGTGTGTGTGAAAGTGAGTGATGATATCCCTTGAGCTGGCCGTGTGTGATATCCCTGTGAATGTGTGTTGGGCTTGTGAGTGTGTGAGTTAAGAATGATCAGATAGTTGACTTACCTGGATAAGATCATTCATCCTCTTTCTGCACTGGATGGCTGACCTCCTCTGTGCAGTATTAGCACTGCTGCCACCACCTCCCAAGCCAGGGGATGATGTTGGTGGATCTCCTCCAGCCATTTAAGGCCCTTGACTAACCAATTGGGGTATAGGACATTGCAGCAGGCTCCATGGCGTCCAGCAGGCATTCTAGTGAGGCATCACTCAACTTGGGGGCTGCCTTCTTCTTGAATTTCTGGGCCATGTCTTCAGTGGAGCAGTCCTGGTCTGCATGCATTGAGAATGCTATGCGCAGCTACTGTTTAAATATGGTGCCTGGAGCAAGGAAGTGGTGAGCTCATGGCAGGGCAGGCGAGTCAAAGGCTGCCTGCCCGTGATCCAGCACTTTTCCCATACGTGCATAATTAATGCAGCGGGAAGAGGATGATACGACATGGAAACCCTTCATTCTGGCCAGCAGGTAAAATGCCACTGCACTTAGTGCACTGAGGGGAAACAAACCAGCCCTACGTCCCTATGATCCTTAGTTTGCCAATATTTTAATTTAATGGGTGTTTTTAAAGAATTTTTGTGGTTTACTTGAATAGTTATATTCTAAATCTCAGAATGTTGGTATCATAAGGTAACCATAGCCTCCCCAATGACTAAATTGTAAACACACATGATCTGATAATGAAACATATAGGAATGAAATAGTTGATGCTGATTAGTATTGAGATGGCTCATCTCAGCAAGACAGTGGTGGGCTACTCGTGTCTCTCGGTTGGGGAAAAGAAAATCCACCAGAGATCTCGGTTGTCACCATTGCTGCCAAGTGCACATTTATAAACATAGGTGAAGAGAGGATCAGGTCCCTGATATTAAATAATCAGTTGGCACTGACTGATTGCTGATACTTTAATAGAATAGCATTCCCTAATACTTCACAAAGAACATGTCTTTCAAACAGCAAAAAACATATGGGGCAGAATTTTCCCGTTGGTGTGCGGGGGTGGGTCCCGCACGTCTGGGTATAAAATTTAAAACGTTGGGCGAGCGTCCCAACGTCACCACACGCCATCACGATATTTCATTGGGCGGGCGTGCGATGATGTCCAATGCATGCCCGGTACTAGTTAATGGGCCACTTAAGGCCCTTGACTAACCAATCGACACCGACTTTTCAGTGCCCATGCAATCTTTGGGTTGGTGCACGGGTGCAACAGGTAGGCGGGTAGGACACATTTGTATAAACCTCATCCATGGGCAGGATTAGAGGGCTCACTGGGGTCATGAGTGTGCACTCTCAAGTATTTATTTTTCAAAGTTATTGAAACTTGCCTGTGTGATCTACAGTACTTCAAAATGCATACCAGCTGCTTTGTCTGGACTTGTAACCGTCAGGTCAACACACTGCAGTGAGTAATCTTTTCTGGGCCTGCAGGTTTCAGGAAGCCTTCCCTTAGCCTGGGAATGAGAGCTGAACTGTCCACTGGAGGCAGCTCCTTTGAGGAAGAAGGGAGGGCTAGAAGGGGTAGCAGGCCAGGAGTGCACATGCAGCCTCCAAGGGAGCCGTCTTTAGGAGGACAGACACAGGCACAGGCACAAGGGGCGCAGGGCCAAGAGGTGGACCAAGGCAGAAGGGACTGCAGAAGATGCCACTATCCTGCTGCCAGGGTATACAGGTGGCGAAGCAGCTATCTCAATATGTTTGAGGTGCAGTGCCGAAGGAGGCTCCATCTCTCAAGGGAGACAGTCAACTATACCTGTCAGATGATAGGGCCTGAGATCTCCACGAACTGTGTGGGTGGACACCCCATGCCAGTGGCTCTGAAGGTCACAGCTGCCCTCAACTTCTATGCATCTGGCTCCTTCCAGGGGTCGGTGGGTGATCTTTGCAGTGACTCCCAATCAGCTGTCCACACTTGTGTCAAGCAGGTTACAGACGCTCTGTTCAGCCATGCATTGACCTTCATCTACTTCCGTTGGGACCAGGCAAGCCAGACACAGTGAGCCAGAGGCTTCACAGCGATTGTTGGCTTCCCCCGCATCCAGGGTGCAATAGATTACACACATGTGGTCATCAAAGTGCCAGCAGGTGAGCCTGGTGCTTTCATCAACAGGAAGGGCTTCCACTCCATTAACGTGCAGATAGTGTGTGATCACAGGATGCTGATTTTACAAGTCAGTGCAAGGTACCTAGGCAGCTCTCATGACACCTACATCCTCAGACACTCCCAGGTGCAAAGCTCTTTGGTGCTCCAGCTCGGCTTGATGGATGGCTGCTGGGTGACAAGGGCCATCCCCTCAGAAGCTGGCTTGTGACGCCTCTCCGCCATCCGAGAACAGAAGCTGAGCAGCGGTACAATAGGAATCATGCCTCACTAGAGATGTGGTGGAGAGAACCATCGGCCTTCTCAAGATGTGCTTCCGATGCCTGGACCACTCAGTGGGTGCAGCCCCCAGATCGTGTCTTGGTGATAGTGGTTGCATCTGTGCTCTCCACAATCTTGCGCTGGAAAGAGGGGACGTAGTGGACGATGAAGACGTTGACGTAGTGGCTGCAGCTGCATACGATGAGTCCAGCAGTGAGCCCGAGGATGAGCATGCACAGGGAAATGCTGAGGGGGTAGACCCTGATCCGGGCATACTGCAGGGAGGCAGGGACACCCGGGAGGCTTTAAGCCAATGAACCTTCAGCTCGCAGACCACAGATGGACTTCCAGGACAAGCCTGGGCAGTAGGCTCCGTACTCGACAACTGAGTGCAAAATCCGCCAGGTTAGGAACAGTAACTAAGGGCCTTGTTAATAAGGTTGAATGTCCAACAAAGCACTCATTACATTTTTGGAAACCATCCACATGCAGAAGAAAAGAGGCATCCTCAGCCATGGTGACATATATGAATTTAATGTCAAGCAAACAAACTCATGCAAAAAAAAAGACAAAAGTATTACAAATCAGAACACATCATAAGGACCTCATCTCGGGCCAACACAAAAGCACCAGTGAGAAACCTGTGGTGTGCTGAAGGTGACTTATGTTTTTGTTTCCGGGTGCTGTGTCTTGGTGCTGTCCCATCGCTGGGAGTGGCATCTGAGACAGCCTGCTGACCCTGCTGTCCTGTTGGCCTCGATGACCTTGACAGTCGTCCTCTGGTGCGTGGAGCCTGTGCTGGCCCTGCCTGGGAGGGAGCTGCCAGTTCCGCAGCTGCCATCTCCCCAGTTGTCGCAACCTCACCGGATGCTACGGTCACTGGGAGAGAGGCGGAGAAGCTGGTGCCCTCATCTGGAGCGCCCCGAGAGGAGCCCACAGAGACGACAGGCAGCTGCTGTGCTGACATGAAGTCAATTCGGAACTCCCTGCTCACCGTGGATGAGCACTGAGCTGGGAAACTTGATGCCCAGAACCTCTCCCACACTGGCAATGACCAGCTGAGGTCAATGCCAATGTGAGGGCTTGCTGGTCAGACCACATCCCCAGGAAGGCCTGACGGGTCTCTTGGAGGAGCCTCTCAATGAGAGTCACCACTCTCACCATGGAGGATGCATGGCGTTTGGACATATGACTCATTGCTTCAGCAATTCTCCACCACAGAGACCAAGCCAAGTATAGCCTCATGTATCTCTCCCAGATGCTCCTGCACACCCAGCTGTATTTCCTGCCCCTGCTGCCTCATGAACGACTCCAGAGGTGCATCAGCAGGCGCCGACTGAGCATGTGCCTGATCCCCTGAGGTCCTCCGACTGCTGGCGCCATGGGCGCTCTCAGCCATTGCCAGCTCTCCAGCGACTGTGAAGTGTCCTTACCACTGTACTCTGGGATACTAGCCAATGTTCGAATTCCCACCAAGGTGCTAGTATCTGCGCTGGTGCCTGCCTCACAGAGATGGTGTGACGCTGGCGAGACTTCAGGCTCCTCAGGTGTGAGAGGGGGTCTCTGCTGCCCCTCCTCCTGGCCCTGCTGCGATGATGCTGAAAGGAAGAACAAGGACAGTCGATCAGTTAACGTGGATACAATGACAAAGTGCATCCCTGTCCCCCGGATCATTAAGCGCTCATCCTTCCATACCCAATGGTCAAGCCATGTTGCAAAATTAAATCAATTAACATTCAGCAGCGCAATGGCTGTTGGGAGAACAATGCTGACCTCACTGTTGGGCATAAATAGCTGGCCGTAGCACCCCAGCCTCACCGACACCAGTGGACCTGGACGCATGGTGCCACTCCAAATCCAGGGCCTCCTGCTCGAACCAGCTAAGAATGGCGATCTGCGCCTGGCTGCTGCCAGTCCTCGCACACAATGCTGCGTTATGAGCATTCTTCTCCTGAATATGAGAGACAAGCATTGATTAGTGCAATTTGCACATGGACTTGCTCCGCACTCGGCCCACCCCAACCAGACTGGGACATATTAGGGCTCCAGAGTCTCCCCACCCTGCTGCTGCCGAACGCTCACACAAAGATGCTAAGCCTGTTCCCCAACCTCCACCCCCCCCTTAGATACATGTTGCCTACATCACATTAGGCACCACATGGTATACCCTTCCATAGCAAGGAGGCGCAAGCACGTGGAGCACAGAGCGCAGCACATGGTTCGCTGTCACACCACCTTGAAGCTCCGCTCCCAGCATGTCATCACCCTGACTTGGACATGTCCTGCAGTTCAAGCACAGCGCCTAGGTGCAGCTCTTCCAGGTTGCCCCCAAACCAGTCATGTGGGACTCAGTGTAACACATGCTGCAGGGGCAAAACACATTTCTTCATCACCCTCTCTGACCTCATCACCCTGCTGACCTCAGCATGGGCAATATCTGCTGGCCCACCCAGCAGAGGACACATGCCGTCAATGACCCAATGCAGTCACTACACTCAGACTTGGGGGGGCGGAGGGGCAGCAGTGGGGTAAGCAGACCTGCTGGGTTAAATGACCAATGCCAACATGGTACTCACCCCGCCAGAGTGCAACAAGTCACTGAAGCGCTTGCGACACTGGATCCAGGTGCACCACACCACGTCACGGGAGCTCACCCCCTCCGCCAACTCCTCCCAGGCACGTTTCATCATGTGGGGGGGCCTTCTCCTCCCATCCTGGGGGACCAGCACCTCCTGCTGTGCTGCCACCTCCTCAAGGAGGGCAGCAAGGTAGTCATCCGAAAAACGAGGGGCACACTGGCTCCCCTGCCCTACCTTCCGGCCTGGCCTGCCCCGAAGGGCTACCCTCTGGCCTGGCCTGCTCCGATGGCCTACCGTCCGAACTTGCACGAGCTTCATTGCCCATCTGCACAGCCCTTCCCCCAGCCATTGCTGCCAGGCCCTTCTTTTATACAGGTCACCGGGTCGCCATTGGACCCGGCGGCCTGAGCGCGCCCGCCCGCTCCTGCTATCCATGGGAGTCATGAAGTACGCTGGGCGGGACTCAATTGACCCGCCTGCGTAAAATGGCGGGGCGGACCCGATCACAAGTGGCGATCGGGTCCACACCCACTCCTGCTCTGCCCCCGCCAACCAGAAAATTCAGCCCATAATTCTGGAAAAAGAATAATTGGGAGAGCTTTCAGTAACAATATTTATACAAACGTTAAAGTTGGTATGTAAACAAAAAAGCAGATTATCTCTAGACCAGAAAAATCTGTTCACATTTCTTTAAATGGAATGTGGATATGGTGCATGTGAGCTTCAAAGCAGGGAGTCCAGATGTGGAAGCTGGCTGAGCTTCATCCCATATTTTTTCTCTGTGACCCACCGAACCCAGCCAGATTCATCACCAAGCTGGTGAGCAGGAATGGGAATTCCCCTTAGTGGGCCTCTTCTGACTCTTGCTCCATCTCCTGGCAAGTTTCACCTGGCAAGGAAGCTGTCCCTGTTCTGAGCTCAGGCTTCCATCTAAAGTTGCTGATTGGATCCTGATGACATCATTGGCACCCGATCTGTATATTTAAAGAAGGACCCTACTGCCTTCCCTGACAGTCTCCCATTCGACTACTCAAAAGGAGTAGGTTAACATCAGAACATGGTGAGGAGGCAATAGCATCAGAGGGCTAAGTAGCTACCCTCTTTTTAACTCATTCCCATGAGGCGCTAAAGTCAAGATCTAGGCTCATTTGTGAAGAATTGCCTCTTAGCAGTGTATCAGAGCAATTAACGATCGTGGAACTAAATCCTAGTATATTTCATCAACTTAAGGAAAAATGACAGAAAATTGAATTAAAAAGATACATGTTATTACTGATGTCTCTGATTTCAAATCCTTCTCTGCCTGTACAGTAGTGTCTACAAATTATTTCTTGCTAATAATCCTATTCTGTGCAAATATAATGCTTATGGCTCATTTAAAAGTCATGTTTACAAAAAGCATTTGATATTTTTGATTTTGTGTGGAATGATTCCTATATGTAAACGCTCTAGTATTCTGATATTAAAAACTCAAAATCCTAAAATATAACAATGCCATGTAAGTGGTCACTTGATCTTGTACCATGAAATCAGTTTTCAGTAAAGAAAGAAATGCTGGATGGTAAATTTATTGACTGCTTGATCCCACTTCACTGCTATACCCTCTCTCCTTATATTTTGCTAATTTATTTTTTTAAAATGAGGTATACAGCAATAAACTTTGGCCAGCATCTTCCGGTTGGTGAGCGGGGGCGGGGCCTGCTAGCCGACGCATAAAATGACACAGGATGATGTCGGGCGTGCGTCCTGACGTCACCCCGCGTCATTTAGATTATCAGTTCAGCGGGTCTGCATCTGAGTAGGATGTGTGACTGTTGACCTGTCAACAGCCTATTAAGGCCATTAAAAGACCAATTAATGGACCTTCCCATCCAACCTTAAGGTCGGTGGGCAGGCCGGGAGCCCAGGCGGGCTTGTGAAAAAACATGAAACCTCATCCATGGATGAGATGAGGTGTCATGAGTGATTTAAAAAATGCAGAATATTTTACAATAAAAGTTATGGACATGTCCCAATTCATGTGACACTGTCACATGAGGGGACATGGCAGGGAAATTTTTTTCTAACCTTTATTCAAAGTTTTAAATTGGAGCCAATTTCCCTGAGACAGCAGTTTGCAGTTTGCCTCAGGGAGATCTGTGCGCACTTTCGCAGGCATTCGTGAAAGAGTGCACTTTGACAGCTGGGGAATCCGCCCCCAACACCCCCCCCACCCCCCGACAGGAAGTGCATAGCGCTTCCCGTCGGGGATGCCGCTGGAGGCCCGCCCACTTAAAATGGCGGCAGGCTCCATTTCAGTGGCGAGGTTGGCTGGCTGCCCGCCACCAAGCCAGTGGGGCCTGCACGCCATCCAAGGGCAAGATTCTGTCCTCTGTCTTTCTCTCCACAGATGCTGTCAGACCTGCTGAGTTTTTCCAGCAATTTTTGTTTTTGTTTCAGATTTCCAGCATCTGCAGTATTTTGCTTTTATCTAAGAAAGTAAAGGCTTGCATTAAAATAGTGCCTTTAGGACAGGTCAGAACCTAAATTAATTGGGGATACGTTAATTTGTTGTTGGTAAGTCTTGCCGTGTGCAGTTTGATTTCTGTGTTTACTGACATAATAAGCATTAGTGTTTAAAAAATGACTCTTGTCTTCAAAGCATAACCTAAATCATATGGTACTAAGTTACAGTCTGATGTGTGCATTTGTGTTTTATAGGGATAGAAAGCAGTAGGGAGTTGTCTCAAACCATTTATATAAACCTATTTTAATCATTTTGATTACCAGCTGCTTTAGCATAGAGAGCACAAAGTGGATATTTTTTTACAATCTGCAATAAAAGTAGATGGAACAGAGTTTGGATTGTTTTGTTCAGATTGTATTATATTGGTAGAGTTGCCAAATTGATATAAAACCAAATTAGCTATCACTGTGGAATCTGGAATTCCCAGTACCTGATTTTTATCTGACAAATGTGGTAGAATTAATAAATGCTTCAAGTTTATACTTTAAGTACCAAGCTTTGATTTAAAGTCAGGGCAGCAGGGAACTGATGAAGTAATACTGAACACGTCTGAGTAAGCCATCTGTGCTGTTTTTACTGCTGAATAGTCTGCTGCTTTAACATTTTAGTACATTTTTTAACTGCAGTTTGCTCATGTTTACAACCGCAACTGCGATTGCACTTTGTACTGTTATATAGTCTGAATTCCAGATCAACTTTTGTTCAGCAAAAGAGAGATAATACTAACCCTCACTCAGCAAACTAACCTATCCCATTCAACATTTTAAGAGATAACATAAGAATGTAGGTAACATGAAAATTGGCTCAACCAATCAAGCATGTTCTTTCTCGCGACTCTGTGCCGTCAATCATGGATTGATTGCAAATGATACTAAAGTGACGGGGGGGCAGTAGAGTCAGGGGAAGAACCAAGAATTTAGAAAAGGAATTTCGTAAAACCTGCAAATGAATGGGAGGTGAAATTTACAATAGACAAGTGGAATGTTCTACACATTGGGTGGAAAATGGATGAAATATTATGCCATGGATTACATAGTGAAGTGGAAAGTTATCTGGAGATGATAATAAAAAGTGTCAAGGAGCATTGGGACAATGAAAAATAACATTAAGAAAATAATAAAAACCAGGACAAAAGGTGGAGAGTTTGGAAGATGTAGAATTACCAAATAGATAGATGGGTAGAGGTTACATGTACACAGCTGTGCAGATTACATCCTAAATAAAATTGGTGAGTTAGAGGCACAAATTGCTGTGAGGGTATAATAACTAATGTAGGCATGGCCTATGTTAGGGCAGGATTGGGAGCTAATCATTCCTGGTTAGAAAAATATTTCAAAGGGATAAAGTAAGAATGAATAAATGAAAAGAAAGGAAATAAAAGTGGCGGTATTAATCAAAGATACCAATACAACATTAAAATGTAGTGGTGATATAGGAGTTCATTATGAACAGCTGAACAGCAGAAATTTTTTTAAATAGTGTAACTTATGTTAGATTAGTAAAAGAGACACATGAATGTTTTTGACAAACATTTCATTGCAACAAGAAAATATTCCTAAATAACTGCTTGTAGCTGACATAGATTGATACAAAGATTCACTATCGTATTGTTCAACATATTTTTGACAAACCTGTTCAGAGGTTACACGAGCATTAGGAGATTAGCATCAAATTTCATTGATGGCAGGCTTTACAACATTTTAGGACAAACATGTTGTTACAGAACTTTTGAAAATAGATGGCTGTTATGTTAATAAAGGATCTCTTGTATTTTATAGAAAACATTATTATTTAACCAAGAGGAATTTTTATAAGACATATGGCTGGATTTTACAGCTCCCAGCTGGGCATGTTTTCAGTTGGGGAGCAGGTAAAATACGAGCAGTGACAAGACCCCCACCTTCCTGCCCACACCAGAGCCGTCTCCCATAACACAGTTGGTGGTGGGTGCTGAAATTGGCAGCCCGCCTGCCATATTTAAATAAATAATTAAAGGTCATTTGGGCTTACTAACAAGCCAATTGACCCACATAAAATGCTGCCCACGCCATATATGGTTGGACTGGGCAGGCCATTTAAAAAAAGAAACATTTCTACAGGTGGGAAGGAAGGGGGTACATCATTTGGGGGTACCCTTTGCACATCGGGGGCACCCCAATATATTACCTCCTAAATACATTACCCTCCCTTCATTCCTCTCTGACTGATCTCCAAAACATGTCCTCCCACTCCCCTCCCCCCAGCTTTCTTGGCTGCCTGATCCCTCCCCATCCAAGATCCCTGACTTATCTGGGTCCGGATGCCATGGCTGCCTTTCTCGTGGACATGCTTGCAGTCCCAGCAGCACCCACTGCTCAGTTCTGGCAATCATATTGGCTGGCACCTCCCAAGGGCGGGACTTCCTCCCACTTAGGGGCGGAAGTCCCACTCTCAACCTGTTTAGCCCGACAACAACGCGTTATGCCTGCGGGACAGGCTTTCTTTCGGCACGTTGGCTGCTGGCTGATTCTTGCGACGGGGGGTGAGCACATGGCCCTCTTTCTTCCACCACCCCAGTAAAACCCAGCCCATGATTTTATGCGCACTAGCAGGAAAATGTTTCAAGCAAAATAATTCAATGTAGTATGATCTGTACAATTAGAACAACAACAAATTATATTTATATAGCGCCTTTAATGTAATGAAACGTCAGAAGGCGTATCATAGGAGCATTATAAGAGAAAGTAGGACATTGAGCCAGCAGGACCCGTCGCTGGTGGGATGGAAAATTTGGTGACCCAACAAAATGTCCATTGACTTTCAGCAGGGCAGGACTGTAAAATCCTAGCCTATGTCAAATAACCAGAAGCTTGATCAAAGAAGTAGGTTCAAAGACGTGTCTTAAAGGAGAAATGCAAGGCAGAGACATGTAGTAAGGGAATTCCAGAGCTTGGGGTTTAGGCAACTGAAGGCACAATCACTAATGGTGAAGCAATTATGATTGGGCATACACAAGAAGCCAGAATTAGAAGAACACAGATATCTCAGAGGGTTGGAGGAGATTACCGGGATAGGGAAGGAAAGGAGATGGAGCGATTTGAAAACAAGGATGAGAAATTTGAAATCAAGACATTGCTTGACCACAAGCTAAGGTAGGACAGTGAACACAGGGGTGTTAGGGGAATAGGACTTGGTGCGAGTGAGGATACAGGCAGCAGAATTTTGGATGACGTCAAGTTTAGAGGTAATGAAGGCATGGATGAGGGCTTCAGCAGCAGATGAGCTGAGACAGGGTCAAAGTTGTGCGATGTTAAGGGAGGTGGAAATAGGTGGTCTTAGTGATGGCACGAATATGAGGTCGGTATCTCATTTCAGAATCAAATGTGACATCAAGATTGCGAACAGACTGACTTAAGTTCAGACTGTTGCCAGGAAGAAGGATGGAGTCAGTAGTTAGGGGACAGAACTTGGAGCAGGGACCAAAATCAACAATTTTCATCTTCTCAATATTTAATTGGAGGACATTTCTTTTCTACCTTTTCTGGATGTCGGATAAGCAGTCTGCTAAGTGCAGGAGTCTAGAGGGATAGTGATGAGGTAGAGATGAGTGTCGTCAGTGTACATATGAAAAATAATGTTATGCCTTTTTGGATGATGTTGCCAAGGGGCAGCATATAGATGAGAAGTAGGAGGGGGCCAAGGATAGATCCTTAGGCGACACCAGAGGTAACAGTGCACAAGGAGGAAAAGATATAATTGCAAGTGATTCTCTGGTTATGATTAGATAGATGAGAATGGAACCACATGAGAGCTGTCCCAACTAGGTGGATGACAGTGGAAACGCATTGGAGGAGGATGATGTGGTCAACTGTGTCAAAGGGCGCAGGCAGGTTGAGAGGACAAGGAGGGAAAGTTTACCTTTGTCACAGTTACATAGGATGCTATTTGTGATTTTGTTAAGAGCTGTTTTGGTACTGTGGCAGGGGCAGAAATCTGTTTGGAGAGATTCCAACATGGAGTTCCGGGAAAATTGTGAACAGATTTGGAAGGCGATAACATATTCAAGGGCTTTGGAAAGAAAATGGAGATTAAAAATCGGACAGTAGTTTGTAAGAATGGAGGGGTCAAGGGGTTTTTTTTGAGAAGAGTATTGATGATGCCAGATTTAAAGGAGAGAGGGATGACAGCTAAAACGAGAGGACCATTTACATTATTGGCTAACATGAGGGCCAGGAGGGGAAGCTGATCAGTTTAGCAGGAATAGGATCAAGGGAACAAGAGGTAGGTTTTGTGGACAAGCTGAGCTTAGAGATGACCTATGGGGAGATAGAAGAGAAACTAGAGAAAGATGCAAATTCAGGGCTAGGGCAAGGAGGAGCATTAAAGGAAGTTTGGTCACATAGGCCTCTGGAAGGGAGTAACATGGCAGAAGCAGCTGATCAGATTGTCTCAAACTCAGTGACAAAGAGGTCCATGAGCTCCTCATACTTGTTGGGGTTGAAGGTGGAGTGAACGGGGGAGTGAGGTTTAAAAAGATGGTCTGCAGTAGAGAAAAGAAGCTGGGGTTATCTTTGCATTCCAGGCTGATCCTAGAATAGTGAACAGTTTTAGCAGCCGAGAGTAGGGCTGGTAATGTTTTAAGTGATCCAGCCTGATTTGGTGTTGGATGGTTAAACAATTGTCCACCATATCCTTTCAAGTCTGTGCATTTGGACTTAACTGAGTGGAGTTGAAGGCTGCACCAGGGGAAATGGCCAGGGTGAGAGAGAGTAATGGTTTATTGGTGACTAGACATTAAAGATGGAGGTGAGGTACAGTTTTTAATTTAAAATTTAATTTAGAAATTCAAAAGCATTCCCCCCTCCTTTTCTGCATAATTCTTTACTGTCTGACTCCTGATGATGTGAAAATTTGCTTAGCCAAAATGGCATGATGGGGGTGAAATTGGTCTTGAATAGTAATACAAAATGGGTAATAGTGAATCAGTGTCCCATGCGTTCTTTTCCATTGCAGCCCAAGATGACTTTTACGCCCACTGCCTCTAGAATAAACCAGATAACCAAGTGCCCTAAATTCCAAAGTTAGTTTCTAAATTTTTGTACATCAATAAACTGAGTTCTGTAGAACTTGTCGATTCAATAATACACAGTATTTCTCATTCATCATGACCACTAGTGGTGTCCAGTAGACTATTCTTAGTTGCTGAGAAAATAGCTAATGGGGCCTTAAATAGCTCAGATCTAAATCCAAATCTTCCCCACCCCCCATGAAACAGAACAATAAGCCAAATGTGCAGAGTTTTTCTAGCCTGCCAGGGCACATAATACATGATTTATCCCACTATTCAATTGCCTGGAAACATAGACTTATTCCCTACCACTAGGTCACAAGGGAACTCACTTGTAAGTTTCGCACCACTACTTCACCAGTAATGTGGATACAGTAGCTGTTCTTTCCTTTCCCAACCTCAATTCAATTACTAGGGAACAAAAACCACATGCGCCCCATAGAAATTAATTTATTTGCATCTAATGATTCTGAAAATGTTTAATATTCAGATTTTCTAATTATAGCAGATGTACTGAGCTTAGACACAGGGGGCTCAATTTCATGAGCCCGATGGAGTCTGACTGGGACCAGGAGGGCTGATAAGATGAAGGCAGAAGAAGTTGGGAGGGGAGCTCAAAGTCTGGATATTACTGGAAGTGATACCTCAGTAATACAACCAACCAAGTGTCCAATTAAGGGGCAGCTTCCTCCCCCTGGCACTTTACTGCTTTGGGATGGGTGCCACTGCTTAATGAGACTGCCAGTAATCCCTGGCAGCTTCCCAGCAAGTTCCTGGGTAGAGGGTTTCTGGGAAGAGGGGAGCATCCTTTATGGCCACTCAATGACCCATGGAGGAGCCTCCCCAGCAGCAATGGCTGCCTGCTTGACAATGGTGCCATTGGCTGAAGGTGCCCCCCAGTACTCACACAGTATTATTAGGTAAGGAGTTGTAGGATCTTGAACCAGGAATGATGGAGAAACAACAATATATTTCCAACTGAGGATGGTGTGTAACTTGGAAGCGAGCTTGGAGGTTGTGGTGTTCCCAGGTGCCTGCTACTCTTGATTTGTAGGTGCACTGGTGGTGAATAAAGTGAATGATTAAGATGGTGGATGGGGTTCCAATCAAGTGTGTTGCTTATTGGGAAGCATATATAACTACATACTAGAAGACATAAGTCATTGGACTGAATTTTACGTGCCTCCAGCGGGCATGTTTCCAGGATGGGTGGGGGAGCATGGCACATAAAATGGGTCAAGCGCCCAACCCACTACTTGCCAACCGACCTCGAGCTCATCCTATAATAGGAGGAAGAACTCTGTGGCGCCTGCCCCCTACATAGGCAGGGAGACATTCTTGGGAGTTTATTGACAACGTTGGAACTCTTTTGAGTACAAACACGTTTCCATCTGTTCCTATTCAGATGAAGTTACATTGTTTCATAGTTGGCCATTGTGAGATTTGAACTCTTGATACTCTTTTGAGTAAACCTGTTTCCATCTGTTTCAGATGAAGTTACATTGTTTCATAGTTTGCCATTGTGAGATTTGAACTCTTGATCTCTTAATCTTAGGGTTACAAACCCAGTACCATAACCACTTGGCTATTTAGGCCAAGCTTTAAACCTGTTTCCATCTGTTTCAGATAAAGTTACATTGTTTCATGATTTTACCATTGTGAGATTTGAACTCTTGATCTTAGGGTTACAAACCCAGTACCATAACCACTTGGCTATTTAGGCCAAGCCCTATAATAGGGGGAAGGGGGAGCGGGCAGGCCAGCGCCGAAATCAGCAGCTCATGCTACATATTTAAATGAATAATTAGGGTCAATTAAGCTTGTTATCTGGCCAATTGACCCTGAAAATATGCTGCCTATGCCATAAAATGTTTGGCATGGGCAGCAGGGTGGGAACAGGAAGCCCAATTTTTTACCTCAAGTGTTTAAAGGGTGGGAAGGAAGTCAGAGTCAGTCTTCAGGGGCTGCCCTTTGCTGATCCCTGGGAACCCACCCCACCCTCCCCTTTAGCTTGAACTCCTCCTTCCTTCCTACCTGTTTCCTCCCTTAAACCCATGTTCTCCCCCATCACCAACCACCCCCTCCACCCCCCACTCCCCCTCCTCCTAACCTACCTAAACCCTTCTGGCCCAAGACCTTATCTGTTACAGGAATCTAGGGCCTTGGAACCCTTTCTACTCCAGCAGTCCCATCAGCAGCCACTGATGCCTTCCTGGTCCAGGACTGATAGAGCTGCTGGCCAATCAGGTTAGCTGGCAGTTCCAGAGAGTGGGAATTCCCAACAAGGGCAGAAGTCCTATTAGGCTCTCCTTAGTCCACCACAGAGCGTTATATGGCTGCGGGTTGGATTGCCGTGGAGTTTCCGGGGGTGCGTGCCATCCGCGACCCTCCCCCCTTCATATTATTCAGCCCAGTGTCTTTGTTTCTGCTATCCCTGTCTGATAACTGTGAGGCTGAACCAAACTATTCACAACCTTGATGTTATATTTGATTCTGTGTTGCCTCTGACCACATATCTGCGCCATCACTGAGATGACCTGTTTCCACCTCCATAATATCGCCTGCTATGTTCTTGGCTCAGCTTATCTTCTGCTGAAATCCTCATCCATGCCTTTTCTACCTCTAGATTTGACTGTTCCAATGCACTCCTGGCCAACCTCCTTCATTTTATCCTCCATAAACTTAAGGTCATCCAAAACCCTGCTGCCTGTGTCCTAACTCGCACCAGGTCATGTATTGGTCACCAGGTTTTGTATTTCCAGCATCCGCAGTTTTTTGTTTTTAAACCAGGTCATGTCATGTTCATCTGTCTTCACTGACCTACATTGGCTCCTGGTTAAGCAACTCTTCAATTTTAAAATTGTCATCCTTATTTTCAGGTCTCTGTATGACCTTGTCCTTCCCAATTACTGTAATCTCCTCCAGCCCTAATGCCTGTTTGCTTATTTTTTCAGATTCAGGAGCATTTCAAACATTGCCAGTATTGTTACATGCCTCACAGTTCTGTACATAGTGGGTACAGGAAGCGTGGGCATGAAGGATGCATAGGGTGCATGAAAGGGGCATTGGGATGGAGGGGGCATGGGGATATAGAGGGATATGTGGGGATATGAGGGGGCATGGGGATAATCAGATGGCATTGGTAAGACCTTTTAAACTTACCTATCAAAAGGTTTCCAACTCCGCAGCAGGCTTCCCTCACGGTTCACAAGCTGACTTACAGCCTCCAGGAACCCACATGCCTTGGGGAAAATACCACAGGAAGGGAAGATTGAGTTTCCAGCAGGAATTTAAATTGCGAACCCAAAGTCATTTTAACTGGCACCTGCTATGTTTCCCAATCTGGGAGAATTGGTGGATGATGGGAATGGCCTGGCAACTTCGAAATTGCAGCCTTGCGTGCCTTATATTTTGGCCTTTTGACACGAATTTGCTCAGTGTTGGGAGGGGAAAATCCGGCTCTATGACTCAATGCTTTAAAATTAGTATCACTTCCCAGAATCAGCCTTCAGCATTATCCATGAGGCTCTTTTGTAAGTCCCATTTATTGTAATGTATTTTATACACCATATACTATGGACATGATGTGTGGTAACTAAACAATTGCAAAAATAATAATAAGTCTTTCTTCGTAGAAAATTGTTCTTTGATCTCTGGATTTTTACTCCTATCAACAAAGTTTACTTGTTTGACATTAGCTGCTCGGTTGAATGTTAGGGGTGCCAATTGAATACATCTGGACAGTTTCAGTCAACCTTACAGTTGACTTGAATACTAAACCATTCTTCAAATTACTGTTATGTTAAAACATTAGAAACTGACAAAATATATGCATTGTGCATGATTGACAATGTGCGTACAATTTAAACCCATTAAAGTACTTCAATCCAAATTCCATTCTAACAATCACTTGATTAACTGTGGAAACTAAGTGCTAATAGCTTTTACTGTTTTTAAATGGATACCATGTTTTAATTCTAATTTTGTTTTCACACATATAGTTATAAATATATGTGACGTTTCACCAAACATTTGTGGTCCAGGACTTTGTATCAATCAGCAAGTCGGATACCTGTGTAACTGTGACTCTGGCTATCAGCTGGATAATCAGCAAACAAAGTGTGTCGGTAAGAAACATTTCATAAATGTTCTTCATAAACTGCAAGAATAAGTGTGTAACCCTGATCTGTTTTGATGCTGTGCAAATTGTGGCAAAAGGTTGTTTCGTTTGTAAAGTTTTAATAGTAATCTAAAGATAATAATTGTATTGATCAGATCATTTATATATGACGTTAAACTAACCACTCATGCAAAAAAGACTTTTATCTATAATTCCAGCTGGCATTGTTAGAAAACTACGCACACATACATTATGTATGGTAAAAGGACCATTGTTAGTTAATATAATGATTCTGTTTTTTTCCTTCATAACTCCTGCTGTTTCTCCAAATATATTTAGCTTCTGTGATCTGTACGTGGTATCTTAGCTGTTCCAAAAGTGTATATTTATAAATTGACTACTTTAGCTATTCACTGATCTTTTAACAGCAAGAATATGTTCAGTGAGCAAAGTCATAGCATCTATTCAGTATAGACAGGAGATCTGGAACAGATTTAACTTGTGGTTTTTCAATCACCTCCCCTCAAAAAAGCAGAAGTTAACAATTTCTCCAATAAAATGGTTGTTTTTGAAAGGTACAAAAATCCAGAGGGTGAATGCATGAAGTGAATTATTTTATAGCATGAAAAACTATGTTACTGTAAGTTTCACATGGGTGATTTTAGTTTCCAGTTATGTGATCAATCACTATGAACGGATATATTCTGTAAAAAAAATTAGGTATTATTTTATTATATTGTATCTCTCATGCAGAGCTTATTAATGTTAACTTGAATATTTCATATCTGAAAATATCTATAGTATGAGATTCCTCCAACCTTAATTAAATGTCTCTATATGATTCTGACGTGCCAGAAAATGTTCAAAATTTATTAGACTACAGTTTTTCATGCAAGTATGAAAAATAAATGAGTGGATTTTGGAACTGTGAAACATTGTTCTTAAAAACGGAGAGATTTACGCTGCATCTGTGCTACATACGAACACGAAATAGGAGCAGAAGTAGGGCTTTTGGTCCCTCAAGCCTTCTCCACCATTCATTAAGATCATGGTTGATCTGTTTGTGTTTCCAATTCCACATTCTCATCTACCCTTGATAACCTTTGTTTCCCTTGCCTAACAAGAATCTATCTATCGCCCCCTTAAAAATGTTCAATGACCCTGCCTCCACCACCTTTTAAGGCAGAAAGTTCCAAAGTCACAAAACCCTCTGAGGAAAAAAAAAATCGCCTCACCTCTGTCCTAAAAGGGCTGCCCCTAATTTTAAAACAGTGCCCCCTAGTTCTGGACTCACCCACAAGAGGAAACATCCTTTCCAGGTCCAGCTTGTCAATGTCGTTCAGGATCCTATATACTTCAGTCAAGTCACCCCTCACTCCAGTCTGCCCAACCTTTCCTCACAAGACAACCAGCTCATTTCAGGTATCAATCTAGTAAATCTCCTCTGAACTGCCTCCAATGCACTTAAATCCTCCCTTAAATAAGGAGATCAAAACTGCACATAATATTCGAGATGTGGTCTCACCAATGCCCTGTGTAACTGAAGCATAACATCCTTACTTTTATGTCAATTCCTCTGGTAATAAAGGATAGCATTCTATTAGCCTTCTTAATTACTTACTGTACCTGCATACTGGCTGGAATTTTCCAGCCCACACCCCATGGCGGGTTCCCCCATGGTGAGGCCAGTGAGCCATTGAAATCTGCATTCACATCAGCAGGACCTGAAGATCCTGCCAGCATTAGGGGCTGGAAAAGCCACTAGCTTTTTGTGACTCATGCACTAGAACACCAAGATCCCTCTGCACTTCAGAATTCTGCAGCCGTTCTCCATTTAAGTAATAATCTGCTTTTTTATTCATCCTGCCAAAGTGAACAACTTCACATTTTCCCACATTATACTTCATCTGCCATATTTTTTGCCAACTCACTCAACCCATGTATATCCGTTTGCAACTTCCTTATACCCTCTTCACAACATACTTTCCCACCTATTTTAGTATCATCTGCAAATTTAGCTATCATGCCTTTACTCCCCACATTTAAGCCATTGATATAAATTGTAAAAAGTTGAGGCCCCAGCACAGAGCCCTGTGGGACTCTACTGTGAGACTCTACTCATCATATCCTGTCAATCAGAAAAAGACCTATTTATGCACTCCCTGGGCATAAATTTTACCCCGGCGGGCAGGTGCGTGCCCAACCTACTCTAGCATGAAATGAGACATCACGATGTCGGGTGAGCCTCCTGACCTCAACACGCAGTTGTGCAATAGTTCGGTCAGTGGGCGTGCGCAGGAATCAGCAATGTGCCTGCTGACAGTTAGAAGGCCTATTAGGGCTATTAAAGCATTAATTAACTTACATTTTTTGCTGCCCATTCAACTTTATGGTTGGTGGGCAGGTGAAAAGGCCAAGCAGCCTTTGCATTTTTTTGGAAACCTCATCCATGGGCCAGATGAGGTTTCCAACATCAAATAGAAATAAAATACATTTTTAAAAATTTCATTTATAACATGTCCCTACTCATGTGATAGAGTCACAGGAGGGGACATGTTCTATGACATTTTTAAAATCTTTATTTCTTATTTTTAAAACCCTTCATCTCTCTGAGGCAGCTCTGTGCCTCAGGGAGATTTTCAAGTGCTCACTTGTACACATGCACCAAGTTCCCCGCTTGCCCTCCTCCCCTGCCCTGACAGGCAGCACTGAACACTCACGTTTCACGCTGGGTGGGCCTTAATTGGCTTGTCAGTGTGAAATCGCGTTCTGGCCCCGAATGCAGGCGGTGGTTGGCTTCCCGACCACCCTGCCGAGCCCACCCGACATGGGCAAAATTCTGCCTCCTGTTTTCCGGCCAATCTTCTATCCTTGCTAATATCCTACCCCCTACACCAAGAGCTTTTATTTGCCACAACAACCTTTGATGTGGTACCTTATCAAATGCCTTCTGGAAATCCAAGTACAGCATGTCTACAGGCTCCCCTTTAACCACAGCGCATGTTACTCCTTCAAAGAACTCCAATAAATTGGTTAAACACGATTTTCCTTTCACAAAACCACAAAATCGCTTTGAGATTACTTTGAGTTTCTCTAAGTGCCCACCTATAACCTCCTTAATGATCGATTCTAATACCTTCCCCATTACAGATGTCAAGCTAATTGGCCTATAGTTTCCTGTTTCCTGCCTTTCTCCCTTCTTGAATAGAGGGGTTATATTTACTATTTTTCAGTCTGATGGAACCTTTGCAGAATCTAGGTAATTTTGGAAAATTAACACCAACGCATCTATTATCTTATTGGTCACCTCCTTTAAGACCCTAGGATGAGGTCCATCAGAACCCAGAGACTTGTCAGCCTGCAGCTCCTACAGTTTGCTCAGTACCGCTTCCCTAGTGATTGTAATTTCACCAAGTTCCTCCCTCCCTTCCACCTGTTGATTTACAGCTATTACTGGAATGTTTTTTTGTGTGCTCTACAGTTAAGACAGAAACAAAATATTTGTTCATTTCATATGCCATTTCATTATTATCTACTATTAACTTCCCATCGTCACTCTCTGGGAGACCAGCACTCACTTTACTTACACTTTTCCTTTTTAAATACCTGTAGAAACTCTTGCTATCTGTTTTTACATTTCTTGCTATCTTCCTCTCATACTTTAATTGCTTACTCCTGATTAACCTTTCAGTCATTCTCTGCCGTTCTTTATATTCTGACCAATCATCTGATCTGCCACTCATCTTCGTGCAGCTATATGCTTTTTCCTTAAGTTTGATGCTTTCCTTAGCTTCTTTGGTTAACCGTGGATGGTGGGTCCTCCCTTTAGAATTTTTCTTTATAATAGGAATATACTTATTCTGAGTATTCTGAAATAGCCCCTTAAACGTCTGCCACTGCTTCTCTGTTGACCTATCCCTAGCCTGGCATCCCAGTTCACTTCCACTAGCTCAGCTTTCACTCCCACATAGTTGCCCTTATTTAACTTTAATAACTAGTCTTAGACCTACTCTTCTCCCTTTCAAATTGGACATAAAATTCAACCATATTGTGGTCGTTGGTACCTAGGGGTGCCATCACTCTGAGGTCATGAATTAGTCCTGTCACATTATACAATACCAAGTCTAATATAATCTGTTCTCTAGTTGGTTCCAGAATGTGCCACTCTACGAAACTATCTCAAAAGCATCCTATGAACTCCCCATTCAGGCTACTACTGCCAGTCCGATTTTTCCAATGTATACGTAGATTAAAATCATCCATGATTATTGCTGTCCCTTTATCACAAGCCAATATTTCTTTTTGTATACTTTGTCCTAAATTGTGGTTACTGTTAGGGGCTGTAAACCACTCCCACTAGTGACTTCTTTCCCCTACTATTCCTCACCTCCACCCAAACTGATTCTACGTCCTGATCTCCTGAACCAAGGCCATCTCTAACTACTGCACAAATGCCATCTTTGATCAACAGTGCTACCCCTCCACCTTTACCTAGCTTCCTATTCTTCTCCTTGAATGTCATATACCCCACAATATGCTTCATGCTAATAGTGTGAGAAAAGCCATGAAAACTTTGCTTTCTCTTTTCACATTAATCAGAATTTTCTCACCAGAATCACTTAATTAATCATTCATATATTGGAGGCCATAAATCATGACTCGTCTTTTATTCACTTAGGACTTTTTTTTCAAAATGAGCCTTGTTCAGTAATAGTTCTGAGATATAACCTTCATCACAGTGCTACCTACTCCCAACATGACATTGGTTAGATGTAGAGTAATCACTATGTTATCAGTGTATCACATTTTAAAATTCATTTAGCCTTAAGTATCTCACTGAGTTAGGCTGGTCAATTAATAACGGCTTTGAGCATTTTTGTATATTCTATCCACTGATAATTAAGTGGGCTCCCTGTATTAAATGGTCAGATTATGATTTTTAGGAAGCATGTAGAGAGAGAAAAAACCTTTCATTTCTTCTGAGGTGTCTTTGACTTATGCAGTAAAAATAAAGCATGTTCCTGTTGTTAACTGCAGTGGAGTTGAATATACTTCTGTAAAATCTGAGTAAGTTTACATTTTGAGACCCTCATACTATTTATAAATTTACTTATGCCTTATACTAAACCTTTTCTGTTATATGCAAGTGTGGCTAAATATAACTTTCATATTTCTTCTTTAGCAGTAAGATATAATAGATTGTAGCAATATCTGAACTTGCTGATTTTGATTGACAGATACTGATGAATGCAGGCAAACCCCGCAACTTTGTAGCTACGGACAATGTGAAAATACAATGGGAAGTTATCGGTGCATTTGTTCAACAGGTTTTGTGCTGAACCAACAAGGCACTGACTGCTTAGGTAAAATAAATGTAGAAAATCTGTTATTAGTGTTGCTATTTTTAAATTATTTTCTGCAGATAAGCATAATGTTGACATCTAAATCTGTGACTGAGTGAAGATATATGAAGTGGACCATTCTAGGTGGTCAGACACTGAGGCAAATATGAAAGCCAGTAAAAGGTCCTCTTAATGTATACCAATCAAGAGAAACATGGTCAATATTTCAAACCAGTGATCTTTCATCAGAATTGGAAGTTGTTACAGTTGCTACAGGTTTCAAGCATGCACAGGGAGGGTAAGGGAGTTAGGGGAGGAAAGAACAAAAGAGAAGTCCTGTAATAGGGATAGAAGACAGGATAGGTTAGAGGAACAGGAGAATCATTAACAGCATCTGTCCAAAAAGAATGAGAGCATTGGTTACGATCTGAAATTCTTGAGCTGGATATTGAGTCTGGAAGGTTGTAAAGTGCCTAATCAAAAGACAAGTTATTGTTGGCTTCATTGGAACTGTGTAGGAATCTGAGGACAGAGAGGCAGAGTGCAAGTGGTAAAGGGAATTAAAAAGGCAAGGGACTGGAAACGCTCAGTCAAGCTTATATAGCCTGAAAGGAAGTGTTCAGCAAAGCGATCACCCAATCTGCATTTGGCTTCCCCAGAGTAGTGGAGACCATATTGTGAGCAGTGAATGCAATATATTAAACTGAAAGAAGTATAAATAAAGATTGAGGCCCTGAATGGTTGGAAGGGAAGAGGTGAAAGTCCCGATGTTACATATCCTGCAAATCTTCTGATTATCAGACTTTTCCCCCATAATTGATGTATAACAGTAACTTGCATTTATATAGGGAGATAGGATTATTCAGACCCTTGAGCCTTTTCATCAGTAAGATCCTAACTGATCTGTACCTCAACTTCAGTTACACACCTTTGCTTCATATCCTTTGATAACCTTACCCAAAAAAATTTACTGCTATCAATCTTCAAAATTTCAATTAATCCTGCATCACCAGCCTTTTGGGTTTTAAGTTACGCAACCTTTTATAGATAAAAATGTATCCAAATTTCACACTTATAATTGTGCCTTTAAGATTGGAAAATGTTCTAAGGTGCTTTACAAGAAAATAATCAGACAAAAATTGATGAATAGGCTGATGAGATACATTAGGAAAGGTGAAGCTTGGTCAAAGAGGAATATTTTAAGGAGGGTCTTAAAGGAAGAGACAAAGGTAGTGAGGTGAAAAAGTTTAGGAAGGACATTCCTGAGTTGGAGATGTATAAGTGGGAATATAATGATTTTAACACAGAGAATGGAAACTTTATAACTGAGGCATTGATGATATGAACTTTGAGCCAATGTGGAACAGTGAACACAGGGATAATGGGTGAAAAGGACTTGGTGGAGATTAGGATAACAGCAGCAAAAATGCTTACACCTTTTCCTTGACTAATTATGCACAGTCTTGGTTTCTTTTTAAGATTCACATTCTGTAAAAACAAGGGGCAGGATTTTCCCCCCTTCGGGGACGAAGTTGAAATGTGGGCATGCACAGGCGCACCTCTGATTAGTGCCCCCAACTGGGGGCGCGGTGCCATTTTACGTGGGTGGGCCAATTAAGGCCCACCCAGCATGACGTCGGCATGGAAGCGCTATGCGCTCCCTATGCAGGCTGGGGGGGGAAGCCCTAAACCCAAGAATGCGCTCTTACGCGCATGCACATGAAAGAGCGCACTCATCTGCCTAAGGCACAGTGCTGCCTCAGGGAGATCGTCTCCACAGTAAAAAAATATTAAAAAAAGAAAAAAAATTTCCCTGACATGTCCCCTCATGTGACAATGTCACGCATTGGGGCATGTCCATAACTTTTCAAAAAACTTTAATTAAATTTTTAAAAACCTACAAGAAGCCTTATCCCACCCGTGGATGAAGTTTCATACTTTTTCTAATTCCTGCCTTAGCTCCTGACCTGCCCGCCAATCTTAAGGCTGGATGGGCAGGTCCATTAATTAGTTAAATGACTCTGTCAATGGCCTCAATTGGCCATTGACAGGTCGGCGGGCGCACAGCTGATTTTGCTGCGCCCCCGCCTACCTGAAAATTTAAATGGTGCGCAATGACGTCGGGAGTTCCGCCCGACATCACTGTGCATCATTTTATGCGTCAGCGAGCGGGCCCTAACCCCTGTTCACCAACGGGAAAATCCTGCCCAAGGTATATCTATGGAATTAAATACGATATATTGAAATAATTTTCAAATGCGTATTTTTCTTGTGAAGTAAGCATATTAATCTTCTGGGGCAGAACTTAATGGGCCCCCGTCTGTGGGTTTGCAGGAAGGGTGATCCATAAAATTACCCAGCTGGCCTTCCCACCACCCTTCTGCCCACCCCAAGCCTGTCTGCAATTAAACTGGATTTGCTGGGTGGGGGCGGGGGGTTGGTCGTGGGGGGGAAGCGTGTGGGCGGGCCTAGGATAGTCCGCCTGCCCTCATCCCAATTGAGGCCCTTCAGTTGCCTAGGGCAACTTCCCACACAGACCTCAATTTTGAGGCTGGCTGGGGGCAAGAGGGGAATGTGGGGTGTGTTCAGGGCTGGCGAGGAGCATGGCAGATTATCCTGCTCAGACCTCATGCGTGAAAGAGGGGGTCATCGCCTTCATGGGCCCCCTTTCCAGATTAACCACTCTTCCCTTCCCCAACTGTCTGTTTCTCCCCACTCTGGCTGCTCCCTCCCTGCCTAGCCTTATCATCAGGATCCCCACAGCCCCCTTGACCTCCCCTGCTGTCCGCAGTGCAAGACTCCAGACTATGCCTGGTGGAACACTCAGACTGATGGGACTTCTTGAATTCCCAGCAGTGGCCACCACTCCTGGTAGCGCTGCTGGGACTACAGAGCTGCCGGCTAATCATATTGTGAGTGAGGACGGAAAGCTCGCCAAATGGCTGAGCAGCAACCATGATCGGCGAGATTGCATTTCTCACCGACTCTCTGGGTAGTGGGGTCTGCTCCTGATTTCTGTAATTAGTCTCGTTTATAATAATCATATGAAACTCTTGTATGCATCACTGATAAATATGATTCAGCTTCAAGCTTCGGATTAGTGGCCTTTGGTTACATTTGCCATTTGTTAGTTTCCCTTGTGGAACAGACTTCTGGGTGACAATGATGTAGCCTGTAGGAATTTGAGTTACATCCTGATTGCCCAGTAAATTATCTTTTTTGGTTATTTATTAATTAAAGTATGTTCAATCTTAAAATAATTTTTTCTAGCATTTGGATACTAGTTAACAGCGGAATAGAATTACAAACATGTTCCGAAAGGACATGTTGTTTGGATCTATGAAACTGTAATAGAGTCTTGTCTAGTAGTGAGATATTATAAAAAATCCAAAAAAGTGAGTTCCTGTAATCTAAACAAACTGTTAATATTTTAAGATCTGTACAAAAGAAGTAATTTTCAAATAAGACTGTACTATTTTGAAATATGTAGTCCAAACAAATAGTTTAATAATATTTTTAGTGCAATTGAGTTTATAATATTGGATTAAGGGGATTCTGATTGTTGATTGATTAGAAAAGCAAATGATATAGACAACTAAAAAACAGTAAGAACAGAAAATGTGGAAAATGCACAACAAAATCAGCAGCTGAAAAGAGATTATTGCAGATAGACACCCTTTGTCAGAACTGAAAGCAAATTGTTGGTGTTTAGTATAACTGAAGTATAACTAAACCTGCATTACTAGTAAAATAACATTGTGTTATATATTAGCAGTCCATGACTTTGTTCTCTTTTTCTATGATTGAATCCACTTGCCATTGGCATCTTATGATTTGGATCTGAAGATATAAATGAATGTGAAGTGGACCCATGTGATGGGAAGGGCCATTGCATTAATACAATTGGCACATACTCCTGTTCCTGCTTTGCTGGCTACACATTAGTCATTTTAGAAGACAAACAAAGCTGCCGAGGTTAGTAGATATTTCTGTTTTATTTCTCTCTCGGGGAGGCGGTGGCATAGCCAGAGACCCATTTGTAATCCAGAGACCCATGGTAATGCTCTGAGAACCCAGATTCAAATCCCATACGGCAGATGTTGGAATTTGAATTCAATAGAAATCTGGAATTAAAAGTCTAATGATGACCAAGATACCATTATTGTAAAAACCCATGTAACTTTAGGGAAGGAAATCTGTTGTCCTTATCTGGTCTGGCCTACATGTGACTCCAGACCCACAACGTGTTTGACTCTTAAATGCCCTCTGAACATGGGCAATAAATGCTGGCCAAGCCAGTGATGCCCACATCCAATTAATAAAAAATAAGTTTAGCAAAAATGTTTTTCTCAGAAATCCTGCCTCAGTTTAAATTTGCACTTTTGATATTTCCTCAAAGGCAAACTCGGTCAGGTTGCCTGGTAGAGAATCACTAACATATGTTTCATTCCTATGTCTCATATCCATGTTACTTGGGAAGTTGGCAAAGGAGTCTACTGACAGAAACCATACCATCCTCCAAGGCCTAGACTATTCTATATACAAGGAAAATCTTTGATTGAAAAATAGAACTTGTGTGGGATTCTGCATGGATGCCAAAATGAATTAAAATATGTAAAAATAGAAAGTCATAAGCTAGGGTTGCAATGCTTAATCTAAGTTAATAATGCATTACTGTTGGAGCGCTGGATGGTTGGATACTATGCTGCTTCGAACTACAAGCGTAGTTTCCTGAAAATGTTACCTGGTCGATCAATTTTTTTCAAATTGTTGAATATGTGTTTTGCAAAAACATTACAGGATATTCAAAATGTTAGCGTAAATACGCATGTTCCACAATTACTAATCCAAATTTGGCTAGGTTTTATTGAACAATAACAACTATTGGGTTCATTATTGAATGACATTTGGAGTAAACACAATTTAACCATGTTTTTAAGTAAAAGCAACTCTAACATATAGAAAAACATGAGGGTAGATTATCCAAATTCTGACCTTACAAGAGCATATCAAAATCAGTGCACAGAAAATCATATGCATTATGTTTACAATTTCCTTTTAATCCGTAACTCATACTCAAATATGAATTATGAAGTTTGATCATGTACAGTGTACCCAATTTCCGAGGATGCATCAGAACCATTGAGTGCATTGACCTGCTACATGTTTTGCTTTAGTTTCTACTAGTGCCTGCTCTATTTTATTTTTCAAAATCATATGAGGAAAAGCTAAAAGGCATGGGGCAGAATCATCCCACATTTGCACTAAGTGTGTTAGCGGGCGTGAAAATAGTCATTTTACCTGCTGGCTGCAATGGCAGGTTTTTACGCCGCATCATCCCCTTCCACATTCTGCCTCATTAATAATGCATTCGCCAGATTGCTGGCAGGGCAGCCTCTAATTCACCTGTCCCAACATCACCTCAGGCCTTCATTAATCCGGGTGCCTATTTAAAGAGTCCCCTGCACAGAGCTAGCACTCGCTAAGTGATTGAAAGCTGCCGGAAAGTCATGGCTGCCAAAGGGAGGAAACATGCTGTCCCCAAATTTAGTGATGCCTCCATTGGCACCTACTGGACATGATGGGGGTCCGCCGTGAAGACCAGCAAGCAAGGAGACAAATTCAGTATGGGAGGCGGTGGTCAGTGCCAATGGCGTGCAAAAGAGGACAGCCATCCAGTGCCGAAAGAAGATGAATGATCTCCTCTGTTCTGCCAGGGTAAGATACTCTTCTCATCACTCTCAACTGATGCACTCACAGACACATCACACATCCACAGAGATCTCACTCACTGCCAGTTCAAGGGACATTGCCATTCATTCTCCCACACACACCTTCATCTGCTCTGAGGATCATGTCCTCATTCCATCCATGGCAGCACTCACCACCCACACATGTCAGGCATCCTTCTCATCTGGCCTGGCAGGCATCCTGCTTACATTCTCTCCATCTGTAATCATGCAGGACAAGCTGGCACACAACAAAAGGGAGAGGTCGCAGACCGGTGGGAGAATGCCCAACATCAGTGTACTCACAGACTTTGAAAATAGAGTCATCCAGCTGGCCGGTGATGATCTGGACCGTTCCTGTGCTGAAGGTGAGGTCGGTGGTGCTCAGCCAAGTGAGGATCCAGCAGTGCAATATCCATCAGACAACTATGCTATGAGTGAGATCCCCTGTTCCACAGTCCGCTGCCATGTACCAATTATCTCTCCTTGCTTTCGCAGGAACATCTGGGAAGTAGCCGAAGGGGTCCATGACACAGGTCCTCGACTCAAGCCCCGAAGACACCTCGGAACAAGAATCTGATGACACCCTAATTGAAAATTTGTCACAGCGCTCACCCACACCCTCCATCGGTGCAGGCACACGCACCTCGGTAGGACCTAGTTCTAGAGTAGCCTCGGGGTCACAATCTGGTGAGCACTGTCTGATCCACCTTACTTGCTGGTCTTTATCCAGAGCAGCAGCAGGGACTTCCCCAGTTTCTGGCATTTGGAGGACTGCTGGAGGCCAGAAATTTTCTGAGACCGAGTTAGCTGAGGATCCTCTGGACTCGGTCATACCTCAGTTGCTGGAGCTGCAAAGGCAAGCTCGGGAACATCAGGAAGGGATATCCACTGCACTCCTCAGATTGTAAGGCACAATTGTGGAGTCCGTCCACCTTCAGTCTGAGGTGATAGCGCTAGTACGCTAATGCACCGGGGTCAACACTGGTAGAATGGCGGCCGCCATGGAGACCTTGGTCCAGGACATCGCTCCTGTACTGCTACGAGGTCTGAACTCAATCGCTGACGCCTGTCAACTGCGCAGCCGCCGCACGGGGCAGCGTTCCCAGGATCAATTGCAGTGGGAGTGAGTGGGCTGGGGTTCGTCCAGAGCCGCCTGTCAATCTATGTATCCTGCTGCTGGGGAGAGGGACACCAGCAGCAGCAGTGCAGTCCCAGTTAGTGACCGTCGCCTCCTTACTGCTCCTCTCGTTCTGTACAATGGGTGTCCGGCCTGGAATCACTTACACAATCGGCATCCTATGCATTATCTTATTAATAGCGAGCATCGCTCTCCTCGTCACTAACGTCTTCCTCAAAGTCGTTGAGAATGACGTTAAAAAGGAAATACAGCTGAGGAATGGTACAATCACCTTTGAGACTTGGGAAAATTGCGAGAGGGATGTGGGGCAGCTCGATCTCACTCCAGCTTCTTCTTTTCCTCAAGGAGTCAGCCAGGGGCCATTGGGCACCCATGGGGAGGAGGACCAGCAGCTCGATACTCCAAGGCCATCACCCAGGCAACTCCAGGAATGTCCAGCCTATCCAAATCCCTTCTTCCTGCAACCCCAGTAGCTCCAGCTCAACAAGCTTAGGAGGTTGCAGCTGACCCAAAGCAAGCTGGGGCCCTCAAGGTCTTGGGCCTTCAGGGTACACCCACCAAGGTCATCACAGACAGGGTGCAGCAGTCAGCAGGCTGCCTCTACTTTTGTTGCGGATATCAGGGGAGCACCAAGACATAGTGACAGGGTTAGGAAGGTTAAGAAGATGTTGTTGCACAGCCTGGGCATGGGTGTCAATCACTTGTACACAATGTCCATGATTGTAAATAAACTCCCAAGAATGTCTCCTTGCCTCTGGCTCCTTGTTATGATGAGCAGTGTTTGTGTCACTCAGATGTGAAACCTTGGTTCCTGCACAAGATAAAGGCAGATGTCTCAGTCCAGGTCCTCTTCAGACAAAAATGATGGACTGGCTTCACACTCACTGGACACATTAGTGATGCCTCCATCTTGGTGCTTGTCATTGCTGCCAGAATGTCATGGGCAGGTGTCACAGAATTCTGTCATTCTCTCTGTGTGCTCTCAGCAGCTTTTGCGGTGGGGCTGGCTCCCCATCTCTTCAGCATCTCTGATCGATGACGGTGTGCTCCTGAAGGGGTCAGGTGGTGAAGGCTGACAAAGGATCAGGTGCATTTGAAGTTTCACGTCTCCATCTCCATGATATGACCCTGATCACAGAGCACAAGCAAGCTGCCCTTGGCCAGACAGGAGTCAGACATTCACAGAGGCTATGGAAAGAATTTTCCCGTCAGCGAGCGGGGGTGGGGCCCACTTGCCGAAGTGTAAAATGACGCGCGGTGACATCGGACAGGCATCACGACGCCATCATTTAGATTGTTCGGTGGGCACGCTGGGTGCCCACCAAACTATCAAGCCCTATTAAGGCCATTAACAAAGTAATTAAAGTTGTTAAGAAAGCTGCCCATTCAACCTTAAGGCTGGTGGGCAGGCGAAGAGCCCAGGTGGCCTTTGTATTTTTCATGAAACCTCATCCACGGGCGGGATAAGGTTTCATGAAAGGTTTATTATTTAAATAAAAACTTCTGAAAAAATTAATGGACTTGTCCCAGCTCACGTGACAGTTTCACATAAGGGGACATATCCTTAAAATTTTTTTTCACCTTTATTAAATATTCCAGAACTTAAACTGACCTCCCTGACCTCCGTGCCTCAGGGAGTTTTCCGCACTCTTTTGTGTGCATGCATGAAAGAGCGCAGACACCAATTCAGGGAATCCCCCCCCCGCCCACATAGGGAGCGCACAGGGCCTTAATTGGCCCGCCCACGTAAAATGGCAGCGTGCATCCTATTGGGGGCGCCGAGTGGGTTCATGCTCGCTCCCGCCTGCCCCCACACAAGCTCCCTGATGGGGGGATAATTCAGCCCTATATGAAGATCTATGGAGTGTCCTCGCTGCATGTCATCATTATCCTCCTGGAATCTGGCACCTATTAGGACCTCCGCTGTGTCTCCATGACATGAGCCTGAGCACTGAGGGTATATGTGCTGCCATCAGCCACACAGGAGTCAAACGTTCACAGATGCAATGTGACAATGTCGGGCCTGTCCTCACTGCACCTCATCATCATCCTCCACAAATCTCGCAGCTTTGAGGGCCTCCCAAGTGCGCCTACCTTGTTTGATCGCTGGCATCCTCGCCTTCGAGGACCTCATCACCATCATCTCCTTCGATGTCCTCCTCATTGGAGGAGACATGCAGCTGTTCCATCTCCTCCTCAGCCGGGACCTCCCCCCATTGCAGCGCCAGGTTGTGTAGCTACAATGATGAGTGACTCCCTCGGTGCTCCCCCGGGCCTGTTGAGGCACCGGAACCTCATTTTCAAAACCCTATCATTTGCTCCTTCAAAATCCAGGTCACGGCATGAGCCTCATTATATTACTTTGCTGCAGCCTCAGGCTGCCCACACGAGATCATCAGCCATGTCCTCTTTTGGTAGCCCTTGTCCCCGAGGAGCCAACCCTGCAGCCTCTATGGACCCTGGAAGATGTCAGGGATCTGAGACCTGCTAAGGACGTAGAAGTCACGGACAATCTCTGGGAATTGTGGCAGATCTTTAGGATCATTTGTGGTGGTCGCACACCAGTTGAACATTCAGCATGTTGAAGCCCTTGCAGTCAATGTAGTTGACCGCTTGTTGCCACGGAGAACTAAGCGCCACGTGAGTACAGTTGATGGCACCTGTGGAAAACCAGAGATCTGCGCAAATCCAAGTGCACTTGCTTCCTGGCTTTCCTGATTCTGGTCGAAATGCACAAAGCTTTGTGCCTTTGCAAAGGTGGCATCCGTGACTTCCTGGATACACTTGTGCATGGAGGCTTGTGAGATCCCGCACAGGTCACCTGTGGAGCCCTGAAAGGAGCCACTGGCGTAAAAATTGGACATTGCAGTCAATTTCATGGTGACTGGCAGTGGATGCCCTCCATGTCCCCCAGCGCCAAATCCTTCAGCAGGTGGTATATGTGACCGACCAGTTCCCTTGGCATGCGCAGTCTTCAGCGACACTGTTTCTCAGACACCTGCAGGAATGACAAATGCCATCTATAGACCCTGGGTCTAGCGAGGCACCTACGAGTGATGGCTCGCTGTGGCTCTTCAGTGGCATGTGCAACAGGCCTTGCCACCCCTTCACCTTGAGGGAGGTGCTTCTCCCTTTGCCGAGCCAGGCACCTTCACTGGTCTCTTGTCTTCTTCTCTGCTTCCCGTAAGTCATAAAGCAACCCACTAAATCACCAGGCTCCATGATCCTAATGTTCTCCCCCTGCAGGATCAAAGAGAGAAACATGGGGTTAGCATATGTGTCCTAGGAACCTCTCTTGGTTAAGTCTTCACACATGCCGGAGAGTGCAGGCCACCACTTGGATGGCCAGTGCGTAGTGTGCTTCATGGCTGTCCGAAACCCCACCCACCTCCGCCCCACTTCACTTGACCAATTGGCGGCAGCTTCGGCCATTGGACTGCATGCTGTGCTGTCAGCTCAAACGCAGGCATTTGACCCACACTGCAAGGCTGCACTGTTAGCTTGAATGATGATGGATACTCATCCAAACCTTGATAAAAACATTTCAAGAGCCTGTGAGCACCTCCACCAGTGACAGTGCCATGGCCATGGTCCGCAAGGGGATTTCACAATTTGTCCAGTTAGCCAATTGCTCTGCTCACACATTAATTTGCAGTTTGCACCCGAGAGGTGAAAAGTTCTGGAGCAGTTGGTGGCATTTCCATGCTTTTGCATTGCTCAAATGAGCAGAAAATCGTCAGAGGCCCAACTCCAAGCATGTCAATGGAGCTGGAAGTGCGCTGGAAGGTCTCAGCTGCAGACTGCAGAAGAATGCTCACTTTTGACAAGCTTTTCCAAGTGTGTGGCCACTTTGTTAACACCTCCCCCCCCACCAACCCCCACCGGCATGTGCTCATGTAATTCCTTCAGTGTGCTGCCTCCACGCCCCCCCCCCCCCCCCCCCCCCCCCCACCTCCCCAACCACCACAACCTCTTGGCCTCTCCCCACACTGAAAGCCAGCGGGGAAAAAGCGACTTATGTGTACTGCTCCCCAAATGTGTGGTGTTATTTCCTTGATGTCCTATGGGCAATGCTTGCGAATGCTGCGCAAGGCTGTGTGCATGTGGCTTATAGACAATTGTGAAACACATGCTCGATCCAGCGTGGGGCATGATTCTGGCGAGCAGGGCATATAATGAGATGATAAAGGATTGAAATTAGGTTCCTGACGTGCGACGGCAGGAAACATTGCCCACCATTGACGGTGGAATGGAATGAACTGGTTTCACAACAGCATGAAACCAATTTTTGGCCTTCTCGCCAAATTGGCCACACCCACCCCGCTCACCATGATGCCCGGCACCAATGGGATCCGATGTTACAGCATTAACCCCATTACAGCGGGGGCAGGGCCGTAAAATGCGACGAGCCAATCAAAAGTCCATTGACTTTGGCAGGGCCAGAAAATCCTGCCTGCAGGAGGGGCCATAAAATTCTGCCCATGTATATTAGTAATTTTTACATTTAGTTTATTTTTTTTTAAAGTTACGTGTATAAGCAAAAATGTCAGGTTCTTTGCAACACTCAACTGATACGGACAGGGTCGAGAGAGAAGTGAAACACTTTCCCTTACTGTCCATAATCAGTGTATTTTTTGAAAAGGAAGATCTGTGTATGTGTCTTAGCCGCTGGACTATGTGTGGTCAAATTAATTAACAGCAGCAAGCTTTCATGGGTTTAAATAAAGAGGATTATTTATTCATGCAATTACCCCAAAAATCTAAACGCTACATCACTCACATGTGTGCACACACACACACACACACGCACACACACACATACAAAAGTCATCTTCATTACAAGAGCATAGTGCACTTTTACAAGTTGTAAACAGAATAGTTCATAGTTCGCGTGTTTGGCTTATCGTAGGAAAACAGTCATTGCAGGCCCATTGAAAGTGGGTTTTTCACTAGTTTAGGCGGGTTCAATAGTTGGAGGCATACATCAGGATTATTGCAGGATTCCCTCAAAGAGATGGATGTTCAGCAGGTTGCGAAGGTAGTCACCTGTAGTTTTTCTGACCAGGAGGTCAAGTTTCCTTACAGGTGGACTTGGGAATAGGAATCAGGATGGGAGACTTAAGATGTAGCAGTCTCCAAGTTTAAAAATGAATAGGTGTTACTGCCTTGTTATGCAGCTGATATCCTTCAGTGGGTGTTCATTACCATTGGTATTCTTCTGTAAACTGACAAGGCTCGCTCAGAATCTTTGGATAATGGATTTGCTATCTGCAGCCAGTTTTGGTTACATGATCAACTGCCATTGTCTATTGAAAATGATTTGAAAGTCCAAATCTATTGCTACACAATGGGGGTTGGATGATAGCCTATGCTTAACTGGTTCCTGCGGCTCTCTTTTGTTAAATTTCGAACTTGGAGACGTGAAGTCTGGAAGTCTACTGACATTGAGTTTTCGGTAAATCACAAACAATAGCATGCATAAATATCACAGATATGTTCTGTATGGGTATGTCAATTCAAGGGAAAGACTCCCACCAAAGGTTATTCAGTAAGGAACTTTCCAGAGGATTGAGATACTTCTGAGTCTATGCAGAAATTGCAAAAGTCACCTGATCCTTGGCAGCCATCTTAGCTACCTTGTTATTGCCCATTTTAAAATAAAAGAAAGTTCCAGAAATTTATATACTGAATGCAGCCCATGCTGAAAGGTAAGAATAAGACATGCCTTCGCTGGGCATGACACACCTGTCGTAGCATTTTTTTGTTCTATAAACCTGAATGTTGGACAATTTTTGTCTTCTTAGTACACTATTTTTTAGTCAGATGGCACTCAACCTTTAATGAACTTTTGTTCTAGCTGTGATCATGGGCAGGATATTGAGGTCGGTGAGTGGGGGGGTGGGGCCCGCTTGCTGACGTGTAAAATGACCTGGGATGACATCGGCGGAACTGCTGATGTCACCCTGCATCATTTCAATTTTCAGGTTGGTGGGGGCACAGCCGAATCAGCTGTGCAACAGCCAACCTGTCAACAGCCAATTGAGGCCATTTAAAAAGTAATTGAACTCGCTAAAGGACCTGCCCGTCCAACCTTAAGCTTGGCAGGCAGGTCTGGTTCCCTGGCGGGCTTCAGTAAAAGCATGAAACCTCATCCACGGGCAGGATGAGGTTTCATGGAGGTTTTTAAAAATTTAATAAAAGTTTAATTAAAAGTGATGGACACATCCCAACTCAGGTGACAGTGTCACATGAGGGGACATTTCAGGGAAATTTTATTTTTCTATATTTAACATTTTTGAATTTTGTGCTGATCTCCCTGAGGACTCTCAGCTTAGGGAATCCCCCCAGCCGCACAGGGAGCGCATAACGTTTCCTGGCAGATGTCACACTGGGCGGGCCTTAATTGGCCCACCCATGTAAAATGGCGGCATGCCCCCGATTGGGGGCTCCGAAGGGAGGCGCGCCTACCGTGCCCGCTCCTGAACCTTCCCCCCCCCAATGGGGGAGAAAATTCTGCCCCATGTTTCTTTGCATTAATCCCTCATTATTTACATCAATGGGTTGGTAAATAGAAATCCTCCATTCTGACAAGTCCTGAGGAAGAGATGTGGAAGTCTGTCGCTACTCAGATTGTGTCAGTCACTTAGAAGAATATCTGATCACTTCCATGTAATGTTGTCCACCCACATCACCTCCCTTTCCCAATCCGACTTCTCTCCAGAAAAATTCTCTCCCAGTTGCGCTTTTAAAATCTCAACTGTCTACTTTCTGGCTCTTCATTCACCACAACATCTCTGCAGCTCTGAAGCTGCTCAAACACACACTTACCTCTACCTAGATCACATTAAAACCATTCCTCTCCCTCACCCTTCCCGAAAAACTCTCAACCATGCTCCCTTATATCCAAGGGATACAAACATAAGCAGATGGGGCAAACAGCTGGTTTAGCCATTCAACACTAGATCTGGCTAGACCACATAAAGCAATACCCTGTCCTGCTATCATCTGCAAAAACTGCTCACTAATCCATAATCATCCTGGGATGCAAAGATAACTGCTAGCTACTTTTCTCTACTGCAAGCTTTCTTCTTAAACGCCTCTCCCTTATCTCTTCCACACCCACTTGCAACATAAGCACAAGGAGTTCATGGCCTTTTTTGTATTAAGATTGAGACCATCAGATCAGCTGCTACTTCCCTCCCTGCCTGTAGTCCACCAAGCCAAAATTCCTCTAATGCTCCCCCGCCATATCCGTGAACTTGCACCTTTCTCTAGTTTCTCTCATTTCTCCTTTCTTGCTCTCTCCAAGCTTATCTTATCTATGAGACCCACACCCTGTTCCATCAAACTTATTCCCACGAAATTACTGATCACCCAATTTCCATTCCTTCCTTCCATATTAACTGATATTGTTAATGCTTTTCTCTGCTCAAGTATTGTTCGCTCTCCTTCAAATTGCTGTCATCACCCCTTTCCTCAGAAAAAAACAACCCCTCTCCAAAATCTGGCTGTAACCTCCAAAATCTATGCTCCCAGAACTCTATTTTTTAATTCCTCCAAACAGGTTTCCTCCCTGCCACCACACCTAAACAGCTCTTAATGTTGACCAGCACCACCTCTCTTGACCCCTGCAATGTCTCAAACTTGTCAGACTGCTTCAGTATTGGATGAGCAGAAATTTGCTCTGACTAAATCCTGGAAAAACAAAGTCAGTGGGCTGGATTTTCCAGCCCCGCCTGTTGCCAGGATCATGCAGTCCTGCCGAAAGTCAATGGACTTTTGGCTGGGTCGCCAATTCTCCCGTAGCGGGTCCCACCACGGCAGGGCCAGAAAATCATGACCAATGTCTTTTATCTGCTCCAAAGCCACCAAATCCTTCCTTTCCCTGGCTATTGCCTGAGACTGAACCAGACTATTCACAGTCTTGGTTTTGTACTTATTCCTGAGATGAGCTTCTGACCACGTACTGTCACCATCACTAACACTGCCTATTTCCACCTGCATAACATCCCCCGACTCTGGGTTTGCCTCAGCTTATTTGCTGCTAAAACTCTTATCCACACCTTTGTTACCTGTAGACTTGACTATTGCAATGCATTCCAGGCGGACCACTCATATTACACCCTGTGTAAACATGAGATCATTCAAAGCTCTGCTGGCCATGTCTAAATTTGCACCAAGTCCCATTCACCTATCTCATGTGCTCTTTAACCTACAGTAGTTGGCAGTTAAGAAGGACATCTATTTTAAAATACTCATTCTGGTTTTCAAGTTTTTCCATAGCCTCGCCCCTCCATATCTCTGTAATGTCCTTCAGCCTCAGAACTCTCCAAGATGTCTGTGTTCCTCTACTTATGGATTCTTGAACATCTCTGACAGACGAATATGACTTTCCTTAATAATCAGGACTGGGTTTTGGGGTCACAACATCAAAATTTGTAGCTGTCATAAAAAATGGTTAACAAAAGGATTATTAGTGATTTCTAGGGAGCATCGACAGTTTATTCAGCAAGGCAGGTAGATGTCAGATGAAATTTAATGTTGAAAAATATGAAGTGATGCATTTTGTGTGGAAGATTAAGGATAGAACACTAAATCATAAAACTTGCAAAACTGGCAAATTAGGTTAAGGGATAGATCAATGGAGATGCAGCATTTAAGGGGATATTTCAGAATACATAGAATAGATACATTGTAACGAGAAAGAAACATTCCAATGGGAGGACTCACCATTCGTGGTTAACTAAAAATGTTAAAGATTTCATCAAACTTAAAGAAAAAGCATATAATTGCATATAGATGGGTGGCAGGTCAGAAGATTGGACAGAATATAAAAAACAGCAAAGAATAACTAAAAGATTAATCAGGAGGAAAAAATTAGAGTACAAGAGAAAGCTAGCTAGAAATATAAAGACAGATAGTAAGAGTTTCTATAGATACTTAGAAAAGTTAACAAAGTGAGTATTGGTCCTATAGAAAGTGGGTGTTGGGAATTAATAATGGAAAATAAGGAGATAAAATGAACAGGTATTTTGCATCGGTTTTCACTATAGAGGATACAAATAACATTCCAGGAATAGCTGTAAACCAGGAAATGGAAGATTGGGGGCGGGGGTGGGGGTTAGGAACTCAAGAAAATTACAATCACCAAGGAAGTAGTACTGAGCAAATTGTGTGGCTGTGGGCTGACAGATCCTCGGGTCCTGATGAACTTCATCATAGGGTCTTAAACGAAGTGGTTGGTAAGATAGCTGATGCTATTTAATTTTCCAAAATTCACTACATTCAGGGAAGGTTCCATTATTATTCAAAAAGGGAGAGAGATAGAAAGCCGGAAATACCAGGCCAGTTAGCTAAACATCTTACATGAGAAAATGTTAGAAACTATTGCTAAAGACGTTATAGCAAGGCACTTAGAAAAAATCAAGGTAATCAGGCAGAGTCAACATGGTTTTGTGAACAGGAAATCATGTTTCACCAATTTATTGGCATTCTATGAAGAAGTAACTTATGCTGTGGATAAAGGGGAACTGGTGGATATATTGTACTTAGATTCCCAGAAGGCATTTGATAAGATGCCACATCAAAGGTTATTGCTGAAAATAAAATATCATGCTTTAGGTGGTAACATATTGGCATGATAGAAGTTTGACTAGCTGACAGGAAGCAGAGAGCAGGCATAAATGGGTCATTTTCTGGTTGGCAAAATGTAATGAGTGGTATGCTACATGGATCAGTGCTGAGGCCTCAACTTTTTACAATTTATATCAGTGATTTGGATGGTGGGACCAAAGGTATGGTTGCTAACTTTGCTGATGACACAAATATAGGTCAGAAAGTAAGTTGTGAAGAGAACATAAGGAGGCTAAAAAGGGACATAGATAGGTTAAGTGAGTGGGCAAAAATCTGGCGAATGGAGTATAATGTGGAAAATGTGGAATTGTCCATTTTAACAAGAAAATTAAAAAAGTAGCGTATTATCTATTGAAAGATTGCAGAACTCAGAGATGCAGAGGGATCTGGGTGTCCTAGGGCATGAATCACAAAAGGTTAGTATGCAGATACAGCAAGTAATTAGGAAAGCGAATGGATTATTATTGTTTATTGTGAGGGAAATTGAATACAAAAGTAGAGAGGTTATGCTTTAGTTATATGGGGCATTGGTGAGACCACATCTGAAGGACTGTGCACAGTATTGGTCTCCTTATTTAAGGAAGGAAGCAGTTCAGAGACGGTTTACTAGACTAATACCTGTAATGGGAGGGTTGTCTTATGAGAAAAGATTGGACAGGTGAGGCTTGCATCCACTGGAGTGTAGAAGAGTAAGAGGTAACTTGATTGAAACACATAAGATCCTGAGGTGTCCTGATAGGATGGATGTGGAAAAGATGTTTCCTTTTGTGGGAGAATCTAGAACTAAGAATTACTGTTTAAAAATAAGGGGTCGCACATTTAGGACAGAGATGAGGAGAGTGTGGTGAGTCTTTGGAACTCTCTTTTTCAAAAGGCGATGGAAGCAGAGTCTTTGAATATTTTTAAGGCAGAGGTAGATAGATTCTTGATAAGCAAGGGGGTATGAAAGGTTGTTGGGGTAGGTTGGAATGTGGAGTTGAGGTTACAATCAGATCAGCCATGATCTTATTGAATGGCAGAGTAGGCTCGAGGGGTCAAGTGGCCTATTTCTGCTCCTAATTTGTATGTTTAAAGGAGAAGCAAAGATGCATGGTAGTCAACCTATCTGAACCATTAGAAGTGAAAGAATATGTTGACAAAGCTGCAAAAGAAGTGCATGGGATTTTAAGATTAATGAATCAGGACCTAAGAGTATTAAAGCAAAGCAATAGCATTATACTTGTATAGATGTTAGGCTTAGTTAGAAAATTGTTCCAATTTTTGGGATTCTAGGAATTATAAATTGGAACTTAAGCATAAAGATTAAAATGAATAGTACTAAACCTGTACCAAAGTTAAACTCAATCAGAATATTGTTACCATTTTTTGTCACCTTATTTTAAGAAGGATTTCAAAGCCATGAAGATTGTGGAGAAGTGATTTACTAAGATTATATCAGGGATGAGAAACATTAATGATAAGGAGATACTGGAGAAGAGGGCAGGGAATGTGATTAAGTGAATAATTCTTTTAGAATTTTAGTAGAGCCATGCTTCCTTCAGGGCTGTAAAATGCTAGGGTGGAGTTCTGGAGACTAGTGAGAGCTCGATGATATTGACCCTAGAGATGATGAAGATGTGAATGAGGGTTTTTGTTGCAGTGGGAGTGAGTGTGATACTGAAGATGTGTAAATAAATGGTCTTGTTCATGAGCTAAGGCTTAGCTTAGAGTGAAACATGCTATTGAGTTTATGCACTATTGAGTTTAACCTGGGAAAACAGCAGTGGTGAAGGATAGAATCAATAGGCATAATTTTAAGGTAGCTTCTGTTGAGAGCACAATAGGATGTCTTCTGTCCTGTCAATGTTTATTTGGAAGAAGTTCTGGCTCATGCTATTAAAAAAATCCTGGATATTAAATTGAGAAGCATGGTATCTTAGGAGTTTGTTCTAAGGCTACATTTATCAAGGATACAACAAAGTTATGAAGTTGGAAAGGTTTATAACAACACAGAAATTTGATATTGAATTATATTTTTTAATTCATTTACTGTCAGGTATTTTTCTTAACAGCAAAGATTGTTTCAGGTGAATGAGCACTGGGGTAGATGGTTGTTTTTTTAAAATTCATTTTACTTATTATGTTGTTCCCCTTAACAACTGTCAACCACTGAATAAACATCCATACAAGACCAGAGTTTTCACAGCCTGCACCTGGGAACCAACAATATCTGGGCAGGCATGACACAAAATGAATTCGAAACCAATTACACTGAACCCCCACTCCTTTAGCATCTGTCAAAAGCTCCACTGCTATATTATTCTTTGCTTGAACCCTAGCAATTCAGCTTAAGGCATACAATGTGTTTTTATGTAGAGCACTGTTAATGGATATGAAAGGATATTTTGAAGCTTAGGAAGCCATTTTTCAGAATGATTGCGTTGGGGAAAAGGTATTTTTCTACTTAGGACAATTGGGGAATTGCTTATAAATGTTGGACTGGGACTGAGGATCCATTTACTTTGTGGCAAGGCACCATAGCAATTTCCCTTGACCTCAGCAGTGGCATGCATCCAAGTGCTTCTCACATGCAGTGAAAATGGATTGGGGTGTAAAGCACAAGTAATAAAAAAGCAGAAATACCACACCATAGTACTTAAATCAGCAGAATCGGACCAGAGGAAATTCAGCACCAAAATGATTGCACTCCAATCATCAATGATTCATCAAGGAGATCATTGTTAGCCAGTCATACACAGTGTGCAGTGTTGCCTCTGCTTGGAACTGTATACAAAAGGACACAAAATGAGATAATATTTGTATCAGAAAGCCAACAAAAGCTAACAATGGTGAAAGATAATTAAATCCCAACTGAAGTAGAAAATAGAAAACATCCATAAAAGAAAACAAATAATAAGGAAAGTCAACTTGGTTTTCAAAGCGTGAAGTCTGGTTTGATTAACCACAATGAATTCATTGAAGAGCTAACAGACAGAGGAAGCAAGGGTGGAAGATGTAATATATCTAAATTTCCAAAAAAAACCTTCTGTAAGGCATCACATAATAGATGAATGAATAAGGTCTGAGAACATGTGGAGTCAGAGCACAAATAGCAGAATGGATAGTGAGCTAGCTGCAAGGCAGAAAGCAGGGAGCAGGGGCAGAGGGTAACAATTTAGAGTGGCAGAAGGGGAGAAGGGCATCCAATAAGGATCAGTGCTGAGACTACAGTTGTTCTTAATTTATATTGACAATTTAGACATTGAATCAAAGCCACACTTTTACAATTTGTGAACGACACCAAATTGGGATTTGGGGGGAATAGTCAGTCGGACTGCAAATTTCAAGAAGCCATTAATAAACTTGCAGAATGGACATTGAATTTGCAAATGAATTTTAACACAGATAAGCATGAGGCATTACAGTTTAGTAAGAAAATTAAGGATATCAACATTACTTGGAAAATAAGGATCCAAATAAAATATGGGAGCAAAGGGTTCTGGGGGTTCAAATCTACAAATCACTGTAAGTAGCAACGCAGGTTAAATAGGCCATGAAAAGAGCAAATTGAGCACTCGGATTTATATCTAGATGATATAACTGAAATACAGGGCAGGATCTTTTGAATCTCATCAAAAATGTTGGTGGGGAACGCATCCTGCCAATGTCTGTATGGCATTAATTGTCTGGAGGCTGGACTTACATCCCACATTCGGGAGGAAGTCCCGTCTCAAAGAGCTGCTGGCCAGGTTGATTGAACAGCAGCTCTGTAGTCCCAGCAGTGCCACCAGGGACAGAGGCCACTGCTGGGACTACACCCAGTCCCACGAGTCCAAGTCCTGGGAGCCCCAGGACACAGGGACCCCAGGGGACAGGAGATGAAATCCCTGGAGAGGTGGGATTGAATGGGTGTGAATCAGGTTGGAACAGCAAGAAGAGGGAGGAGCACCTGGGAGGGTGGGGGGGAGCCCGATTGGGAAAGGGGGCCCATCAGGGAGCCTCACTCCAGGCTAGAGCAGGATAACCTGCCTAGCTTCCACCACACCATACCCACCCACCACCGCCCCCCCCCCCCCCCCCCCCCCCCCCCCCCCCCCCCCCCACTGACCCCCTGCTGTGAGGGCTTGTAAAATTCTGCCCATAGAGAAGTTATGCTAAATTTGTATCAAATCTTGATTCGGCCATATTTTAAATACAATGTATAGTTCTGGTCAGCATATTATAAAAAGGATATGGAAGCACTGTAGAAACTACAGAAAATAAGAACAAGTGTTATGGACAGGGATGAGAGAGAACTGAGACCTCTGTTCTCCTCTCTTACCACCCATCATTGCTTTTGAAAAGGAAGATGTGGGTGTTTCTTAACCACTGAATGTGCTGTCAATTTGAATAACCAATATCAAGCTTTACGTGTGTTTAAATAAAGAGGATTATTTATTCACATGTTCACCCTGAAAATCCAGTTCTACATCACTCACCCACCATACACGCGAACACACACACTCGAGGAAAACACACTTAAAGAATATAGTGCACTTTTACAATTTACAAGCAAAGGACCAGTTTGTAAGTCTCATGATCAGCTCATCTTGTTGCAGGCCTGGTGAAGAGGTTCTTTTCCACCCTTGAAATGTAGTTAGGTGAATTGAGTAAAACCAAAGTTATAAATTAAAGTCATTGCAGAAATCCCTCAAAGAGGTGGATTTTCATCAGGTCATGAAGTTAGTTGCTTGCAGTTTTATCACTAGGAGGTCAGTTTTCCATGCTGGTGGACATGAAAAGGAACAAGCTTGGAGACATTATAATGTTGCAATCCCCAGTCTTAAGGCATGGATGCTACTACCTTTGCTGCTGATGCCGTCTCTTGCTATGTTGTTTGCAAACTGACTGGTTTCTCCCTGGTTATTGGGGAAATAAGATTTGTTATCTGTGTTTAATTTCAGTCATGTGACTATCAATACTTATAATGTCCATCCAGAATGATTTGAAGTTTGCAGCCAAAGATAAAGAATTTGGTTGGAGGGTGGCCATTCACACCTACTTATCATTAACTGGTTTCTTGACAGCTCCCTATGTTAAGTTTCAAGCTCAGAAACAGTGAGTCTAGGAATCCATTGATTTTGAGTTTTGGCTAAGTCCACAAACAATAGGATGTGTGAATTCCACAAATGGTTTTGTTTTGGCATGTCAGTTCAAAGAGGGCACCCCATCCATGGCCATTCAATCAGGAACTTTCCGGTCATTCTTACCTTGAGGTCATTCTGAGTCTGCTAAAACTGCAAAAGTCCCTATTAGCAGCCATCTTAGCAGTCATTTTATTTCCATTTTAAAGCCAGCTCCAGAAAGTTCTGTACTGAATACAATCTATGTTTAAAGTTATGAATGTGACATGCCTTTACTGGGCATGATACAAGGATGCTGTCAGAACTATGGGCCTGAATTTTTCCTGGGTCAGGCAGGACCGGGCAGGGATGGTCGCTGCCCACCATTGGCTCAGCAATACCATTCTATGCAGGCAGGCCAATTAAGGCCTACCCAGCGTAATATGCAAGCAGCAGCACTGAGCTCTACCTGTGCAGGCGGGGGGAGGAGGGAGAGTCAGGTCCAGTGCTCCTTCATACATGAGCGTGAACGAGCACTTCAATCTCCCTGAGGCACGGAGCTGTCTCAGGAAGATTGAAGCGCTTTTTAAAAAAATAAATAAAAGCAATAAAAATTTAATGAAACATTACCCTCATGTGACTATGTCACATGAGATGGGACATGTTTTTATTTTTCAGCAAAAGTTTTTACTTAATTTGTAAAAGCTTTAGGAAAGCTCATCCCACTTGTGGATGAGGTTTCCTAAAAAACGTAAAGGCCGCTTGGCATTTTCGCCTGCCCGCCAACCGTAAGGTTAGACGGGCAGTGTGAAATTCAGGTTAATTACCTGGTTACTGGCCTTAATAGGCCTATCAATTATCAGCGGGTGCCCAGCCTACTCCGGTGTGTGCCCGCCAAACAAAATATTGCAAAACAGGGCGATTATGTCGGGATGAATGCCCAATGTCATCGCGCATCATTTTATGTGCTGGTGTGTTGTGCTTGCCCCTGCACGCCGACTGTAAAATCCTGGCCATGAAGTCATAACTTTCAGAAAAGGATGAACTAGTTGCGTCTCCTTTCTTGTGAAAAGTGAAGGCTGAGGGGTGACCTAATAGAGGTCTTTAAAATTGTGAATTGTTTTGATACAGTAGCCACATGGAATGTTCCCACTTGTGGGAATGAACAAAACTAGAGGCCATCAATATAAGATAGGCACCGAGAAATGAAATAAGAAATTCAATTTTCACCCAGAGAATGTCAAAATCATGGAACTTGCTACCACAGGGAGTAGTTGAGGCAAATGAGAATATGCATTTAAAGATAAACATATTAGGGTAGGATAATTGAGGATTATGCTGATAATTAGATGTGGAAGGATGGGAAGAGGCTCGAATAGAGCATAAATGCCAGCATTGACTGGGTTGTGCCAAATGGCCTGTACTGAACTGTACTGTATATTCTATGTGATTCTATGCAATCATTATAGAAAATGGTTTCTTAAGCTTCAAATCACCTCTTCATATCCATAATAGTGCCCCACACTTTAAACAATTATACATAACATAAGACAATCTTGGAATTCATAGGACAGTAGTATAAGACCATAAGACATGGGAGCCGAAACTAGGCCATTCGGTCCATTGAGTCTGTTCTGCCATTCAGTCATGGCTGATAAGCTTCTCAACCCCATTCTCCCGCCTTCTCACCAGTTGATCCTTATGCATTTATACACATACCTTTAACAAAACACCTATGAAGGTGCTTCAGTGACGAATCAGACAAAATGGATGCAATCCAAAGAAAGGGATTTAGGAGAGATACCCAAAATCTTGGTCAAAGAAGTAGGTTTGGAGCTGGAGGAGTTTGGGGTGGGAATTCCAGTGAATGTAGCCAAGACAGCTGGCAGCTCAGCTTTCAATGGTGGTGTGAATGGATAGATGGATGTATGAGGCCAGAGTCACTGACCTTGGCCCAACCTTCTTCATCTGCTTCTTCAATGACTTTCTGTCCATTGTAAGGTCAGAAGTGGGGATGTTTGCTGATGATTACACAATGTTCAGACCAATTCACAACTCAGATACTGGCCGGGATTTTCTGCTCCCGAGGTGTCAAGGCGGGCGCGAGAGCTAAACCTCACGAGAGGGCCCAAAACTGGTTTAACGATGATATAAAATGAGAAAGCAATTGTGTACTTCAGCCGTCAGAGGCGGGCCTCAATTCCTGCCGCCAAATGTCATGAACGTCATTAACATAAATCAGCTTCTCATTTTAACGCCTACTCGCTGGAATCATCCCTCCATGCTGGATTAAGAACCCAGATCAGCGTGCAATTAGAACGACGTGTTTCACAACAGGATTTAAGCAATGGGCAGTGGGTGACCTGTACTTTGTTCCTGACCCCGAGGTAAGTTTGCATACCTTGCAATGCACGGTGCTCACAGGGGTCAGCACCAGGCTTTGCAGGCTGCAGCAAAGCAGTTTCAGGGGGGTCTCAAAGCAAGTCTGTACAGGTACCACACCAGGATTAAGGCAGAGATGGCTTTTACTGTGCTGCAAGGCAAGGGCTCCACTGGGGAAGTAGCCAGACAGGGCTGAGGGAAAGGAAGGTTCTGCAGGGCAAGGGCTCCATTTGGGACAGCGAGCAGGGAAGGTTGCACTGAGACACATGACTTGGGAGGTGGGGCACTAAAGGACCACTCAACTGAAGGGATAGTTCCAAAATGAGGACAGAGGCACAGCTGTGACAGGTTAGCAGCTGTTCAATTGACATGCAGGGAGTCAGTAAAGTGAAGCAATAATGCCCATTCATTCAACACTGATCCTTCAAAGCAGCAATGATTGTTCCCTGAGTTTTAACTCCTCATTTGTAGCCTTCAAATTCACCAGAGTATTATGGAAATGCAGAACTATTGGGCAACTGGATAAGCTGGAGAACACCCTTGGAAAAGTGGACATTCACCACTCAGAGAAGAGAAGCCTCTGGACCCCTTAAATTAATCTCCTGTAGTCACTGAGCATGAACCCTCATGTTTAGTCCAAACAGCGCGGTCTTGGAGTGCAGGTAATAATGATCCCAGGACCTGAGCTGAAAGTAGAACATCCAGTCGCCTGGCCGAAGCTGCCGCCAGTCGGTCATATGGGCTTGGGAGGGTTTGTCGTGAACATTCATGGGCACCCTGCACTGGGCATCATTTCAGGGGTCAGCACTCTCTGACATGCATGAAAAGGCCTTGAGCCCCAATCAGAGACAGAAAGTGGACGTTTGGCAACAAATGCTGACTCCTGCATGTTTCTCATTGATACTGCAGTGAGGATACCATCAGGAAGATGGAGCCTGATGTTATCGCTGCCTGCATTGTTGCTTATAGGCCAGGGAGAAGAATGAAAAGGAAGTGACGAAGGCACCTGGCTCGCCAAAGGGAGGAGCAGAATCCTCAAGACCAAGGGGCAGCAAGTCCTCTTCCAGACCCAGAGGATGATCTTCAGAGAGGCCTAATTCATAGGCGCCTCACTAGATCCAGGGTATGTAGATGTCACGTGTGTAATCTGCAGCTGAGTGAGAACCAGTGTCACAGACGCCCCTGCATGTTAAGGGATCGAGTGACCCACATTTTCCACATTCTGCAGGATTTGGCGCCACGGGGACTTGGAGGGCATCCATTGTCAGTGTCTGTGAAAGTAACCACTGCACTCAACCCCTACGCCAGTGGCTCCTTCCAGGGATCCACTGGGGACCTCCCAAGCGTCCACCCACAGATGCATCCAGGAGGTCACAGATGCCCTTTGTGCAAAGGCCCACAATTTTGTCTATTTCGACAGAGATCAAGCAAGCCAGGACGGAAGAGTACTGGGCTTTCCAGAGGTTTCCAGTTTCCTGCAGATGTACGGTGCCACCCACTGCACTCATGTGGCTATAAAAGTTCTGTGGCAACAGGCAGTCCAGTACGTCAACCAGAAAGGTTACCACTCGCTCAACTGGTGTGCAACCATAACAAACATTATGCAGGTGTGTGCCAAATTCCCAGGTAGTATCCACGACTCGTACATCCTGACTAGGTCTCAGATTGTCAAGGGGCCACACAGGATGTGGGGTTGGCTCCTTGGGGACAAGGCTTACTCGCAAAGGACGTGGCTGATGACGCCCATATGGCGGCCTCAGATTCCTGCAGAGAGAAGTTACAATGAGGCTCATGCCACTACCTGGACCCAGACATTGGTGGAACACACCATAGAGATCCTGAAAATGCGATTCTCCTGCCTGGACAGATCTGGCAAAGCACTTCAGTACACTCCCCACAGAATCTCATGCATCGTCGTGGCTTGCTGTGCACTACACAACTTGGTACTACAAAGAGGGGAGGACTTGACAGATGATGAGATGGAAGAGCTGCCTGTCCTCGAGGACCTCGAAGGGAATGATCGTGATGAGGTCTTAGGAGCCAAAGGTGCAGGTGAAGAAGCCATTGCATGGGCCAGATGAGGCAGGTGTGCTCGTGAGACCCTCATTACCAGCAAATTTCAGGAAGAGGATGATGAGATGCACTGAGGATCCTGCTGGACAACCTCCATCACGGGCCAGCATGGCCACCACATAGCTATTCCTCTAATTCCACCCACAAACTACCAAGTGTGAGTGCATCTTTGCACAGACCATTCACATAGGTCTGATGTGCTAAAGGATGAGCAAGCCTCGAGGGCATGTGTCTGTGCTGAAATGAGGTGCTACCTGGAGAACGTTCCAGCATAAGACATCAGGAAGTGCTGCTTCTTCATACGTCCATCTAGCATCCCAGTTGCAACAGCACCTACAAATTACAGGGGTACTTGCACGATCCTCAGTGGCCTACTGCCTGCATACCTTCAATCTGGCAAGGCTCCTCATGGAGATCCATCGGAACCAACACAGCCATGGACCATGTGTTACATCGATGGTGACGCAGAAACATAACACTTGGGACAAGGCAGAAGGTGAAATACCACTGCTGTGACTGCACTTGGAGATGACTCAGATGGCTGTGATACACTCCTTGAAATGACAGTGACATCCAGCGGTTAAAGTTAGGGACACTGAGCTGCATTTCTCATAACCCTACTATGGAGGCATAGCACCTGAGCGTGATGAAGTCAGACAGTTGGCTGCCCGATATTGAGATGCCTCCTCTTACGCATAACCAGTGTGCCCTCATGGCCAGCCCTGGCCCTAGCGAAGTCCAACATGATCGGAGAACATGAAGCCCTCAAGGGCATGAGCCGTTGCTAGTGAGGAGCACTGTTCTGCTTTATCACATACTCGCTCCTATCCTTTTGCACCCCTCCACCTTTCCTGAAGTAACAATGTGCAATTCCAGAGCATGCCTAAAGGCTGTTTTGGCCTCCAGAAAACGCTATTTTGAAGTAGCATCAGTAACCTCTTGGAGTTTGACAGCAATGGGACACACACCATTGTCTACCAGCTTTGTGACCAGACCCTTTTCCCCGAAATAGTCACAACTACAGGGTGAGAAATGCTTAAGGTTGGAAGCCTCAGTGCTTGCACATAAATGCACCTTTGCTGCATCACCTTGGGGTGGCAAGGTTGTCCCATTGTTTGCTGAGCTCAGCAAATTGACACAGGGAATGTCAGAAACCCATTTGGCTGAGGGCAGTACACATATAGGTTCATATCATTATAACCCTGCGAAGAGACAGCGGGCACATGGAGTTGCATGAAACGAGCTTTCTCCATGCGTTAGCACACCTCTCCTTAAATATTACACCTTCACATGTCAAGATTGCAGATGAGATAGGGGCACACCCCTGCCTCAATTGTTCAGAGCCAAGAATGCACATGATGGGACCCTACAAGGCTTGGGAAAGAGGTTCGTTCCACAAGCACGCTTAACATGAAGGAGCAGACATTACTGATATGCAGCATTATGTTGAAACAGGCCACTCACTGTGGTGAGATAGTAGCACACTGCACAGGAAAGCGTTCCAGGATTGAGACAATTGCCATAAGTGGGTGCAGAAACCAAGGTATCACATGTAATTGACAGTAACACAGCTCATCAGAAGATGGAGGCATAGACAAGAGGAGATAAGAAATGATTGTGAGTCTATTTACATTTATGACTATTATATTCATGTGGTTAATACCTGTGTCAACGCTGTGCAACTACATCTTTTTCACTTATCCTGCCGCTATATCTTGGTGCTTGCCTGACATCCACAGCGAAGGTGGCAGAAGCCTCTTACTGCTATGCCCTGTTGTCTGTGATGACCTTGGCAGACGTCCTCTGGAGGTCCGAGATCTGGTGGGCCTGGCCTGTTTTGGGTGTCCTGCTGTGGAGCAGGTGCACCCTCCTTGGCCTGTGGAGCTGGAGTGATTGGGTCACATGAAGAGGGGATTTTGATCAGCCAGACACTCCCGGAGTCACCTGGGTGCATGAACCCAAGGTGCCGAGCTGCTGGTCTTCCTCCCTTTGGGTGGCTGAAAGCCCTTGGCTGACTCCTTGAGGAGAAAGTGCAGCTGAAGTGAGATTGAGCTGCCCTGCAGCCCTCTCGCATTGACACTGATGGATGCCATCAATGGCCATAGCATTGGAGTGCAGCTCCTGCAGCAGTGCAGGAGTGATATCCTGGACCAAGGTCTCCACGGCAGTCACCAACCTGCCAGTGTTGACCTCAGTGCATTGGCTTGCCGGTACTATCACCTCATTCTGAAGACGGACAGAATCCTGCATTGCAATCTGAGGAGTGCAGATTCCTTTGTCTTTGCAGCTCCAGCAGTTGATTTAGGACTGAGCCTAGAGACTCATCAACAGACTCAGACTCAGCAGAATCATGGCCTCCAGCAGTCCTCTGAGTGCCAGTGACCTCAGATGTCCCTCCTGTGGAGCAGGTTCTGTGTTGTGCTCATCAGGTTTCCACCAAGTTGTGTGTCTCTGAGCTGGTGGAGAATGTGGGTGAGCACTGTGACAGGTCTTCAAAGGTGCTGTCCCCAGGTTCCTCAACGGAGGTGACATTGGGGCTGAAGTTGAGGGCTCATGGGTGCCCTCAGCAGCTTCTCAGAGGTGCCTGCGAAAGAATGGAGAAACAATTAGTGCATGGCAGGTGACTCTGAAACAGGAGAATTCACTCACATTATGGCTGTCTAATAGATGTTCCAGTGTAGGATCCTCACTTTTGTATGCACAAGGGGTAGAGGACATCACAGGGGGCCATGACAGGGTTCAGTAGGTGCTCCAGTGACGTGTCACTGAATTTGGGCACAGCATGCTTTCTGCCTTTGGGAGCCATATCTTCACCAGTGCTACTGCAGAGAGTGTGAATGCTGTGCAGGGGCACTGTTTAAATATAGCACCTGCAGTTAGGGAACACTAAGGTCACGGTGGGGTGGGTGAATCAGATGCCGCCTGCCAGCAGAATGGCATATTCCCTGTGAATGAATAATTAATCAGCTGCAATGCAGACAATTCACCGCAAAAATTTGCCATTGCAGCCAGCGGGTGGAACGCTGCTTTTCCTGCCTGCTCATGGACCTTGCACATTTCAGGGAAAATCACAGCCACTAAAGCAGTCCGTGTCCATATGTAGCAAGACCTGGAGAACATTCAGGCTTATAAGTGACAAGTAATATTCATGCCACCCGTTTAGGCAATGACCATCTCCAACAAGAGAGAATTTAACCATCGCCCCTTGGCATTCAATGGCATTACCATTGCTGAAACCCCCACTATCAACATCCTGGGGGCTATCATTGAACAGAAGCTGAGCTGGCCAGCCATATAAGTGCTGACTACAAGAGCAGGTCAGAGGTGAAGAATTCTGCAGCAAATAACTTCCCTCGTAACTCCCCAAATCCTGTCCACCATCTACAAGGAACAAGTCAGGAGTGTGATAGAAAACTCTCCACTTGCTTGGATGGCTGAAGCTCCAACAAGACTCAAGGAGCTCCACACCATCAGACAAAGCAGCCCATTTGAATGACACCCCATCCACCACCTTAAACATTTGTTCACTCAACCACTGAAGTTTAGTGGCAGCAGTGTGTACCGTATAGAAGATGCACCGCAGCAACTCACCGAGGCTCCTTTGACAGTACCTTCCAAACCCGCAACCTCTACCACCTAGAAGGACAAGAGGCAGATGCATGGGAACACCACCACCTGGAAGTTCCCCTCCAAGCCACCAACCATATTGACTTGGAACTATATCACCGTTCCTTCACTGTCACAGGGTCAAAATCCTGGAACTTCCTCCCTAACAGTACTGTGGGTGAACCTAAACCACATGGACTGCAGCAGTTCAAGAAAACAGCTCACCACCACTACAGAGATGGGCAATAAATGCTGGCCTAGTTAGCGAAGCTCACATCCTGTGAAAGAATGAAATAACAGTTCTGGAAGGTGGAAAGTGGAGGGTGCGATGGGGAAGTGAAGGACGGATGTGTTGTAGAGCTGGAGGAAGTTATAGAGATAGGAAGGGGTGAGGGAATATTAATGCAAGCATGAGAATTTTCTATTTTTCATATTGGGGCACAGACATCCAATGTAGGTCAGCAAGTGCAGGAGTGATGATTGAGTGGGATAGGATATTGGTTGCAGAGGTTTGGAGGAGCTAAAGTTTGTAGAGCATAGCAGTAGAAAGCTACTAGAAGAAAGTAGGAATTATTGAGCCTGGGTTAATAGGGACTGGATAAGAATTCAACAACAGATGAGCTGAGGCGGGGCAGAGGGAACCTGTGTTACCAAGTTGGAAGTATGTGGCCTATGCCATGGAGAAGATATGGAATCAGAAACCCAGGATGGAGGATGTTGGCAGGAGGGAGGATGGAAAAACAACAATAGCAATTTTTAAAAAATTCTCTTTCATGGGATGTGGGTGTTGCTGGCTAGGCCAGCATTTATTGCCCATCCCTAATTGGCATTGAGAAACTCATGGTGAGCTGCCTTCTTGAACCATTGCAGTCCATGTGGCGTAGGTACACCCACAGTGATGTTAGGAAGGGAGTTCCAGGACTTTGACTCAGCAACAGTTAAGGAAATTGCCTTTATATAGCCCATTCAACGTATTGAATTGTCCCAAGACACTCCACAGCAAACAAAATTTAACATTGAATCTAGCAGATAGTAGGACAGGTGACGAAAACCTTGGTCAAATAGATACATCTTAAGGAACATCTTAAAGAAGGAGAGAATTTGAAAGACAGAGAGGTCTAGACAGCAAATTCCAGTGATTAGGATCTAGGTAGCTGAAGGCACAGCTATCAATGGTGGAGTGGCGCAAATCAGGGATGCGCAAGCAGCCAAGAATTGGAGGAAGGCTGTGGGGCAGGAGCAGGTTATAGAGATGGGGAAGTATAAGGAAGTAAAATGAGAATTTAAAATGGAGGAGTTAGCAAATTAGGAATCACTGTAGGTCAGCAAGTACAGGAGTGATGATTGAACTGAACTGGTTGCAAGTTAAGTTACAGGCAGAGTTTTCAGTGAATTTTGGTTTATGGAGGTTGGACAACGGGAGGCCAGCCAGAAGACTTTTCAAATGATCAAGACAAGAAGAAGGCATAAACAAGGGTTTCATCAGCAGCACTGAGACAGGTCCAGAACAGGAACAGGCATTATTTCAGTGGTGGAAGTAGGATGCAGGGACTGCAAACAATTTAGTTCAACTTGAGGTAGTGACTTGTTTGGAGGATGGAAATCAATGGCAAAAGTACAAAGTTTGTGGAGGAGCAGAAGATGGCAGCTTCGATCTTTCTAAAAATTTAACAGATAATTTAAAAAATATAGATAAATTTCAGTACATTTTCCTTGCAGTAGAATTGGAATTGGGAGGTCTCGTGGCGCAGAGGTAGCATCTCTGCCTCTGAGCCAGAAGCTCTGGGCTCAAGTCTCACTTCAGGACTATCAAGGAAGGTGCATTCATAGCATGATCAAACAGGTTGGATAAACTTGTTAATCCTTCCAACATACACCAATGGCAGGTGGTAAGAGCAGGAGCGATTCCTGGTCAACATGTCATATGTGATGGAAAGAGATTTGAGCCTCAGCTATCACTGTCCATAGCTCCAGGCTGCAACATGCATGGAAAAGTGTATGTAGCTGGAGCAACTCAGACTCCTTGGGGGCTGGACAGCTGGTATGAATCAGATTGGTGCCAACAGCACAAAGTTTGATCCTGTTCCAGCTGGGGTGCCTCCTTACCCTACCCCATGGTGGAGATTGTGTTGCTGCGGGTTGGACCTGCCTTTGGGGAGAGTACTGAAGAAGAAAAATTGAAATTAACTTTACATGGTTTAGGCTGGCATGCTTCACAGTGGCAGAGATTTAAGTCCTAACACAAAAGATTATGTAATCATCATTTCTGTAATTATGAGACTTCATGCTGAGCAGACAGCTGTTTGTACCCAAGATGTAGACTGTCTTTAAAGCTATGCCAGTACATTTAATTATATTACAAAGAAATTCAAGAGAGATTACATCATGTTTTAATGAAGGCAATGGATTAGAAAATGATTGAAGTGAAAATTTATAGGAATGTGTTCATGGAAACACGTGCAACAGCACTCAAAACAGAGTGCTATAGTGGGAATAACCCCAATGGACCTTGAAGTGCTGAATAAATTTCCACCTTACAGTACATAAAAATGTGGTTTTCATCACCTAAGAATGATAATCTGCAAATTATGGTTTATTTTTCATACAAATAAGCATGTTTATAATGAGAAAAACCTGATGTATTCTACACAGGGCAAGAATGCAATTAAAAGAAAGCCATTGTAGCAATAAAGTAAATTTGGTTCATACTTTCCTAAGTCAGCTTCTTCCTTGGAAATGGAAGAACACCTTGGTCACGGGACCTTGTGTCCTGGTCACAGTATGACATTTTAGGGATAGTTTTGGAAGGTTGGCCTCCTGGTGTGGAACATTCCCAATAGCAACTGTGGATCAGAGTCGGCAACCATTTTTTTTTGCCTATTATTAATGAATATCTCCACCTTTGAATCCAGTCGTAATACATAAGTAATTTACGAACAACTGCAGTTCTAGACTTTGTTTGAATAGTGTAACAAATATTGTCTGTTACAGACTGTTATCAGCTATTGTGCTTAGATTAGTTCAATTTGTGCAGGAATTGAATTTGTGCAGTACAGAATGCCTGTTTGAAATCTGTCAGTGGAATACTCAAAATCCTAGAAATACATTTCTGGGCTACAAAATGTCTGTTGGAATACAATCGATCTGGTTAAAATTTTCCAAAAGAATTTCTAAAAAGCAATACCAATTAAGTAGGCTCTCACATTGTTAAGAAATGCAAAGAAAAGCACCAGTATCCCTTTAAAGTTATTCAAAAGCAACATAGTCCTTCAGAGTTGTGGGGTTGAATGTACCGTTTGTCTGCTGTTTTTTCCAGGTTTCTTCAGTTCTTATGCCAAAGTTATGGTGGACAAGCAGAAAGATCCCATGGAAATTTATTCCCTGACCTTTTTACTATTTCTTCCATTTTGTGAATGGTGATCTTCAGTAAATATATAACTAAAATTATACTGCTGTACTTATGCGCATGTGAATCTTTTGTAAAATAAATTCACTTGATATTTTAAAACTAAAATGTTATACTCAACACTTTTGAAAACCAAAGTAGGATATAATGGAAGCATATGTCAGATTCAGACAAGACTTCCAGCTTCATTGTCCATTTTTTAATTATATATTCTGATGAAAGGTCATCGATCTGAAATATTGGGCTAGATTTTCTCAGCCCTCTGGACACGGCTGGGAAGCAGGAGGCCTCGTAAAATGGTGGCAGGAGATGTCAGGAGGGGAGCCCGAGGCGTCGCTGCCAAAGGATATTCTCCTGGGCAGGGGCCTCAATGGTGCGGCTGCCTGCTGACTAGAGGCTGGCAGCCAAGTAGAACAATGAAGTGGCCAATTAAGATCCATTTCCTGCCTCATTTCCTGGTGTCAGGAGGGGCTGCTGCCACATCGGGTGACCGTCAGGTAAATACTTTGTGGCCCAAGGAGCAGCCCTCTGGTGACATTGGATGTTCCCGCAGTTACACTGCCACTGCTGGAAGGTGCACCCCTTTGATTACATGGTTAAAAAAAAATTACTTTGTCTTTGATGGCGCCTCTTCTTCCTGGACCCTGAGCAATGGCCACCTCTATTGGTGGCATTGCCAATTCTGCCAGATTGGCCCGGGAGCTCTGGGAGGCAATAGTAAGTCCCAGGATTTTGATGGTGGGGAATTCAACTGTTGAATGTCAAGGAGAAGGGTTTATTCTTGCTCTTGTTGGAGATGGTGATTTCTGGCACTTGTATGGCATGAATGTTATAGGTCACTTATGAACTCAAGCCCAAATGCTGTCCGGATCTTGCTGTATGCGTGGACTGCCTCATTATCTGAGGAGTTGCAGATGGGACTGACTCTGTGCAATCATCAACATGCATTCCCACTTCTAATCTAATGATGGAGGGAAGGTCAGTGGTGTAGCAGCTGATGGTGCTTGGACCTAGGACACTACCCTGAGGAACACCTGCAGCAACATCTTAGGGCTGAGATGAATGGCCTCCAACAACCTCAGTCATCTTTCTTTGTTCTAGGTATGACACCAGCCAGTAGACAGCCTTCCTTTGATCCCCTTTAACTGCTATTTTACTAGGCTCCTCGATGCCAAACTCCTCCAAATGCTGCCTTGATGACAAGAACAGTCACTCTCACATCAACTCACTTCTGGAACTCAGCCCCTTTGTTCATGATTAGACCAAGGCTATAATGCCTTGCGTCCAGTGGTCCTGGCAGAACCCAAAATGACCATCTGTTAGCAGGCTATTACTGAGTAAATGCAGCTTGACAGTACTATTGACAACTCCTTCCAATGCTTTGATGGACTGAGAGTAGCTGATGGAGTGATAATTGACTGGATTGGATTATTCCTGCTTTCTGTTGGTGGGGCATACCTGAGCAATTTTCTACTTTGATGGCTGAAATCCAGTGTTGTAACTGTACTGAAACAGTTTAGCTAGAGGGACAGCCAGCTCTGGAGCACTGATATTCAGTACTGCAGCCACGGTGTTTGCATGGCCCATCGCCTTTGCTGTATCCAGTGTATTCAGCTGTTTCCAGGGGTGTTGGCTAAAGTCTGATATCTGTAAGCATGAGGAACTCAGGTGGTGGCCGAGATGGATCATGCACTTGCACTTTGGCTAAAGTGGTTGAAAATTTTTTGGCTTTGTCTTGTGCAGTCTTGTGCTGAGCTCTGCCATCATTGAAGATCAGGATGTTAATGGGGCCTCCTACTCCCACTTTTTGTTTAATTATCTACCACTATTCACAACTGGATATGACAGAACCACAGAGCTTTGATCTGGTTCATTGTTTATGGGATCACTTAGCTCTCTCTATAGCCTGCTGTTCCAGCTGTTCAGCGTGCACACAATTGCCTGGTTCTACTTCTGGCATATCCTCCTACATTCCTCAGTGAGCAAGGGTTGGTCCCCTGGCTTGATAGTAATGGTAGTGTGAGGAATAGACAAAAAAATGAAGATCCAGATTGTGGTTGAATACAGTTGTGCTGCTGTAGATTGCCCACGGTGCCTTATGGAAGCCCAATTTGGGCTACTACATCTGTTCTGAATCACATTTAGCATGGTGGTAGTGCCAAACAAGAAAATGCAAGGTGTCCTCAATTCAAAAGCAGAACATTGTTTCCAGAAGGGTTATGCAGTAGTCACTCTTACCATCATGGACAGATGCATCTGCAACAGGTAACTCGGTGAGGGCAATGTTAAGTAGGTTTTTCCTTCTTGTTGCTTCTCTAACCATCTGCTGCAAGCTCAGTCTAGCAGCTATGTCACTCAGGACGTGGCTAGCAGAATCATCATTGTGATACTTCTGAGTTTGTCTTGATGATGGATATTGAAATCTCCCACCCGCAGTACAATCTGTTTCCTTGCTGTACACAATGCTTCAAGTGGTGTTCAACATGGAGGAGCACTGATTCATCATCTGAGGAGGGTGGTAGGTGGTAATCAGCAGGAGTTTTCCTTGCTCATGTTTGAACTAATATCATGGGATTTCACAGTGTCTGGAGTCAATGTTGTGGACTCCCAGGGCCACTCCCTCCCAACTGTAAACCACTGTATACCATTATGCCAGTGGGATAGGACAAACTTAAAGATGGTGATGGAGGAGTCCAGGATATTTACTGAAAGATATGATTCTGTGAGTATGACTATTTCAGGCTGTTGCTTGACTAGTCTTTGAGACAGCTCTCCCAGTTCTGGCAGAATTCCCTAGATGTTAGTGAAGGGGATTTTGCAAGGTCAGCTGAGCAGACTTTGGCATGTTCTAATCTGATGCCCTGGTCAATGTTGTGTGGTCTATCTGGTTTTATTGTTTTTAAATAATTTAAAATGGAAGATAGTGGAGATACTCAGCAGGTGTGGCAACAAAGGTGGAGAGCGAAACAGAGTTAAGGTTTTGATAGAATATGACTTTTTCAGAATAATCTGTGTTCTGAAGAAGAGTCATATTCAGTGCAAAACGATAACTCTGTTTCTCTTTCCATAGATCTGCCAGACCTGCTGAGTATTTCTAGCACTTCCCATTTTAATTCAGATTTCCAGCATCCTCAGTATTTGGCTTTTATTTATTGCTTTTATGCTTTGGCATAGCAGGATGGTGGTGAGAAAAATAAATTCAAATGCTCCTCATTTGAAATTGAATGGTGATCCCTTTAAATAATGTTACGGACTGGAGGGAGGTGCAAAACTGAACTCTTTTGTTCTCTCACCATATGTCTGTGAGCAGAGGTGTTTTTTGTTTTAAAAATAGGGTGTGACATTTATTCCAAAAACCCTTTGTGTGGTAAATTTTTTAAGTGACTTGCAGCAAAGTCTTTTAGGATTAAATTGGAATTTTAGTTTATTCACACATTCGAATCTGGGGAGGAAGATCACATCTTCACACGTGCATAAGTATATAGTAAGGGGATAGGAAATAAGGGTTTTACAATTATGAATAACTTAACAGCAAAAAAAACTCCACAGAAATGGATCTCAGCTCACATGATTTCCAAAGTCCATAAAGTCCAAATCCAGAGGGGGCTTCCTCACGAAGAAGTTCCAGTTCAAGCAGGTTCCTGGCTGAAGGCAGAAGTGGGGAATTCCTTTAAGTTGATGGAAATGCAGTGAGATGTGGTTGATGTTCAGAGACTTGGTCTGCTTGGCAGGCAGTGACCATTGGCTTCCAGGTCAACAGGTTTCGAGGAGGGCTTGTTGCAGGCTGCTTGATCAGCCTGGAATCCTGCTGTCAGATGTTTGCAAGTTGGAGGTAAATCAGCAGACTGCTCTGCTTGAGTTCTCAACTGTATAAAAATGGTCTTGTGAGTCACACGAACTCCTTCCTCTGCAATGAGTTCATAAAGGGATGTTTATCTAGTGTCTGGACCTTTCTTTTGTTTGGTTATCCATATTGATGATCCTGTTCCAGGTAACTATTGTCTTGGTACGCCCTTGGACGATGCTAGAGGGAGAAGCTTATAAAGATGCAAATGACATCCATTTCCTTTCAATAGTTCCTTTTTGAAATGGACTTTGACAACTCCAAGTGTGAAATTCCAAGAGCAATATGTCAGGGCATGTCTCCAGTACAACCAATATATAATCCCTTAAGGGTCACTTTACAATTCCAGACATCAGGTGACCTGTCGTGACCATCTTTTAGTTCAGCAAAGTTCATTTTTAAATGAGCAAAAAAGAATAAATTTTGATTTCTTTCACGTCTTAGGGACATGTCAGTAACATTAATGGAATCCCTCATGTGTTCAGCTTTGTGTGTTTAAGAGAAGATGTTACAGAAAGATCAACAATGTGCCAAATCAGCATTACATGGTGGCTGATGATGTCATGACCTGTCACAATGCCTGACTCTGGAATGCCCGGCTGTGCCAAAAGTCATTGGAAGTGGACGCTTGCCTTTTGCTTCATCTCCCAGATTATTTACCACCAAAGCCAGTGATGCTATGATGCTGAATTTTGCAGCCTTAGAATCTTGAGAAGGAAATAGAGCCAGAAGCCAAACTGTCTGAGACAGAGGAAATTAGAGGCAGAAATATTTTCTCGGTGGGTGGGCGCTAAGGAATCTAAGGAAGTTTGGAAGATCATAACTTTTATTATAAAGATTTTAATTTGCATAATGCAATGCCTAGTGCGCCACGTAAATAAGAAAGAAATTCTGATTTTAGACATTGTGAATTATCTTATCACGAGTTTTTAGATTATTGTTACCAACATATCTGTTCAAAACTAATCCATTGTTTTTTTCTCATTTCTTGCTTCACAGATATAAATGAATGTGCACAGGCTAATTTGTGCCATAGAGGGCATTGTACCAACACCCCAGGTTCTTATCACTGTGACTGTGAAGAAGGTTACATAATGACAAGATCAGGACAGTGCAATGGTAAATAAAATCATTGTTATCTAATAGTGAATTGTATCCTAGTCTTTGTGGAATTAACACAATAACTACTGAAATTAAATTCTGATGAGGCCAGTTAAAATGAAGCATGATATTCTATAGTATTCTTCACTGCTCATCCCATTTTCCTGCTTTAGATTTTCCATTTTCTGCCACAATTTTCCCTGTGGTTAATAGATTTGGGACTATTTGAACATGGCCTTTTTTATTCCATTGTCATGACCATAGCTATATATCTACTCAGATCAATTGAATAGGAATGTACATCTGCAGGGTAGACATGGTTCTGTCAGTTTTACACATCCTTGTGCAAAAATAGAACATTTTATTACCATGCAGTGCTTTATCAATTGAGGAGCTGAAACCTGTCAAATCTGGCAGAGAAAAAAAGTAAGCTTGACTATTGGCAGCAGTTAGAAAATTTAGACTGATTACATCAGGTTTTAGTCTAGCCCACTACCAGATCAGCTGACCCACCAAAATTTGAACATTATTGTATAATACCATTACAATTTAGTGTGCAAATTTGGATGCATTAGATTGTGGGGGAAGAGTGAAAAGCTACGTTTGAATTATTTTACAGATTTGGATAGCTGAATATTTTTTCTGTTTCTTGCTCGTATTATGACACAATCTATATATTTTACAATGAAACCTCCATGGGCAGTATTTGAACAGCAGTTTAAATGGATGCACTGTTCAGTTTTTTTGTAACAAATCTCAACTTTGTCTTTAAGATGTTCTGGAAAACCTGAACTCAGTTTTCGGTTAATTTAACAGATATTGATGAATGTCGTAGCCCTAATATATGCCCTAATGGAAAATGCATCAATACTATGGGTTCCTTTGAATGTGTCAGCTGTTCAGCTGGATACAGAGCAGTAAATGGAAGATGCCTAGGTAAGATTCATAAAGTTATATTGTGTGGCATTGACACTGTTCAATAATTAATCACAAATTTGATATCTGCATCAAGAAAATATAGTAACATTTGTAGTTTTTGTAACATGGGTTTATTATTTGAATTCTGCTTTGAAGACATATAATTTGATAGTTTTGAGCAGCTAGAATCCTGTATTTTTTGTATTACTTTGTAATAGATTGGATTTATGCACCAAAACAAAGCCTATTTTATGATCTGTTGATAATGGTGTGATATTAGTAATGGAAAAAAAAACAAAAGTTGACCACTAATGTATTTAATAGAGTTCAGATAAAGTTTGTAATTTGGAACTTACAGCAAACAAGATATCTGCAATATATAATCTTTTTTTAATTTTAATTGGACTAAGTCTCCAATTTCACTTTCAAATAGGAGGAAATTACTTATAACATTGCTTATCTGCCAATAATTAATAGTAAAATGTGCAGGTGGAGACTATTTGGATAAATGCTCCACATCAAGCAATTGGCTAAAGACTCAGCCGATGAACGGGTCAAATGAACAACATTATTACTTTATTAGGTAATTGCATGCAACCAGTTTATCAGAACTTTCGTCGCAATGATTATACAGTTCTATTAACCATCATGCACACACTACTCACAAGGCCTTGTTTGGAAGGAAATCATCACTCAATAAATGCAGCACATTGGTGAAACTAACAAATTATTAAGTGGAAAGGAAGTTTTCAGATTAATGTTTGGGACTCGGTGGTATTGTGGTGCAGTGGTAGCGTCCCTACCTCTGGGCCAGAAGCTCCTCATTCAAGTCTCACTTCAGGACTTGATGGCTATGGAAGGTGCAATCATAATGTGGCCAAACAGGTTGATTATCAGCCTGTAAATCCTTCCAATATGCCTGATGGCAGGCGGAAATAGCGGGAGAGTTTCCTGGTCAGCCACACTACAGAAGGTAAAGTCAAACCACTGCAGTACTTTGTCAAGCACAGTCATGGCCCAATCCAGTGGAAATACATGGTTGCTGATGCCCTCTTAGAGCATGGTACCTGAAGGAGGTGGCAACTTGGGATTTATAATCTGTTTCCGAGTATAGTTAGGAAAATGAGTAGGTTGTTGAGCCTGCTCTGCCATTCATATTGATAATGGCTGATCATCCACTTCAATGCCTTTCTCCCACTCTATCCCCATATCTCATTTTGTCATTGGTATTTAGAAATCTGTCAGTCTCTGCTTTAAACATACTCAATGACTGAGCTTCCACTGCCGTCCAGGGTACAGAATTCCAAAGATTCACAACCCCCTGAGTAAAAATATTTCTGCTCATCTTGGTCCTAAGTGGCTTCCCTCTTATTTTGAAATTGTGTCCCCTGGTTCTAGACTCCTCAACCAGGGGAAACATTTTTCCTGCATTTACTCTGTCTATCCCGTTTTGTAGGTTTCAATGAGATCATCTCTCATTCGAGAGAATACAGGTCCAGATTCCCCAATCTCTCTTGACGGGACTGTCCTGCCATCCTGGGGACAAGTCTGGTGAACCTTCGTTGCAATCCCTCTATGTCAATAATATCTTTCCTGAGGTAAGGGGAGAAAAACTGCACAAGGTACCCCAAGTGTGGTCCAAGCAAGGTTCTATATAATTGAAGCAGGACTTCACTACTCCTGTACTCAAATCCTTTTGGAATAAAGGCTTATGTACCATTAGCCTTCCTAATTGCTTGCTACACCTGCTTGTTAATCAGTGACTTATTGATGAGGATACCCAGGTCCATTTGTACATCACACCTTCTAAGAAATACTCTGCACATCTGTTCCTCCTACCGAAGTGTTAACTTCACATTTTTCCACATTATATGGCATTCCACCTGCCATGTTCTTGCCCACTCATTAAATCTATCTAAATCCTCTTGAAGCAGCTTTGCATCTTCTTTACACACAGATTCCCCCCTAACTTTGTGTCAGCTGCAAACTCGGAAGCATTACAGTTGACCCCTACAAATCATTGATATTTATTGTGAACAGCTGGGGCCCAAGTACTGATCCTTGCGGTATCCCACCAGTCACAGCCTGCCAAGAGATAATGACCTATTTATTCCTACTCTCTGTTTTCTGCCTGTTAACCAATCCTTAATTAATGCTAGCATATTACCTCCTGCCTTATGTGCTTTAATTTTGCTAACGAACTGCCTGTAGGGGACTTGTCAAAAGCTTTCTGAAAACTAAGTATACTACATCCATCGACTCCCCTTTATCAATTCTGTTAGTAAAATCCACAAAAAACTCCAACAGATTCATCAAACATGATTTCCAATTCATAAATTCATGTTGACTAGGGCCAATTAGATCATTATTATCCGAGTGTCCATTTAACACATCCTTTATTAATAGATTCTAACATTTTTCCTACTACTGACCTAAGGTTTATAGGTCTGTAATTGTTTGTTTTCTCTCTCCATCCCTTCTTAAATAGAGAGGTGACATTTTCTTCCTTCTGATCTGCAGAAGCATTCCAGAATCTAAAGAATTTTGGAAGATGATCACTAATGCATCCACTACCTCCATAGCTACCTCTTTCAACACGCTGGGGTGTAAAATATCAGGTCCTGGGAAGTTATCAGCCTTCAGTCCCATTAATTTCTCAAATACAACCTTCTTACTAATACTAATTTCCTTCAATTCCTTATTCCCCCTAGTGCCCTGGATCTCTAATTCTAGGAGATTTCTTGTATCTTCATCAGTGAAGATAGACAAAGTAATCATTTAGCTTCTCTGCCATTTCTCTGTTCCTCGTTAAAAATTCTCCTGACTCTGCCTGTAATGGACCCACATTTGTCCTAGCCAAATGGTTCCTTTTTAAGTACCTTTAGAAGCTTTTACAGTCCGTTTTTATGTTTTTTGCTAGCTTACATTCATATTCTATTTTCCCCTTTTATCAGTTTCTTAGTCCTATTTTGCTGTATTGTAAAATCTTCCCAATCCTCAGGTTTACCAACTTTATAGGCCTTTTCTCTTAATTTTATACAATCCTTTAAGTTCCTTTGTTAGTCATGGTTGCTGGCTTTTCCTTTTGGGTTTTTGTGCTTTGAAAGAATGTATAGTTGCTGTAAACTATGGAATAATTTTTTAAAAACTATCCATTGCCTATATACTGTCATGCTTTAATGTATTTTCCCAATCCACCTCAGCCAATTTACCCTCATACCTTCCAAATTTACTTTGTTCCAATTTAACATCTTGGTTTTCTGGCTGAGCTATTGAAGGAAGCATGGAAATCTAATTAACGAATCACTGATCCATTGGGATTGGTGGGAAATGAACATAACAGCTTTTATATTCAGCATTTTTAACATAATGGCCAAAATGACCATAGGTCATTTTAACACCACCCAACTCAAGCCACTGCCCGGGTGGAGCAGTTTCAGTTTGGAGTGATTAAATTGGTAAAATTAGGAAACCCTACCCCAGTTTACCATGAACATGCCTACTTCAAGTTTAACTGGGTTGGATTTAGCATCGGGTGTGTAGCAGCTGAAAGGAGTTGGAAGGTGCTGGCTATGGTAGCCAAGAGCTTTTTCAGCACTTGTGAGCTTGCGAACCTCCCTCCAGTCTCTCAGAGCTCACATCCTGTGAACTCTCTATTCTGCCTGTCATCTCTCCACCTCCTCCAACATTTCTACACACCCCATGCCTCCCCCCCACCCCCCCCAACCGTCCCTCTACGCCATGCCTTCTCTCCAAGTCCAGCTATCATCTCTCCAAACCCCACCCCAAAATGATCAATATCTTTCCACCCACCACAACCCCTGATCTTATTGGTTGCCAGGTACCATCCCCAGTGGTGCATGACGACCACGGGGTAATGTAGCCTTCACTGTCAGGCAGACAGGCAGCCAGCCGTTAATCTGGCTGGTTGCAAAGTGGGAAATAGAATTCAACAATTCTAATGAGGTCCTGCCGTTATATTCCACAGCACTTACGTATTCTTGGCATTTCTGGGATTCCAGGACACTGATGGGTGTCCACTCTCCCACTCAGTCTCCCTGTAAATATTGGGCGCATAATAAAAAATTGAATCTCAAACCAAAGAAGGAGAATTTAGGAGGGGTGTCCAAAAGATTCATCAGAAAGGTGAGTTCGAAAGAGGATCTTAAAGGAGGAGATGGCGATAGAGAGGCAGAAGGACTTAGACAGAAGGAGCGAATTTTAGAGCATAATACCTAAGGTGGCTAAATGTATGCCCATTAAAGCTGACACAAAATGAGCTCAGCAAGATCCATCACCATCCTATTATTTTTGGTCAAAAACTGGAAACTGCATAACATCTCACTGAATGTTGATTAAAGGCCTGAAAGATTATTCCTTAATTTGACTCTTTCCATTTGAGACACAGGTCAGAAACAAATTGCCATGATGAAAAATTCATCACTTATGTTTTTCAGAATCAGACCTTTAAAAATGAGCATTACTAGTGATTATTTGACATTTATTGTTGAAGTATGATAAGTGCAAAAGTAATAGGGCTCAATAAACATCATAAAACCAAAGAATAGTAGCTTGAGACTTAGTGAAGCCAACCTACCTCCACCCTATTTATTGCTGCTTATTTCTTCAGCTCATGCCACCATATGTTCCATTTTAGTGTTTCTACACCATTACTGAAAGAAATCTGAATCTAATGGAAATATCAATTTTTCCTCACCTAACTCAAGGAGGGGTTTGAGGAATGTATACTGATGGCTTTTCAAAGGTTTTAATCAATGTTCCTCTTTGCTTTCACAACAGATTTTATTTAAAATTGAAATTCAGGCCCATGTTTTCAAATATTGAGCATCAGAACTGATAATAGGGACTGAAACTTGCTTTTGGAGTTGGTGTACCATGGAACTCCCTTCTGGCGTCCTGACCCCTTACATTTATCTGGGTTGGGGGGCAAATAGGATGGTCTACCAATGATGCCTCCATCACAGAGGGAGCCCAACACTGCTAGACAGAAAGCTCTGGCGGTAATGCAAAGAGCCATCTACAGAAATGACAGAAAAGGGCATAGTTAGAGAAGCAACCTGAAGAATGCTTTTTTTAAAAAAAAAGGTTGTCCATGAGCTGTATCTTATTCTGCTTCAGGCTTGGGGATAGGGGAGGACGTGGTCACAACGAGGCCATCTTCTTCCAAAAAGGGTCAGTAGGGATTTCCACTGCCACTCCATTATGGAGTACCTGGAGTTTGTAGTGAAGAGTCAGGGAAATAAGCCATTTTCCCTAACCCCACTCCTCCCCCTTCCCTTCACTGTTATCCAAGTACAATAGGACAGCCAAGTGTTGGGTTATCATATGCCTTGCCAGTGTGGAGAGGTGGGGATTGGCTGGAAAGAACATACAATGTCACTTTCAAGAGCAGTATAACGGGAAAATCTATATTTTTGAACCTAAGTGCAGGTTCAGGTTCTATGTAATGCTGGGTATTGATAAGGTGAGTTAATGCTTCCCAAATCTAAACAGGAAATCCAAAAAGGAAAATAAAATCCCTTTACGCCTACTTGTCACTGCTCAAAAACTGGTGCTGCTGAACAGATCTTTGAGAGAGGGCATTAGCTGGGCCACTGAGCTCCAAAATGACACCGCTGGTATAAAATCTGCATGCTGATTGACATAATGATCTGCCTTCTTTACAAACATCCAATGTCTGTGCACTTGTCACACGCTAATGCCCTCACCAAAATAGCATCTGAAGCAACTTGACGCAAAACATGCATCTACACTGCAGGCACCATTTTTGGGTACCAAACTGCACCTATAGTACCAAAACAATGGGTACCACTGATCCCAGTTTTGTGAGAAGAGCCATGATTGATACAGATTGTCAATAAGTGAGTGATGTTGTGGTGATTTGAGCAGTGGCTGAGGCTTGTGATGCTTTTGGTAGGAAATGGTGTTTGAAGATGAGTTCACTGGACTTGACCACTCACGTTAGGTCACTGAACTGCTTGTGACCCTGCATCCAGGTCCTTTAGGCTTGCTTCTTAGCTGACATTGATCTCCACTGCTATCTGCTCCTCTGCATTCTCACCATGTCTGGAAGGCTCCCTGGCCTCCTGCAGATACAGAACATTTCTCCTCCTTCCCAGCTCCACCACCAAGACTTCTAATGCAGCACCCAAAATCCAAAAACCTTGAAGCCAGCGCATTCCCATGTTGTGCAGTTATTCAAGGTCACATTCACTTCCTGCAAGACTGCCAGCACCTGCTCCAGCCACAATGCACCTTACCTCTAAGACATTCCAATTAGCCCTAGATGGTGCAGGCTAGCTTTTACTGGTGTCACCAGTCACAATAATGGCCCCATGTATCCAGCCAATCAATATTTTGGTAAGGGTTTACCTAGACTACGAATGACTTGAGATAGTATAGTTTTGCTAAACTTTTTATTTAAACTATTTACATGGATCATAGTAAGCACATGGTATTTAGGAGACAGACTAATTATTTTGGAGCCTCTTGGTCATCTGACTACTGATGTCACAGTTACATCATGAATATCATCATAGCGCCATTAACATATTCATTAACCCATTACTCTACATCTCCCTCCTCCACCTACCCCCCCACCCCCCACCCCCCACCCCCGCACCTTGCTGGCAGCGACATTGAAGACAGATTGCAGACTCTGCTATCATGTTGACCCTGATTACCTTGGCAGGTCGTCCTCTGGTCAGCAGGGCCTGAGCAGGCTTTGCCTGGGAGGGTGTGACCAGCGACATGTCTGGGCACTCCTCAATCATGCAGCCTCAAAAGATGCCATGGTCATTGGCAGAGGGGCAGAGGAGCTGCCACCCTTATCCGGAGCGCTGTGAGAGGAGCCCACAGAAATGACAGGCAGCTCGTCTACCAGTGTAACGTGCGTTTGCACCTCCCTGTTCTCCATTGATGGATGGACACCTAGCAGAGAGACTAGGTGGCCTCACCTATCTCTCACACTGACAGTGACTTCCTGAGATCACAGCCAGTGTGAGGGCTTGCAAGCCTGAGTGCGACCCCAGGGGTCCCTGATTCTGGACCTGGAGCTGCCTTTCCATGAGAGTCGCCATTCTCTCAATGGAGGAGGCTGTGCACTCAGTGCTCAGGGTTAACGCAGTGCTCAAGTTCTGCATGGACTCTTCCATGACAGATACCATGGCACACAGACCCTCGGGGATCTCTGCCAGATCTTCCCATGCATCCTGCTGGATGGACATCCAGCATCTACTACCTGATGGACAACTCCAGAGGCTCAGCATCTGTCTCAGACTGAGCATAGTCCTGGTCTTCAGCAGTGCTCCAACTGCCGGTACCTTGGGCACACTCTGTCTCTGCCTGCTCCTCATATGAGTATGATGTGCCCTCACCCAGGGCATTCCAAATGGAGCCAACGCACTATAGCCCGCTGACATGCCTGTATCTGCGTTGGTGCAGAGAGCGGATGTGAAGCGGGTGCATCGTTCAGCAGTTCCTCCTTGGGCATCAAGGGAGGGTCCTCATGGTCAGCCACATGTCATGAGGATTGCACTTCTGAGGGAGAAATAGAATATGCCAGCTAAGAACATCATTAGCTGTCTGTGCAAGCATGATGGTTGTTTGCCAAAATGAACAGTGTCTCACTGAGGCACTGAGAGTGGCCAAGCAATGGCTACTCTAGATTTAAGCTTCTCATTGGAGATGCCACAGCCCTGCTCTTCTTGCATACTCCCACAGTCTCATCTGCCCACTGCACTCTTACCATCCTCTGAGAACCTGCCTCTCTGAGACCTGAGGACCTTGTTCCTCACTCGCATTCCATGCCCAGGGCATCCATCTCAAACCTAGATGAATCAGGATGTTGGGTTCATGCGTACTCCAGCATGTTTTGGCTTCACTTCTTTTGAATGTAAGCAAGTGCATTCCATTAGTCCATCCTCTACCCACAACACTATTCTAGCCTCGCGATCCACCAATCCCTGAGAGCCAGCTTGAGGTGCCCATCAGTTTGGCACTCCTTGCCCTTCTATACACACAAAGTGAGTGGCAACATCTCCCACCCTTGGCAGGCACAGAGATATATGCCATTTGACACGATGCATCTCAAACACCTGAGAGCCGTGACTTCCGGCCACTCTCCAAGACATCTATACCCAGTTCCATGCCAAGTTGGTACTCACTCTTACTGAGCCCAGAAGATCATTGAACCATTTCTGGCACTAGATCCACGTGCGGTGCACGACATCATGTCCACTCATCTGGGCAGCCACCTTTGTTCAGGTCTTCTTCGTCTGGTGGGGTGGCCTCCTCTTGCCATCTCACAGCATGAGTATTTCACGCTGGGAACTCACTGCCTCCACTATAGCATGCAGGCAGCCATCTGAGAATCATGGGGCAGAGTGCCCACTAGCATTGGCATCCCACCTGCTGTGCCCGCTAGGCGCTGAGGCCATCTTTTATGCCAAATTTTCCAGTCTCTTGTCAACTGCTCCGATAGGCTCCTCCCCAACTCCTGGCAGCCTTTATGGAGCTGCCTGGGCTCATTTTATACTCCTCCTCTGGGTCATCATTCCACCCAGCACCCATCAGGCTCCCACCCCATCGGCAGACCTGCATCAATGTCTGGGCACGTTTCACACTGGCAGACCCTTAATTGGCCAGCCAGCGTGAAATCGTGTTGTACCAACGTTCGCAGGTAGAAGCGGACACCGCGGCCACTTCCGGGCCCACTGGTCACGCGCACCCGATGAGCACGAAATTCAGGCACTGGTGTTTGAGGTTTTCTCTGCAATGCCAAAACCATTCTGTACCTTTCGAACTGTCTCTTCCAGAGATCCCATCTTTGTCCCTGCTATGAACCTTTGATGTGTTGGAAAGTCTGTGGAAGTGGTAGTGGCTGCCATCAAGTCTCTTTCACCGTACCCTCACAATGGTACTTTCTGGGTCCGTCCTTCACTGCCACGGAGTCAATTTTCTTCCTCCAGCAGTCGTCACTCATGGGTCAGTGATTTGTGGCCGCAGTTTGCGAGACTGCGGCCTCCAGTGCTGCCACCATGTTTTGATGGCTTTTGGTGCTGCTGCTGAGATTTCACTAATACCTTGCTTTCCTGGTTTATTTAACCTTAGTGAGGCTTTGTTTACTTTGGACAGACTTGTGATTGTATGGTTTTAACATCAAACCTTTTATTAAGAACGATTTGTAAAGACCTCAGAGTAAGCATATGCTGTTTAGGAGACAGACTTTTCTGCTCCTAGCCCTCTTGGAGCCTTTCAGTCATCTGACCACTAATGTCACAGTCACACCATTAATATCATCATGGTCTCTTTAACATATTAAACCATTTCTCAACAATCAAAAGTGTGGTTAGTGTTGACTAGGCACTGAAATCATTGAAAACAACAGGCAGTATGACGTTGCCATGCTGTCTGTTAAGCAGACACAGGTTAATATAGCTCCTTTCAGGGGCTATCAAATTTTGCCTCTGCCTAATTTTGATGAGGAAAGTAAATACTAAAAAATTTGTATGTATCATCAACCAAAGCTAATAAGGTTTTCAAAGAGCTTGTTGGTAGTGAAGCAGATCAAGTGCTGTTTAGTTAAATTTTAGTTGAATGCATTTTTTATAGTCACTTGGTAATACAAAACTTGTGCATTGCTGAAAAAAAGAGACATGCTGTTGAAGCTTTTCGTCTTGTACTCATTGGGACAGACGTAAGAACGCCTAATTTCAAAGGGAACAACAATTTATACTGCATGAGAAAAGGTTGCTCATTGCAAGTTAACTCTGATTGGTCAAGACATTGCCATGGAAAATGCACCAAGGAACTATTGCCCCCATACTTTTGTTTAATTCAGTAAAGATGCAATGCCTGCAAAGGACAGAATCTTGCATATGAATATATGCACTTCTAGCAAGCATAAGCAAACCATATTATGAGCTTGACCAACAATCTGGTTGTTAGTGTAATTCTTAGCACTCTCTTTTTCAGCAATACTCAATGCATTTTTTGCTCATCATGACATTTATGACTTAAAAATTAGGTGATGCTTCATTTTATAGCAGTGATTGGTTAGACGGAATTTTGATTAATGTAGCCTTGTGACTTAACAAGCTCCTGTCTCAGGACTACACTAATGTAGCTTCCCCATTTCCTATCTTTCTACCTTTCTGTACACCCTTCTGTACACAGAATGTGTGTCAATCATAGAAATGCCATGCTGCAAAACATAGTCATAAAGTCATAGAGATCTACAGCACAGAAAAAGGCCCTTCGGCCCATCGAGTCTGCGCCGGTCAAAAAAGTACGTAACTATTCTAATCCCATTTTCCAGCACCAGGCCCATAGTCTTGTATGCCATGGCATCGCAAGTGCACATCCAAATACTTCTTAAATGTTATGAGGGTTTCTGCCTCTACTACCCTTTCAGGCAATGAGTTCCAGTTTCCCACCACCCTCTGGGTGAAAAAATTCTTCCTCACATCCCCTCTAAACCTCCTGCCCCTTACCTTAAATCTATGCCCCCTGGTTATTGATCCCTCCACCAAGGGGAAAATTCCTTCCTGTCTACCCTATCTATGCCTCTCATAATTTCATACACCTCAATCATGTCCCCCCTCAATCTCCTCTGCTCCAGGGAAAATAACTCCAGACTATCCAATCTCTCCTCATAACTAAAACTCTCCAACCCAGGCAACGTCCTGGTAAATCTCCTCTGCATTCTCTCTAGTGCAATCACATCTTTCCTATAATGCGGATTCCAGAACTCTACGCAATACTCTAGCTGTGGCCTAACCAGTGTTTTATACAGTTCCAGCATAACCTCCCTGCTCTTATATTCTATGCCTTGGCTAATATAGGCAAGTACCCCATATGCCTTCTTAACCACCTTATCTACCTGTCCTGCTACCTTAAGGGACAGGTGGGCATGTACACCAAGGTCCCTCTGATCCTCTGTACTTCCCACGGTCCTACCATTCATCGTGTATTCCTGTTCCTTGTTTGTCCTGCCCAAGTGCATCACCTCAAAATAATTTGGATTAAATTCCATTTGCCACTGATCAGCCCATTTGACCAACACATCTATATCCTCCTGTAATCTAAGGCTATCCTCCTTACTATTTACCACCCTACCAATTTTTTTGTCATCCGCGAACTTACTGATCAACCCTCCTACATTCAAGTCTAAATCGTTTATATATACTACAAACAGCAAGGGACCCAACACCAATCCCTGTGGAACCCCACTGGACATTGGCATCCAGTCACAAAAACACCCCTCGATCATCACCCTCTGCTTCCTGCCACTCAGCCAATTCTGGATCCAATTTGCCAAATTGCCTTGGATCCCATGGGATCTTACCTTCATTATCCGATTCCCATGCGGGACCTTATCAAAAGTCTTGCTGAAGTCCAATTAGACTATGTCAAATGCATTGCCCTCATCTACACACCTGGTCACCTCTTCGAAAAATTCAATCAAATTGGTCAGACAAAACCATGCTGACTGTCCTTGATTAATCCTTGCCTCTCCAAGTGTAGATTAATTCTGTCTCTCAGAATTGCTTCCAATAGTTTCCCCACCACTGAGGTTAGATTAACTGGCCTGTAGTTCCCTGGTTTATCCCTTCCTCCCTTCTTGAATAATGGTACCACACTGGCTGTCCTCCAGCCCTCTGGCACCTATCCTGTGGCTAGAGAGCTAATGGCCAGAGATACATTGGCCAGAACTTTCAGCTCGTCGAGTGGGGGGCGGGGCCCGCTTGCCAAGGCGTAAAATGACACCGGGTGACATCAAGCGTACCCAACGTGCGTCATTTAGATTTTCAGTTTTGCGAGTGCACAACCGAGTCAGCTGCGTGCATGAAGAACTGTCAAAGGCCTATTAAGGCCATTTAAATATCAATTAAAGTTATTAAACGAGCTGCCCATCCAACCTTAAGGTTGGTGAGCAGGCGAAGAGCCCAAGCGGCCTTCGCATTTTTCATGGAACCTCATCCATGGGCGGCATGAGGTTTCATGAAGGGTTTATAAATTTAATTCATTTTTTCATAAATGTTCCTTAATATGTCCCAGCTCACGTGACACTGTCACATGAGGGAACATGTCTTAAAATATTTTCTTTTCTTTATTTAAATTTTTAAACCTTAAACTCATCTCCCTGAGGCACCTCTCGAAAGAGCGCAGGCCCCGACTCAGGTCCTGCTCAGTGCTTCCGGGTGCACGTCATGCTGGGCGGGCTTTAATTAGCCTGCCCACGTAAAATGGTGTCGCAGACCCATTCAGGGGCACCGATTGGGTTCACGCCCACCCCCGCACAAACCTCCAGTGGGGGGAAAATTCTCCCCATTGAAATAAACAGGCTAAAATTTGCCTGAATGGATCCAGCTAAAATGCAACTGAGTCTTAAATAAAATAAAATTACTTGATTGATTGATAAGATCCTGAGGGATCTTGACAGGGTGGATGTGGAAAGGATGTTTGTTCTTGTGGGAGAACCTAGAACTAGGGGTCACTGTTTAAAAATAAGGGTCCCCATTTAAGACAGAGATAAGGAGAATTTTTTTCTCTAAGTCTTTGGAACTCTTTTCCTCAAAAGGCAATGGAAGCAGAGTCTTTGAATATATTTAAGGCAGTGGTAGATAGATTCTTGATAAGCAATGGGTGGGCATGTATCAGGGTAGGAGTGTGGGGCTTAGGTTACAATCATATCAGCCATTATCTTATTGAATGGCGGAGCAGGCTTGAGGGGCCGAGTGACCTACTCCTGCTCCTAATTCAGATGTTTATATATTAGCTGGTTGGGACTCACTTTTGTTTTTAGGGATAACTTAATTTTGATTTCCTGCAGAGTCATTGGGCTGGATTTTTAAATTAGTGTGTTGTCTGAGTCGGAGGTGGGCAGTTTCACACCACCACCATCCATGTCGGATCACTGCCACAATCCCGATCCCAAGCAATTTTCAATGAGGGAGGTCAATGTGATGAGTTGAGGGCAGGAAAAGAGGGTGGGGGAGTGGGCGGCTATTGATCACGCAAGGGACCCAGCCCTCCACCACAAGCCACAAATGTTGCTGGGCAACAGCTGCAGCCATTGACCATTCCCAGGAGGGCTTGTGCCTCCAGGATCATCGTCAGGCAGCTGTGGCTTTTTTATGCTGTGACAAAACCTTGCTGCCCTTTTCCCTCACAATCTTCATCTTCAGATCAGCAGCTCCCACCCTGGCCACTGAGAGTGCAGATCACTGTCTGTTGGAGGTTCTCTCATTGGTCTTTTAGCATCAAGAGGCTGCCCACCGCACCCTTGGCATTTAATTGGCTGCAGCTTTTAAAATCCAAGTAGATGTGCTTAAACCACATTGTGCAGGGTCAGGGCCCAGAACTAGCCCACATTCCCAGTTCCTAATGTTGATTTGAAAATCCAGCCAATGAGCCCTGTTATATGGGGCAAGGTGATGCTTCTGCTTGATTTCAAAACGTCTGACTCTTCTACTAATTACATAATCAGCCTCATTTTAATAATATGGGCAAACTTCATGCATTGGAAGCACCTCTTATTGGAATATAATTTTTTGGAATTATAAATAATGTGGACTGCAAGACTTCACCACCCACAACAGTTTGAAGGGTCAGAAATCCTCAGCAGGTGGAGCTTGCATGTGGTTTTTGCTGAGATAGAGAGCTTCCCCATGGTGCAGGGTGCCTTAAAATGTGCATTTGTGACTTGTTGGATGGTGTATCTAAACCTACAAAAGTTATCACTTGTTGAATGCGCAGTTGGTGTGCATCCTACACAAGAAAGGCACTAACAGTAGCTATGAAGATGACAATGACTCAATTTCTTTGTATCAAGTTCCTTTCAGGCTGGGGCAGGAGACATCTGTAACATCTCCCAGTTCACCATCCGTTGCTTCATAAGAGAAGGCACAGACACGTTATGCCAGGAGAGGGAGTTCATTGTATTCTCCTTGACCAGAGAGAAGCAGGTGGAGCTTGCATGTGGTTTTTGCTGAGATAGAGAGCTTCCCCATGGTGCAGGGTGCCTTAAAATGTGCATTTGTGACTTGTTGGATGGTGTATCTAAACCTACAAAAGTTATCACTTGTTGAATGCGCAGTTGGTGTGCAACCACGCTCAGTGCATCATGCTGCTATATGTTTGTTATCCTGGCAGGAGTCATGATACTTTTAATCTGCACTATATTCTTCTGTTCCCACAATATTTGAGCCACCAAGTCAAACAGATGGTGACTGCTGGGTGGCAAATGGCTATCAGCATAACATCTGGCACAACCAATCATAAGGCCAGCATGCATATAATGAGGGTTATGCTGCCTTTCGAAACATTAGGGTGTTAAAAACAACAGTCTCATTGCCTGGCTTGCTCCGAAGGAACCTTACCACTACTCACTAGTGTGTGTGTGTCATGATTCATGGTGGTCTGCTGTATCCTGCATGATCTTGTCATAATCAGGGAACAGTCCTTGTCAGCAGGGATATGGCAAGCAGGAAGAGGAAGAGGAGAACCAGAGGTAAGTACTCAAGCAGCACATCCCCTTTCCAGCCGAACTGTCTTTATCTCATTCCACTACGGTTCCGCTGGACACAACTGCAAATCCAGGACCATTAATCCAAAGGCCTAGATAAAAGCTCTGGGGACATGTGTTCAAATCCCACCATGGCAGCTGGTGGAATTTAAACTCAGTTAATGAATCTTGAATTAAAAGCTAGTCTCGGTAATGGTGATCTTGAGTCAGAAATTCCAAGGAATGGCACAGGTCCTGAGCTGCATATTTCTCGCCCACTCTTCCGAACCAGGCCTGGTGAGAAATGTGCAGCATACCTGGTTCCAGAGTCCTTCCAGTGCAGGGCAGCAGCGTCAAGGGAAGTGAAACCTCACCACCTTTTTACGGCACTGCCTGCTATAAACCAGGTAAATTTAAAGGTCCCTGTGTTTAAATGCACTTTGAGAACCAAGGAGAAGGTAAGTGTACAAGGTAAGTGGTTGAATGGGATGGTAGGATGGGTTGGTTTAGGAGGATGTAGAATGTGTCGGAGGTCCATCTGGGGTATGTGGGGGTGTAGTAGTTGGGACTGTGGTACAGGTGCAGTCAGGGGAAGTGTCGGGGGTCATTGGGGTGGTGAAGGGATAGTCAGGTGGTCAGTTTGGTAGTTGATAAAAACAAAAAACAAAAAACTGCGGATGCTGGAAATCCAAAACAAAAACAGAATTACCTGGAAAAACTCAGCAGGTCTGGCAGCATCGGCGGAGAAGAAAAGAGTTGATGTTTCGAGTCCTCATGACCCTTCGACAGAACTAGGCGAATCCCCTAGGATGGTAGTTGGATGGATAGTGAGGGGTTGGGGTTAGTCGGGGGGTGGGTGGGGGTGGGGCGTAGCCAGAGTTCAATGGGTAGTTGGGTGTTTGGGAGGGGTAGCTAGGGGGTGTGTCGAGTGGTTGGAGGGGTAGCCGGTGGGGGGCGGGGGGTTGGTTGGTTGTGAGGGTAGTCGGGAAGGGGGGATGGTGGGCGTCTTGGGGATCCACCCACACTCCCCTCCCACCAACTTCCAGTGGGGTATCAAGGGGTCAGTACCATAGTTACCTAGGAGTTAGAAGTAGTTTTAATCCTTCTAATTTTTCCTGGGTAACTAATTCTGTTAAGAGAGTTGGAACCATCCAAAGCCTCCAATTTAAATCATAGTTTCGGATGGTTCCCAGTGCAGGGTAATTGCCCATTAGATGTTTAAATTACCTGGGTAATTTCCATACAGTCCTCAAGTGGGGTCTTCTGGGGAGATCCCCAGCCCATCTTCTGAAGGTGTCCCCCACTGCATCTTCTGGGGTACTTCTGGGGTACTATTCCCTCACAGATCAGAAGTTCTGGGCCTATGAATCTATGAGATTGTTGTAAAACCCATCTGGTTCACTGATGTCTTTTAGGGAAGGAAATCTTTTGTCCTTAACTAGCCTGACCTACATGTGACTCCAGATGCACACAATTTGGTTGCCCTCTGAAATGGCCGAGCAAGCCACTTAGTTGTACCAAAATGGGACAGAAAAGTTAGAAAGGAATAAAATGAACAGACCGGCATTGACCTACGTGCCAGGAAACAACAAAGGCACACCCTGCCTAATTGACCCTCCAAGATCCTCTTTACTAACATCTGGGGGACCTGTGCCAAAGTTGGGGGAGCTGCCCCACAAACTAGTAAAGCAACAGCCTGCCATAGTCATACATACCATACAGCCAATGCCCATCACTATTTCTGGGTATGTCCTATCCTACCAGCAGGATAGACCTAGCAAAACTGGTGGCATAGTGTATACAGTTGGGAAGGAATTGCCCTGCAAATCCTCAACATTGAATCTGGACCCCATGAAGTCTCATAGCATCAGGTCAAACATGGGAAAGGAAACCTGCTGATGACCACCGTCCTCCCTCAGCTGATGAATCAGCACTCCTCCATGTCGAATACCACTTGGAAGAAGCACTGAGGGTAGCAAGTACATAGAATGTATTCTGAGTGAGGCCTTCAATGCCCAAAACCAGGGGCAGCTCTGTAGCACCATCACTGAATGAGCTGGCCGAATCCTCCAGGACATATCAGCCCTGGGCCTGTGGCAGGTGGTGAAGGAACCAACAAGATGTGGGGAGACCTACATAACTCACCCTCATACGTCTACCTGTCACAGAGGTATCTGTCCATGACAGTAGTGGTAGGAATGACCATCTCACTGTCCTTGTGGAGCTAAAGTCCCATCTTCACACTGAGGCTATCACTAATAGTGTTGCATGGCACTACCACTGTGCTAAATGGAATAGATTGAAAACAGATCTAGCAGCTCAAAACTGGTCATCCATTAGTTACTTTGGGCCATCAGCAGCAGCAGAATTGTATTCAACCAAAATCTGTAACCTCATGATCCGGCATATTCCTCTCTCTACAATTATCAAAGAGTCAGGGTATCAACCGTTGTTCAATATGGAGCATACCTAAAATTGATGTGCCAACCCTGGTGAAGCTATAACAAGACTACATGCATGTCAAACAGCAAAAGCTGCATGTGATAGAGCTAAGCAAACCCACAACCAATGGATCAGATCTGCAGTCCTACCACATCCAGTTGTAAGTGGTGGTGGACAATTAAACAGCTAACCAGAGTAGAAGGCTCCACATATATACCCAACTTCAATGATGGGGGAGTCTAGCACATCAGTCCAGAAGACATAGCTGAAGCATGTTCTGATGTTGGTCATGGCTCATAAACCTGACCATGGGACCCTTACTGGTGCCTGGGGAGACTCACAAGAAGGCAGGGACAACCACCCACCTAAGGTCTCAATGAACCTGTTACCCAAATTGTTTATATCAATACTATAAAATTGTTTAACCTATGGATGAAGAACTCTTCAAACATATGTTATTGAACAAAATGAATAATTAAATCATCATCATTTTTTGCAGGGGATGGTAAGGGAATTATTTTGCCGCTGAAAATGCTAATCTCATAGTTATAAACTGGAATGTAACACCCCCTCTGAGTGCTGGCTGGGAGGCAGTGGGGGAATAAAATCAGGTGGGACAGCAGGAATTCTGTCGCCTTTCTGCCACTCTCAGTCCAGCAGGAATGCCTCCTTGCCCTTGCAATCGCTCCCCACCTCCTAACCCCCCACCCCCATCAAATTGGCCCAGATCCCCAATCCCACTTAGCTGTACTCTGGGTGTGCTCCATCATCGCTGCTCCGAGCATTGCTGCAGTCCCAACAATCGTCACCATTCCTGATGGCGCTGGTGGGACTGATGCATTGTCGGCCCTCAGAATTGTCAGCAGCTCATGGAGATGGCGCATCCTGCCTTAGAGGGGCAGAAACCAGAACTTCAGGCAGCTAAATGCCTGGAACACGTAAAAGAGAGTTGTGGCCTCCAGGGCCAGTGGAGATCGACTTCATCCTGACATTCCACCATGTGAAATACCAGCCATAGTTCGACTGGAAAGAAATTATGTCTGAATAGAGGAAGATCCAGTAATTGAAAGAGATGCGCTCCAATCTCCCTGGCAGAGTTTTGCTTGTTCTTTGCTCGACAGTACCACAACTTAACTGGAGACTAGGTTCATATTTAAAAGATTACCACAGAACAATATGTACACAAGCCAGTTGTTCGCTACTTAGTGACACTAGCTTACATTCTTCATAATATTCTTCTTGTCTGTAGGCTTTGGCATTAATATCTGTACACTGACTCTTTCAGCAAGACTGCGCGCCAGTTACCTATTCCTTTAGCAAACTTCAAGCAGATGTTGTTGATCACATAGTCAAATATTGGATCACATACTGCAGAAGGTCAACAATTCAAACCAAAAAACTGGGGGAATGTAACTATTTTGCAGAGCAAACTGCAACAGATGTGCTACTGCAGTGTGTGTTCTCTTGCTCCAAATTTATTTTGGGTGAGTTTTCAGCAGTATGAGATTAACAAAACAGGATATTTTTCCTTGAACTAGTTTCATAATACTCCCTGTGAGCCATAACAAATCCTTTCACTGTGTGGCATGTTGTAATTTCTGAATTAGAGGCCACAATTTTTTAGAAGTTGTACTTGAAGAATAAAACCAACAATGAAACTGCTTTTAATAACTGCATGTCTATAGAAATAGAATTTCTTTAGAGATGGCAGGATATATAGTTTATTCCACGAGATATAAAGTCACAAATTGCTTCTGAAATATTTAATATCCTCCACATGAGTTAATATTAATATTTGGCTCCCTCTTGAAAGCAACCCAGAAGCTCATTTAAGTGTGATCCTAAATCAGATGTTCTTTTTGAGCAAATCAAAAAAATATCAGCAGCATCTTGCATTTTAACATAAGAAAACCACTGCACTTGCCTCTATTCAGTAAATTGCATGACTGCAAGAAATCCCATGCAGTGATTTGAAACATCGCAATAATTTGAAAATACAGCCTTCTTAGAGGGCAAGAACA